>NW_008334442.1:1539876-1642676 GCF_000622305.1 Nannospalax galili | reverse complement strand
AGAGAGAGAGAGAGAGAGAGAGAGAGAGAAAGAGAGAGAGAGAGAGAGCTCAGCGTTTCTGGGGGAGGAAGGAGAGAAAAGGAAGAAAACGTGGGAACGTGGTGTCTTACTCTATGTGGCACGCTCCCTGGATGAGTTTCCCAACAGAAAGAGACACAGACAGAGGAGGAGAGAGGAGAATACGCACAAATAAAATCATAAATAATCCCACTTTATTGCGGCCTGATTTTCCCTTATCGGAAACCATTCATGTTTGCAGTTGCTGAGGTTATTGAGGGTCGTAAAAAACGGATTCGATCTAAACAAGAAAGATAAAAAAACAAAAGCAATACTGTAAAAACCGGAAAGCAGGAGAGGATTCCTGGCCTGGAGATAAATTTCATAGCTATGCAAAACACATGAACATTGGAAATTTAAAAGAGTGCCTTTAAAATATCAAATTAAGTGTAGGCGGTGGTAACACGCATGTTAACAATTTCTCTTATGATAGATGGTTCAAATTAACTTCCAGGAAAGTGCATTAACGTTGCCTTTGAAGGGCTATGGCCTGAGCTTGTGAGAACACTACCCGCCTTTTATTATTGTAACCTGCAAGAGGGAAACATATAAACACCCAAGACAGCAGGTAATGGGGAGAAATATAAACAAAGCCAGAAAGGGCTCTGGTGGGGGACAGAGCTGCTTAGAATAGGTCTTGGGCCCTGCCCACTATGGGTAGGGTTAGCTGCAATTTTAAAACCGTTATTGGCACTATTGTTTTTAATTCCTCCATTCGGAGAACAAATAAACCATTCTAATAAATCTATCCTAGAGCCAGGCCCTCCAAAGGCCAAATTAAAACCATTCTTGAGCAGAGATGGCAAAAATCTCTTTCCCAAGGCCTTGTTGAACAGTAAGCAGTGGGATAATCTATCAATATTTCTTGGCTTTCATGCATGAAGAATCGTATTTACATTGTATTAAAATGACTCTTAAATTTGCACAATATTGTAATGTAGCAAATGTAGTATTAATATCGATCTGAACAGGAGATAATTTATTTAGACAAGAGCAGCTCATTTGTATGCAGGGTGGCCAGAGCCGTGGACTTGGACTGCCCCCCTTTTACTTTCAGTGCAAATGCAGGCCTGCTAGTGAGAGAGGGAGTTGTTCTCTGCAAGGGGATAAAGTGAGAACCTTAAAACAAATGGAAGATTTATTGAATAGCCTTCTCAGTGTTTGAATGCATTTTATCTTAATAAGTCTTCTTGATGGAAACGTGTTTTTCAAAAGTGACAAAGAGCCTGGGAAGCAGCGACCAGGCTCCTTTTGCTCTGGCAGGCTTAGGCCTGGTTGGCTCTCCACTCCCCGTCTCTTTAGCCAAATTCATCAGGAAGCAAGCCAGTGTCAGAGAAGCTAGGGTTTCAAAGTCTCATCTAGTGAGGTGTCTGAAAGCAGAAATGTGACTTGGAGCTGGACAGAGGTCTTCTCTGGAAAGGTCACTCTTTTCCTTGTTCCGCCTTAGGTTCTTTGAATGTCCTTGACCTTACTGATCTCATGTCCTCTCCCAGAGAGAGGGAAGGACTATATGGGCTGCAGGAAACACTATGGAATTAGTCCTCCTTCTCTTTTTAACTTTCTATCCTAAAGTGTCCCTTAAAAAAAAAAAAAAAAAGTTTGCCAAAGAAGTTTCTTGAACCAAGTCTTCAAGGTACAAGGGGGTGCTGAGAAGTGAACAATAACATTATTTTGTTGGAAAATCACAGGCAGAATAAGTGAAAATGGAAACGGAGCTGTCAGTAGTAAATCCCCCCCCCCCCCCATGGAACACATTTCCTCTTTTGACTAAACTTGTTTTGATTGCTAGCCAGAAGGGAATTCATGGGAAACCTTCGAAAAGTCATCCAACTTTTAAGCAAACTTCGAGTGATGGAAAAGACAGTTTTAGACATATTGTCTGATGTGGCTTGCTCTGGCTAAGTAGTTGAAGCTGGCATGGAGGTCCCCCATGGTGGTTTTCACATTTGGCCTCCGGATGATATGTTTAATCCTTAATATTCTGGATGGCATCCAAAGACTAGGTTGTGACCTGAACTTACTTTAAAAAAATATTCTTTAATTCCTACACCTAAATATTCCTTCAAATAAATGAGACCAACTCTGAAAGGAGCCATATAGTTAACATAAATACAATAAATCCATTTTCAGCACAATAATAACTTTGATTTCTAGTTATGGCAGCTGATTACATCTATATTTCCTGAACACTAAACTCTTCTGAATGCACAACATGAAATACATTCTCTGCACTACAAAGGCTAAGCCGGGAGGGCCTGAGCAGTAATGGTTATTTATTTACATAATTTCTTTTCCATATACTGTAGAAGAAATATTGAGGGTTCCCACATTGACACAGCCATATAAAAACTGAGACATGGGTTTTGCACATTCCCTCTCCTTTTCTTATCTGGAGTATAACTCATGGAGTGCAAATATGTACTAAATTACACCCCCTGCTCATCTACCTTTGCCCTACAACCAATTGATATGAGCACTCAGGCTGCCTGTCCACAGATGGGAGACTCCTGCTGCAGGGGGTGAATGATTACTCAGGGGGTAAAGCTGGGCCAGAACTAGGGCTTCTGCTGGAGGAAGGCCACAGGGATGAATAGCTGGTACCTGACAGGCAGATCCAGCTACGGGCATTTCATCTCAAAGGAGGAAGGAAATGGTAGTAGCCAGTACCAGATTCAAGTATGCCTTTCCCAGTTCTCTCTTTTAGAGTTGCCTATCTGGAAGTGGGGAAATGATTTCGTACTCTAGGGACTCTAATCATAAATATCAGATAAATGTTTTACTGACCTGAGGGAAACTGTATGGATCTTATATATGTAAGCCGCCTAGGATACCAGTGGCTCCTTTTCACATTGCATTGTCTGTGGCTGAGACTATCTTATGGCATAAGGATGGACAGATAATGCAGGTAAAACAAGGTATATAGAAATACAGATCTGCTTGATAGCCATTCAGCAAGGCTATGCTAGAAAGTAGGCCCAAGGGCACACCTCAGAATCCCCTCTCTAAGCAGTGAAGCCCCAAAGAGCTCCTGTCCTAGCCCTGCTGGCCACAAAAATCTCATTGGCTTCCCAACTCAGGTCAGTCAGTGTGGATGCACAAAACCAGCTGGATGGAGCAATTAGACATCTGAGAGGAACTCAGTCTGGATCTGAGGTCAAAGGAGACTTGCCTCAGAAGTTCTTGAATTATCATTAGTTTTATTTATATATTTGCTCGAGGCCATACCCTTGTAGATGAAGGTGTTAGAATGCTTTGTGAATCCCAGTTCTTGAAATATAAGGGCATACAGCATTGAAACTTAACGACACAGATTTTGCTTTGAATAATTTGTTGTGTCTTTTAGGGTCACATGTGCCCATTATGCAATGTCCTTTTTCAGGCATTGCCATACATGAATTTCCTCCCTGATCTATATATTAGCAAACTCGACCTTTGATCTCTAGTCAACTGGGTAAGAGCTCCTCTGTGATCTTCCTGTTTTTAAAATATTTATTATTTATGTTAAGAAATAATATGAGTATAGGAAGTAAGGAGGAAGCCTTCACTTTTTTCTCTGGTTCCACCTTCCTCTCCATGTGCTTGGCTCTAGTTAGTAGATATGGTATAATCTGCGATCTTGAAATATTTTTAGAGGACCAAAAAGGGCTTCGGTTGGTTTGAAATAAGCACACAGATTTTCAGTTGCCATCATTGTATAGAAGTGTCTTTTTTTCCTTCTTCCTTAGTCCTGCCACAGAAAACATATCTCCCCCAAATCCTTCCTTCACTCCCTACTCCCCCAGTTCTGAGGCAGAAGCATTGGCTGCCTCTAGCCCAGCTTTGTGTCTGATAGCTGAAGATGTTTCCTTTCTGCAGCTTGGAGTAACTGAGCCATATTCCTCCTGATTATTATACAACTTACAGAGATGTGACCAGTTTTCAATTACTTGATCTAAAGCACAGAACGAACTCTCCATTCTCACTGAGGATTTGTTGCAGAGGCCTTGCTTGCATGTGTAGTTGATATTAAATCCTACATTGCTGAAGCATGGACTTGATCTGATTCTAGGTACTGCCAGCTTGGGATTCCTTACCCCCTGCCATGTGTATTCACTATGCAATCTAGGCTCTCCTGGAGCTTTCTGGTTGGGGTCATTTGGGTTTGAGTTGAAACTCCAAGAAACCTTTAAGAACTGATTCCAGGCTGCGTATTTCCTCAGGGGTCCTGGGCACCTTGAAATCAGGGGAGAAAGGGGGCAAAAGTCCTCCTTTTAATGAGCACAGCCAGAAAGATGCTCCCCTGCAGGCGAGGACAGGTTGCTACACACAGCAAACATGGCTTCACCATCCTACATTATTTAATCCAAAGGTGAAAGAGAAAAAGAAAGGGACTAGTGAGGTCACTGCCTCTCTGTGCCTGTGTATCTCTCCCCAGTTTCCCTAGGCTAAGTCAGGGCTGGATTTATTTTTATTTGTATGTGGCCTGAGGAAAAAGAGTTGTGAAGAAGGGAGTAAGGAAAGTATGGAAGGGAGGATTTTTTTCTTTTTCTTCTATTTCTTTTTCCTTTTCTACTTAAAATATTAATGATTTAAGTGCCTTTACTGCTCACCTCCCTAACAATCTGTCCCCTTTTCCCTGTCTCTCCCTCCTGTGGCTGCTTTGGCAGATGCCTGCGGCCTGTCAGATGCTGCCCACATCGAGAGCCTGCAGGAGAAATCGCAGTGTGCCCTGGAGGAATATGTGAGGAGCCAGTACCCCAACCAACCCAGCCGCTTTGGCAAATTGCTGCTGCGATTGCCCTCCCTGCGTACAGTGTCCTCCTCTGTCATCGAGCAGCTCTTCTTCGTCCGTTTGGTAGGTAAAACCCCAATTGAAACTCTCATCCGAGATATGTTACTGTCTGGGAGCAGCTTCAACTGGCCTTACATGTCCATCCAATGCTCCTAGACCTTGGGCACTTCCCACCTCCCCCTGCCCCATCTCCTAGAGACTGAGAGGACTCACTCAGAACAAGGACTCAAAAGCCTTGGGGATGCCGCTGTGGTGGACCAGGCAGGCAGGGGGTGGGGGAGGAGGGCTGGGAACAGGAGCAGCCCACTCTGCAGATATGCAACCTGAGCTGCAAACCAAGAGGAGAGGCTCATTTAGGATCTGATCTGTGAGTACATTGGAAAGGAAAGAAAAAGGATCTCAAGTCTGGTGAGATAATGAAAAAAAAAATTGGAAGAGAGGACCATGAGAATTTTAATAAAATAAAAGGATACTAATGGACCTGCCAGGATTTATTGTGGACGGATGTGGATATATTCTGTACAGAAAACAACTCATATGGAAGTGGACTGAATCCTGTGTAGAAACACACACACACACACACACACACACACACACACACACACACACACACACATACACACTGAACATTGTTATTCATTTTGTAAAATACTAGTCTTTATTTTCATTTTTTTGTAAAATTTAAACATCGTATGCGCATAAAGAAAAAAGGAAACAAGAATTAGTGGAAAATAACATTTTCCAAATAATTATAAAAAATTGTCCTGTGTCTATGTATCTATATCTGTTTTGTATTTTTTTCTGGTTCTAAACCAGATTTCCTGTGATTCTATACTAATAATTTTTGATATAACCCTTTGCTTCTTATAATGAGTGCGATATATGTTGTCAAGGCTGTTCTTCAAGAATTAAAATTGAAGTGAAAATTTAAACAAAAATAAAAGAATTTAGCAAAACCCATGTGTCTGGTTGTTTGAACTATGTCCTCAGAGCAAGAGAACCCCCTGACTAATTTCTACCTTGAGTATTACTAGAATATGGATGGGGGGGGGGAGACTTTTAAGGTTCAATACCAAGTTGGCTACATTTCTTAAAACTAGCTGCTGCTTTGGTTTTGTAAAGGTGAAGGAAAGCCCAGGCACTGTATGGGATGGGGTCCAAGGGGAGGTCAGGGAGCCATGGCGGTAGACAGAAGCCTTTGTGATTTTTTACTGTACACAGCTAGGCACAGGAGTGGGGCAGGGTGGGTGGCTTGTGGGGCAGAGTTTCTAGGCACTTGGGATTCCACCTGCCTCAGTGACCCAGTGTCAGCACCCAGAGTCTAACTGCAATTGCGAACTTGCTAAGCTGGAGAGGATTTGCAAAGGCTTACAGGGCTAGTCCTGTGGGAAAGGGGAAAGGAGAAGGCTACCCAAAGCCTCTGCGTCTGAGAGGATAGGAATGGATGATGTCCAGTGGCTATAGCGTCTGGTCTTTCCCAACTCTGGAACAGAAACTGATAGATCAGCACTGGGAATTATGACTTTGCTCCCTCTTATGCATCCCTGAAGATCTGCCTGTAGTTTGCCCGTCCCTCCAGTTCCTATCACAGGGTTTCCCAGGAGGGTCCTGGCACTCTGGTGGGTGGACAGAAGATATCACTCCCTCACCCACATACTTTGTGGTACTAGGCAGTGGACTTTGAAACTAGGAGTAGGAGTCAGGAAGCTGAGCTGGATTGGGGCTTCCCGGAAGTGCCATTTAGGCCCTAGTGGCTTTTGAGGGCAGAAGCCTCCAATAGAGGCCTCTAGTTGGACATGTGGAGTTTTTTTTTGGGGGGGGGCGCAGCTCTGTAACAGCTTTTGGAGCATGAATGTTTTATAGGATCTGAGCCGAGCTGTGAGAACACATACTGCCAAGGGAGCTTTTTCTTAACGTATTAATAAAGCCAGATCTTTAAAAATAACACCTCTCACACCCTCCCCACAGCCCCAGACAGGCTCTGATGAGGAAGGAGCTTCACTTTCAGAAGTTATCCACAATCTTGTATTTTCAATTTGCTGTCTGAAAGTCTCCAGGTTCCCAAAATTCATAAACAAGCTCCAACCCGCTTGACATTTGAAATATTCTGGGTACAGCACAACAGCATCGGCAGACCAGGATGCCTCTGCAAGTGTCAGAGACCCCTAACCAGGGCCTCTAGGGTATGAAAACTCACCTCACTGGCCTTGCCTTGACCATGCCCAGAAATATCTTTGAGCTTAAAATTCATTTTGTTGTAAGTTGGATACCTAAGACAGGGGATAGGGAGAGCTTCCTATTTAAACCCTGGCCTCCTAGAAGGATAGCAAACCCTCCCTGAGTGTGGGGCTAAGAGGTGGGCTACACCTAGGGTTCAGGGGAAGGGGAGCCAAGCTACCTGAAGAACTTACCTATCTCTTCTGCCTTTCTTCAAATGAGATGTAAATATATTCATTACAATGTGATCCCTCTAATGAAAACAGATAAACATTTTTCGAGGTCGGAAACGTACTTTTCGATTAATTTCAATATGGAGACCCAAGCACAAGGTGCGCAGTGACGAAAAGGGTCGACTGCTTGGGACTTAGATTTACAAGGCGCCTGCTCCTTGTGAAAACAGAGACCTTGGTGACTTGACTCTGGCTGGCTGGGTCAGAAGGGTGGCCTGTGGCCTGGGGAATCTCAGCGACTTTTGTAAACCTGGGCCCAAGCTGGAGTCCACAGGCACTATGCTAGAAGACTAGGCCTCCCTTGGGCACCTCCAAGAGACGGGAAATCCTGGAACTGAAGGGAAAAGAGGAACAACAGATACTCGCTGGTTTGGGGGACCTGGGCAGTGGGTTTTTTCTATTATCTTCTCAGTGGCTAGGGTGGCCCCGAGTGCAGTACAGAGACCGCCGTACTTCCTGAACCAAAGATCTGTCTCATTCTGAGATAGAGACACCTCAGGATTCTTGGGTTGTTGTACACCCCCTCTGGGCTGGACAGCTGCTCGAACCCTAAGCCTTTCCACTTTCAGAGCGCAGGAAGGACACGACAGCCCATGCTGAGAGAATGGTTAGGAACCAAGACCGCAGCATCTAAACAATTGGGAAGCGCCGTCTTTGCAACCGGTTATCTGCAGGTCCGTTCTTCCTGGCTGGCCAATGAGTAGATGCATTTGGGGACCAGTGGCCCAAGGTCTCCCAGTGCGGAGGGGAAGACTCCATAAAGGCCACGCTGACTGCGTTGCGAGAGTTGTATGCTTCCTCTGGTTCTGGTTGTCTCTGTGGCCCAGGACCTGAACCCGAGAAATGGTGGAGCAGGTGGAGGCCTCCTCCGCCTGGGTGGCCTCCGGGAAGGCTCGGAACACTGAATAACCTTCAAGTCAGGCGCCAGGGGGAGCTATGGAAACTGGGTGTGAGACTGCGGGTCAGTGTCAGTGTACGCCTGACTGACCAGAGGAGCAGCACAATGGATCCTTTCCCTCCAAAGTTAGGAAAATAGAGACTGGCTAACTGTGTGTGTTAAACTTGGGTTCCCCAGAGTCGGAGGAAATACATCTTAAAGCTGGGGAGCAACCTATATAAAGTAACTCTCCTCTCGAAAAATACCTATAACCTAAACTTTAAGGACTTTGACGTAGTTTGAAACTACCTTAGCCACAACGTTTGGCTGAAGTGTCAGAAAAACCATTCTGGGGGCATCTTCTGTTCCGAGAATCGCTAAGGAAACCAGGCTGTGCCTTTGCAGCCTTGGGTATGCGACAGAGCAGAATGGAAAAGTATGACCTTTGACATACCCTGTCCTTCCCACACCCGTTCTAACTTGGGACCAGGCTGGGTAAAAGAAAGCCCAGAAGCAAGGATGTGGGTCCCTTCGGGCACCAGATCCACTGAGCAGTTCCAGAACTCTTTTAGTAGAGGCTCTGGGCCTCTGGCAGCAGCATAGGGTATAGGTGGTTCGGCTCCGGGAGAACTCACCCACCAGCTTTGCACCTAGGGAACTAGAACCCAGTTCTGAGCTTGTCTGCTTGGAGCAGCCCAAACAAACAAACAAACAAGAAGTTTATTTTTAAGAACGTTCTTTCTCCATGCATAGGCATTCCTTATATTTCCTACACTGGCTGAATTGTCTGGTGCGCTTGGGATTTCTCAATCACCTGAATACCCCTGCAAATAGGATAGATAGATCTTGAGACACTTGAGGAGGAACTGAGGGGACACACATGAGAATTAATAAAACTCTTGTTGAAGGGCCTGCTCAAGATCCGTGGCCTCACTGGCCTTTTCCTTGGGAAGTCAAAGAATTGTATTCCTAAATGAGTTAAAGACCCATTTACCTCTGTCGTGTTCTATTCATCAAGCCACAAGTTGAGAGTTCCTAACATGAAACTATTTGTTTGCTTACACAACCAGCTGAGTGCAATTTCACGTCTGGGATATCTATCTGAAAGCGCCTCTCATTTATAATCTCTTCTTGTCAGGGAATCCATTTTCCAGTTTCCCCTCCCCCTTCAGAGTTTGTTTGTTTGTTTGTTTATGTATTTATTTATTTATTTATTGTTAGACTTCTTCGCTTGGGAGGACCCTCTCCCCAAAGAGCAGCGGCTCCTCACTCAGGGTCTGCTGCGCCCAAGAGCTTGGACTTAGGAGAGTGGTATGCCTCTAACTACCCCTGACCCTAGCTGTCGGGAGAGAGCCAAGGCTTGGGAGCTGGTGGGCCAGGCCCACCGCTGCTGAGATACATTTCTCTTTGGAAGTCCACTGGGTTAACTATCCCAGAGGGGGTAAGCTTCAACCACCTGTGCAAGGAAGGGACAGAGATTGAAGGTGGGGAGGCGCTGGGGGAGTAAAAGCTGGAGCCTTTTCCTGAAATTGGGGCCCGAGATTCGAATTTGAGACATACTTTCACAAAGCTTCACCTAGTTCCCTGAGGCCAATTTCTTCTTCTCCTGGGGCCAGAGCACTGAGTGAGTAACCAAGATGTAAATAGTTGTGTGATGGGTTGGGGGAGGGGGCAATGCATTTATTGTGTGTGCAGAGGGGAGAAGACTGCACGTGGTTTCAATTTTGAAGCACAAAGAAATAACATGCAATGCAGAAAATAGGTTTATGAATGTAATTTTGAGGAAAGAAAACAATTAACACAGTGCAAGGTTGCATACCAGATTCCCCACCCCTTGCTTTTCGTTCTATCCAAATTTTGAGAAATCCAGATCATGTGAATAGAGTGGGTCTAGGCAGCTGAATCCTGCTGACAAGAGAACCCCTGACAGGAATCTCGGTGATAGCTGAATAATGATGTCTATGCATCTTCCAAACTGCTAAGGCCTCTTCTAACCAAATTAAAAGCAAGGGATCAAATAAATCTCCAAGTCCATCTTATAAAATACCCCCAATTGTAAAGGGTAAAGGAGGAAAGGAGGGGTGTATGTGGGAGAAACAGAGGGAAGGAGAGAGAGAGAGAGAGAGAGAGAGAGAGAGAGAGAGAGAGAGAGAACGAGATCTAGGGGGATTTCTTTAAGAATGGTCAGGCCGGTCTCTGCAAGCTATCCTATTGTGTTGATTTAGGAAGACATTTGCTGTATATAACATTTAAGGCTGATAATATCATTGCACAGCCAGATAAATAAAGCATTGGCCCAATGGTGGGGTCAGTGATCGATCTGGGCTAGAGGAAAAAAGGAGAGAGACAGGGTGGTGCACGATGCTCTGCCCGCGTGCTCCTCAGCCAGCTTGCCTGAGCCCGCATGTGTGTGAGCATCAGGGTGTGTGCGAAAGCGAGAACCAAGTCTTGAGCTGGCCAAGAGGCTCATTAGCATTCCTAACCCAGGGACCTACGCTGACAACTAACAGAGATATCCTGCTCACCGCTCACCACCAGGCCTCCTCTTCTTTTGTCTTCAGATCTGGAAGAGAAAAAAGATTTCTCAGTGGAAGCTGGAGACTGAGCTTCCATGTGATTGTTGGAGATTCAGTTCGTGTGTGTGTGTGTGTGTGTGTGTGTGTGGAGAGAGAGAGAGAGAGAGAGAGAGAGAGAGAGAGAGAGAGAGAGGCCTACCAGCATTTTGCCTGATCTTTCAATGTTTTTTTAAAAAAACTTTCCTCCTAAAGAAGGAACTTTTTTTGTTGCTTTACTCTCTGAAAGTGTAACATACTTCTTGAAAGCCCAAGTTTAAACGAGAGAGAAAATCTTCTGAAAATATTTTGCCATTTTCCCTCATTGACAGGAAGAAAGGTGAATGTTTATATACTTGACTCACACACACATATGTAAAACTGGTACTTTTGGTTAAAGATTTCTAGAATATAGCAACCAGGGGTTGCATGAGCTTTTCTTCTATCTTTTGCTTGGCTTTGTTTTGTGTATTAGACATTCTACTTATTATTTTATCACTCTTCATTGTTTTAAAATAAAGTATTTTTTCTAAAAGTTACAAGAATCCAATTTTATATTAATTACCAAGAAAATGTAATTTTTAAATTATACCCATTTTTACAATTTTAATCACCCTTATATTATGGGGGTTCTTTTTCACTATGCCTCTCAGAGACAAATATGTATCCACTTTACTATTCTAGAGTCTTTTCCTTGAACTCTATGGAGCTGGGAAGATAGTTTTACATCAGAGTGTACAAATTATCCCATGTTGACAGATGTTTGTCACTTTGTAACTTCTTTCCAAGTTTTCTCCCCCTCCCCTCAGCCTTCTTTCCAGCTTGCTTTGTTGTTTTAAAATATGCATGTCTCTCACTGGAATGCCAGTCACGAGTGCAAACTTTGTGTCCAACCTCCCACATGAAATGATCCTTTTAGAAGAAACTCGATATGTCTCAATCTGCACTTCACTCAGAGCCTCTGGGACCAGGCCACTCACTCACTGGTCCTGGCTCCAAAATAACTCAGCAGAAACAAGTTTCCAACTAAAAATCCCCTCGAATATCTCCCAGGGAAGAAATATGGCTCCTATAATTAAAGGAGGCAACGGCCAGAGTGGGAATGCAGCCGGCAGCCAAAAAAACAAAAAGTAAGAGTTTTATTTATTTGCTGATTGAAGTTGGGTTATTAGGACCAGCCAGTTACCTGTACTGGAAGTGCTGGGGGTTTGTTCTATGGGTGCACAGGTAAGAGGGAATGGGGGGGGTGTGGGAAAGAGGAAAATGGCATGAAGTAGGAAGAATGAAAGGCACCAGCCCAACTCTGGGAGCTAGAAAGTGATCTCTGTGGGACAATATAGAGGCCGTTCCTAGCACTGGATTTGAGTAAAAACTTGTAGCTGAGTAATATGGGGGGAAGGGGGAGCTCAGAGGAGATGAGATTGTAATTACAGTAAACGATTAAATGTGGGGTATCATCAGGAAAAAGAAGACTTGAACTGTTTTCCCCAGAAAAGTAATGTGACAGCAGGGAAATTATTAGCTGTGCTGTGTGTGGCAATTCAGTATGTGGGGGGTGGAATTATGGAGGCAAGACCTAGCAAAAGGAAGTTCCAGGACACAAATCAAAAGTGCTGCGGAGCCAATAGCCCTCTAGCCCACTTGGCAAAAGTTGCCTGGGAGGTGTGGATGTGAAATCTTCCCTAGAAGGCATCATTTTTGCACCTTATTTTCTTTAGTTTCATCCCAACCAGCTGATTCTGGCATTAGAACCGCTTCCAGGAGGATTCAGTTCACAGGATGAGGAACACCTCCCTACCTCTTGGACCACCCCCTAAAAGGGAGTGGTGAAGGTTGTAAGCCTCAGAACAGAAGGAATACTCATGCTGGGCAGTTCATTTCTATTAAAAAGGCAAAACTTTAGCACTGATGAAAAACAGATGAATTTTTTTCTACCTCTCTCTGAAACAGTTACTCTCTTTTACTGATGTGAAGTGACGTCAGCAATGCCTGCCCTATCCCCTTGGAGAGTAGAGAGAGGGAGAGGAGGAGGGGTTGGATGGAGAGAGCTGGAGAAAATGCT
The DNA here is from genome assembly GCF_000622305.1 of Nannospalax galili. Lineage (NCBI taxonomy): Eukaryota > Metazoa > Chordata > Mammalia > Rodentia > Spalacidae > Nannospalax > Nannospalax galili. The sequence continues at coordinate 1,629,907 of NW_008334442.1, read as the reverse complement.
AGAGAAAAAGAAAGAGGAGCAGGGAGGAGAGGAAAAGGGGGGACAGAGAATGGAGACGGATATTCTTCACATTTTTAGGCAAAATATTACCAAGACTGGGTAAAACAGTGGTTTCGAAGCTGGAGTTTGATAATCACCTTTCCCTGCTCTCACCGATCTACATATTCCAACATACGGAAAGCTTACAGGCCCTGTGCACTTATAGAAGCCGATAATGCATTAGCTCTCAGCAATATTTACAGCACCACTTTTAATACACACCAGATGGTTCGCGACTGTGCCGCCTCAGCCAGCTCACTCCCCGATTTTACTCGGCGGCACTTTGTTGCAATTACACTCCATGCTGAGACCAATTTTATTGCTGACCTATTTTTCATATTTGCTGCATTTTATGTTAAAAAAAAAACTCCTCTCTGGCCTTTCTGTAAAGGGCAGCGCTCAGGAAGGGAGAGCTTAGGAGGGCAGCGGTGCTGTGGGGCTGGGTAGGTGGAGATTAATATTTATTATGATGCTTACATACCTTGGGTTTAAGTGAGCAAACCCGATAGACATAAGTACTCTGGTCATTATGTTTGTTCATTCACCCCCTGTTTGCCAGACCCCCACGGACTGTCTACACGGCGCGCTTGCCTCAGAGTCAATACGTTGGAGCATAAATATTGTATTCCATTAATTATCCCGCCACTGGCTTATCCTGGGCGCCGGCGTCCTCGATCCAGGCAGGGCAAATGAGGACGCCTCCTGCACATATTTCTAGGCTGGGAACCCCGCTGAAATTTTCCGCAGTGCCTGGGAATTCCTAGAGCTTAAGCGCGGGGCTCAACCCCGGCCGGGCATGGGGCGGGAGCGCCGGGGAAGGCGGGGCGGCGAGGGAAGGCCTGACTGCCGGGAGCGCTCGGTACCTGTTATCTTGCTAGGCAGAAGGCCATAGGGAGAATCCCATTTGGCACGCAGGGAAAGGCTTTCAACTTTATCTCCTGCTATGTAAATATCCCCGAGTGCCCAACGGGAGGACTTTGTTTTTCACAGAACAATAAATATCCTATTTTCTACAGCACAGGTGTGCTCTTCCTGCCCAAACTCTTTTTTTTTTTTCCTTCTGTCGTTTATGGTAACTCTTTATGTCCCCTCCCATGATTTAAAAAAAAAAAAAAGAAAACCCCACAGATGTTTACTTTATTGATATAACCTATACCATGGTTAGGCTGAGAATAATATGCTTCAACTAACAGTCATTTAGCAAATAATAGAGGCGTTCTGGATGCCTTCCAACGTTACACATGTACTTGGTCATAAAATGATACGTGAAAAAATTAACATCTGCTTTCCTAAAATAAAGTGTGCCAAGTAGCTTTTTATGAATGCTTTCCTCATTTTAAAAAGAAATATGGAGAGATAAACTGGCACCCAGATGTACAACATATTTATAATAGTTTTAGGATCTAAAGGTAGCTATTCATTGCCCAAGCCATTTAAAAACTGAGGTTTTAAAAGCTACTTAACCCTAGACATCTTTGAATTCTGGAGTCTTCCAAATTTTACTACTTAAAGAGGAATTTACTATAATTTAATTGTGTATCAAGGCAGAACTATATGCAAACTGGGGCACCACAGTCTTAGCTCAGCAGAAGTTCCAACTCTTCTTTTATTTACCTAATTTCTCAGCAAGGTTCCCAGGCCCTTAAGAAGGCAGAGTTGGAAATTTTAGTTGGGCTCTTTTCTGTTGTTGTTTAATTCCACTATTAGGAAATGAGGCCTACCTTTGAATTATTTCATTAGGGTTTGGCCTTTTGGGGGAAGGGGTGGGAACCATAATCATTAGTGGCTTTTTATTATTTCTACAGTAAATGGCTAGATTCTTTGTTGAATAAGCTGCTTGAATGTTTTGCAGATGTTCCACTTAGACCAGATCTGACCCCCTATTTCCTCCCACATAAGTCGCTTAAACTTTCCCGCCGGTCCATTTGAACCCGACCATCTTCCCCTACTCTAGCAAGTTTGTACGTGTAAGATATATTCTTTGGCATTTCCACGTAGTTACACACTCATGCACACACACCACACACACACACACTCCCACCCACCGAGTCTCAGAGCTTGGTGTGTGTGTGGGGGGGGGATTGGTGGTGTTGAATGGGAGAGAAGTCAGCCCAATGGTTACACTCCTGTGCAAAGGCTCGCCCTCCGCTGGGCCCCTCGCCCCACTTGGTGCCTTCAGTTTGAAACTTTGGAGGTGGCCCAAACTGTTTTCCCCAAAGCACTGGGAATTTTGATTTGCTAAGCGCTTGGAGGCATTCGCCCAAGGAGCCATCCGGTGAGTGGGAGCAAAACCAGGGTCGCGGGAGTGCCCCGTTGGCTCATCCATCCCACCGCACCACCCCAGCCACTGCCGCCCCAGCCACTGCGTGGGGACCGAAGTGCTTAACAAAGGGCTCCGCGGGGGCGCGGGTCACAGGCACGTGATGGGCCCCAGCCTCGCGACCCTATCCCACATGGGGAGGGGCGGGCAGCTCAGGATGCCTGGTGGCTTCTGGACGTAAAGAGAACTGCTGGGGCTTCAGGCAGGCCGCGCAGGGCCCTGCTCTGACGAGATGAGAAGTACTTGTCTGGCTCAGCGTTGGAGAAGCCTCACCTCTCATCTTTCCAGCACTTGGAAGAAACTGTGTGTTCGCAGGGAGGGCCGCGGGGTGGGCCAGGGCTGGGCTGCGAGGCTGAGGGGGGCCGGCTGGTGGGTGGATGGGGAGGAGGTTGAAGAAACAGCTCATTCTGAGTGACAGGACCCCTTTTCAAAGGGTAAATGGAGGGGGGGTGCTAATATGAATAGGAGAATTTTCAATGTTTCACAGTTCTCCCCCCTTTAGGTATTTTTCTTTCTTTTCTCATTTTTCCCTTCCTTCCTTCCTTTCTTCTTTCTTCCTTTCTTTTTATTTTATGTTAAATTGGAAGTTCCTGTGAAAACATGTCTTCATGTATTTTCAGTAGTGTAAGCCATTAACTTTAAAAGATTGTTTTGGTTTGGAAAAAAATTACTGTAGCTAACATGTTATCATGTTTTTGTGTACTCAATGGCCAGGGTGGGTCAGCAGCAAAGGAGTCAGGACTTCACACAGGGATCTTTAAAGATGCTGTATCTGTAGAGGAAAGAAAAGGCACATCTTATAAAATTCTCCCTCATTCCAGTAACAAATGTGGTCACATCTTTACTTTTTGCCAGAAAAGATACACTGTCCCCATTTTCTCACTTTAAAGCCTGTAAGTTGATATTACTTGTCTGTGAGAAGTCAGGATGAGCAAGAGAATCTTATCTCACAGGAAGTTTTTTTCCAAGTATGCTTTCATATAATTTACCATTGGAAATACTTTTTATTATGTCTATTCCCAAACCTAGCTTTGTTTAAATTGAAAGACCATGCTTTATAGAGGACAAGACCTTTTAAAGCAGAGTTAAACTCATGTTTGTTTGTTGTTGTTATTATCATAGTTGTGGTGGTTATTATGCCCCCCCCTTTGCACTTGATCTGATGAGAGAACTTTTTAAGAGTGTGAAATGGACACAAATACAGTATATAGTAATGAAAAGAAGAAAGTGGCCCTTTTATTGGGAACTAAAGAAAACCCAAATGTAGATGGAGTATACCATAAAAGCAGCTTCAAAATCCATCTTCATTCCCTTGGATTCAGTCATCACCCACATGTGATAGCTGGGAGCTCTTCCTGGAGGTAAGGTGGGCGTGGGGTGGGGAGTAATGGGAATGCAGCCCCTGCACTATCGTTTTAGATATAGTTTAACTATTAACTTGGTGACATTACAGATCTTAGAGTTACCTACTCCTCCTCCTGAAACTACCTGTCCATTAATTTCTTTTCCCTCCTCTGCCACTTTGCTTACTAGGGGATCCTCACCCCCCTTATCACCCCATTCCCAGCAGGTTGGTGTATGCTGGGCCACACTCTCAGTTTTTAAAAAAACTATTATTTTGTGATAAACTCTGCTTAATTTTCTATTTATTTTTGGATCTCAGCCTCTTTGGATCACAAAAGTCCCCACAAGTAACACAGCAATAAATCTGAACAAAAATAAGACAGATTTCCTCATCGATGTGTAATAAAGTTAAAGGACATTGTTTTGTCAGACAAGCGCTAAGTAGAAAATAAATCTCAGAGTCTAGGGAAACAAAACGGAGCGCTGCTGGCATGTGTGTAAATTTACTTTTAAAAGCAATAAATCAATGTTAAATTAAACAGCTGGGTACCCTGTCTAGGAGAAGGTTTCATGTTTAAGAAGACCTTGATGGGAGAAATGTGCTATTTAACAAGACACACACACACACACACACACACACAGAGGCATGGGGGGAGGGAGAGAGAGAGAGAGAGAGAGAGAGAGAGAGAGAGAGAGAGAGAGAGAGAGAGAATTTTATCAAGATCCAGAGGCAGGGCTGGTCTGGGAACTTTCCCACTGAACTTCAGGCAGGAAGAATGGAAGGAGAAGGATTGTGAACTGAATCTACTGCCCAGCCTCAGATTTTAAAAAATGTGTTTTCAGGCATAAGGAAACAAGGATGTTTTGTACAACTGTTTCAGATTCTTTCTAAATTGTCAGCTAAGCTTTGAAACCCACTGTTTATTGGCTTAGATTTGTTGGGTGGGTTGTAATTTTTTGTTGGATTTTTTTTCCTGTGAATACTATAGCCTATAGAAATATTGTAGTGAGCACATCTAGCATAGTCTTGTCTGATGCTTCCTGTATTCTCGACGTGTTTATTTTGCACAGTAAATAACAGTGAAAAATAAAGAAAGCTATTATTTCATATGTTATGCCTGTTTTTTACGGGAAGAAAACCTGGAGTAGCACTTAAAGTGAAACTATAATATTTTAGTATTTTATGTTTAATTTAATTTTTTTATTTTGCAAAACTCTTCACTGGGAAAAATTGTGAAAAACTGGAGTAGAGGAGGGAGAGGGAACAATAGAAAACCCAAGCTCTGGCTCTGTGTTCTGAGAACAACGTGAATCAACGAGCTTTTACAGAGGTAATATTCAATAGTAGGGAATTAGGTGTAGTTTAAGGCTAGAATATATGTATATTGGATTTTTTTTCAGCCTTAAAATAAATGCCAGAAAGGCTTAAGGCTTATCAGCTCCTTAGAAAGTACATATATGGCTGAGATGAACTTTCTTCATCTTTTGAACCCAGGTCGACTGATTAAAAAAATAATATATGTAAATATTTTTCTTGCTTGAATAGATCACAGAATACTCTTTTACTTTCTTCATATGGATTCTCCATAAGCCTTATTTTATAGTTGCGCTGTTAGCCCAGTACCAAAGACTATTCACATAATTAAGTAACATCATCCAAACTTTAAAAATTTAGAAGTGCTGGAGTTTTCCCCTTCAGCTACAAAATAACGGGAATTTTGCAGCATCCTAGCCATCTTTGACTTTCATTCAACAAAAAGAAATATCAAACACCAGGTTGCCTGGAGAAGAATAAAACTTAGACTATTTAGATTTAAAAGGCATCATTCAGTTTCCAGGACCATTTTTAGCTTGTTAAGTAAGTCCGTGTATCATGTCACTCAGAGATAGCTCAGATTGCCTGTCAGGAGACATCTGGGCAGACTTATAAACTCACAATGACTTCTCCAACCCTGTTAGGTTTTCCCAGGGCTGTGCTTTCCTCTGCACTGAAACCCTGGGAGTAATTTCAGCTGAAGGTGAGCCTTTCAGGCATTGCTCCTTGTCCCCATTTGGATAGGAAGGTGCAGAAGCAGATATCAGTCTGATTTGGGGGAGGCAAAAGGGAGGGGATGGAGAAGCTGCCTGTTCTAATTAAACACAGTAAGCAATCCAATGAGGAGCTGTCCTTTAGCCTTAGCTTGAGGCAGAAATGTCCACCTCACCTCAGCAGTTAAGTTTGTTTGAGTTAGCTAGTGGGAGGAGAAGCAGAAACTTGCAGGTAAAGCTGGTCCCAGATGAGACCAGGCTGGTGGTTAAATCGCAGCAAGTACATCATCACGTTGCCGTTTCCCTCCCCATCCCCTGGTCTCTCGGTGTTCTGTGCTTGACTCTGACACACTTAGATTCTAACTTTGCTTGCTAGATGGCGCTCGGTGTCTCAGGACCTTCCCTTTCAGAATTAAAGCGGCTTTACAGCAGGGTTGTTCTGCACTGGTTGTGGGCATTTGATTAGCACAGTGATGTGATGGCAATGTTAGTATTGCCCTTGTTTTTGCCACCTTTGTTCTCTTTTTTGACTAGGGTAGCATCCAGGCAGGAGCTGTCCATCTTAATCCTTATACTAATAAAACATAGGGAAATTCTGCCCCTGAATTTATGGCATATCTGTGGCTCAATTACTTGTTCTGATGCACTTCAAAAAGCCCCTAAACTTTTCCTCAAGTAATTCTGATTGAAGTTTTCAGGAAGAAAATAAATCAGCAAATCCAGGTAGTTACTTAAAATCCCCACGGTTTATCACCATGCATTCCCACTACCACTCTGCATTATTATTTTCATTTGCTATCATAGGCTAACATTAATTGACTTAAAAGTGTTATGATTTATTTAAAGCCCAAGTACTAAACATTGATGCCAATAGAGACATGTTTTAATATTATCAATTAAAGTCACCACAAAGCTTTTTCCCAAATGAAGGATGATTTGTGGATTCTAATGTGTATTTATTTTAACCAGTAAGTGATTTTTCTCAGATATTCAAGGTACTCTGGCGGGGGGAGATTTCTTTGTGTTGAAGTACAAAGAGAAAAACCCCAATAATTCTAAGTTTCTGATAGAAAAATGAGGACGAGTCAAAGGGACTTATGGATTGTTTTGTTGAATGAAGACGTCATTTTTATAGCACCTACTGGTTTCACAGTGCTGCCTGCCCACCCTTTGAAAGAAAGGGCTGCAGGTAAAGGAGGCAATGGTTGCAAATGAAACAAATACAGCTTTTTCTAGACATTTACCAATACTTTAACAAAGGAGAGTTAAACTTGTTGCTTTTGGGTTTCAGGAACTGATTTGTATAGAAACGCTCCACCTTTGAGACAATAACACTCAGAGTTAGGTGGTTTGGAAACCTTTTGCCAAAATTTGGCTGCTTTGGTGAAGAACCCCCACCCCCTGCAAAGACTCTCTCTAGATGTTAGGCTGAAACTAGCAGGCGCTGAAAACCTAAAGAGGAAAATTTACAACTTGATCATCCCCAGCCACACACCAAAAAATCTGATACTGGTGAAGACATATGTTCCAGATTAAGTTAAGCAAATGGCTCTCGTTTTTTTTCAGGGCTGATAGTTGATCATGAAAATTCAAATTTAACTGCACTGGACTTCCAGGGGATCATTAGATCCTCAAGTGTTTACAAATCCTCCTCCCCCCAACCATTTATTCAAGAAACTTTACATATTTTTCCTTTCTTGAGATCCTACTATAGACTATCCTTCAAAGTGAACACAATCAGGCACTATTTTCTAGGAACACACAAAGTTTTAGAAGTTGGGTAAATTGCATACTGAATGTATTCTTTCCTCTAACATTAAATCAGTCAACAGCTAAAATATCTCAGTAGTTCTAATGGCTTGACTCTTATATACTTTCTAAAGTTAAAAGGCTGATATAAAACTACAGACTATATTTTAAAGTTCCTTTAAAGTTTCATTCATGAGAGGAGTAGGTGATTTTTTTTCCACAGCATGGGACAAAATAAAGGAGCGTCAGCAAAGCCTTTAATTATGTCAGGAAATACTGAAATCATGGTGCTTCTTTTAATGGGGGTAACTGTCTTTCGTAACCTCCTTGCAGCCTCCCAGCTGCAGCCTTCCCAACTGAATTATTTGAAGTCCAGTCTGGATAGTAAGATTTCTGGTAAAGAAGGTTAGAATTAACTACCCACTCTCCAACTACCCACTCTCCAAGATAGCTCCCTGGACAAAGTGAGGCTAGGTATTTTTCTGTAGTGAGGTTTTGGGATGCACACCATTCTCTTTTCCTCCTACATTCAAATGATCTTCCAGCACATTTTACCCAATCTTGTCCTGTTGATATTTGGTAGTTATTGTTTATACTTCCTTCTTCCCGGGGGGGGTCTTCATAAATGGAATTTATTAATTCCCACCCCAAATTAATTAAAGAAACATTCTTTTACAAAGAAATACACAGATTTCTATAACTAAATAGCCAGTGTATATTTGATATTGACAAATGGTCCAGAGACAAGGAAACTTATTCTAAAAGATTTGAAGAGCAAAAATGGTTAGGGCATCAGCAATCATCTACAAGGTAGTGTTAGAATTAAAAGAAACACTTGGAAAATAAGGAAAAGCAGCCAAGGTTTAGGACGGTTTAAAGTTTTATCAAACACATACAGGTAAGGAGCAAATATCGCTGGAAAAGTCCTTTCAGGGGGTCTTGACAAATATCCTCAGTGTTTTGAAATATAGAAATTGAACTCTTATTTCCTTTCTTCACAGTTTTTTCCCCCCAACAAAATTAGTCTTGAAATAATCACACAGGTCTGAGAGTTCCTAACATTTAAAATAACCCAGTTATTCTGAAGCTGAATCAGGAACACAGTTTCCTTTAGCATAAAAAAATTCCTGATTAATCAAGGAAATCCTGCATGAAGGAAAGAGATCTCCCAATATCCACATTGAGAGCACACTCTAGTCACCTAGGATTATTAGTGCCATCCTTGTCACCCCAAATCTCCACCACGACTCCCTTCCTACTGACAAAGTACTGACAAAGGAACGTCCTTGCACCTGAATCCCTTTCATTCCTGAACTTAAGAAGGCTAGAATGAAATAATTCATTTGTTAAAAAATAGAAATGCATAGAATGACCCCCTACCCCAATTCACCGATCAAAGACTTGTGGAGGTATTTCGGCTAGTGGGTGGCACACTCTAGTCCAAAATAAGCGAGTCTCCAAGTCACCAAGATTCAACAGGTCCCTTTTGTAACCCTGAACACTTCAGTTGCCAAACCACATTAAGCAAGGTGAGTTTTCCTCGGTTTTCATAGGAGGGTCCCACTGCTAGTTTAAATAACTCCCGGTATAGCTGAGTTTTTCTGTTAGCATGAGTCTATACACAACGACTCCTGGGACTGAAGTAATGGCCAGACTATGGGGAGAAATTATCTTTGTGGAGAATGAACTCAGGAGTATCTTTGCAGAGTAGGAAAGGGCAAAAAGTTCATGCAAGCAGTGTTGGATGGGGAAGGAACATGTTTATAACAGTTCAGAGAAAAGAAATTGAATTGCTGATTAGCAAAAAATTTAAGGAAGTATTCGTGTGTCTTGAGGGAAAGAAAAATACAGTGTTTTGCAGCTAAACTGTTGCTAAGCCGAGAAACTGACTTTTTTTGGTAATGTATAAAACTGAATAGTTTCATCCTGAAACATATGGTAGCTCGAGTTACTCTACTGAAGAAAAGATGAAATCGATTTGCAAAGGGTATTTCACAGGAAAGAAGCCCCTTAAGACACCAGGGTTCTCTCCCCTTCCACTTACCACTCTTACTTGAAAAGTTTGTGTTAAGTTGGTTTGGAACCGTTTTTATTCAATCATCCTTTAATAGACATCTAGTTTGGGCCGCCTCACCTTCAATTAGTGTAATATTTTTATTCCCAATGTTGATTCAAGAGAGCGGATGGTTAGAACTGTGTTCTGATGGGAGGGGAGAGATTTCACTCAAAACCCTACAGTAAGGTGTCAATACAGCAAGGTGTTCTGTTCAAAAATCTTTAAAAACTCATGTCTTAGGAGTGGCGACTTGGGTTGCTAGGGAGAGTACGCAATGCAGATACCACACGGAAGTGATCGTCCTTCGTACTTCGCTTAACTTGACAAACAGGAAAAAATTGTTACTGATCTGTGGAAGACAGGCAGGCAGTCAGAGGACAGAGAGAGAGAGAGAGAGAGAGAGAGAGAGAGAGAGAGAGAGAGAGAGAGAAAAGAACAGCTGAAAGCACAGCTAGGACTTGAGGAGGTTCGGAGTCAGAGGCGCCCCTTTTTGGGCTGTCAAAGAAGATGCTATCTGGCTTTTTAGCGTGCAGCGGGCCGGGTGTTTGACGCCTAGCAAAGCAGCTCGGGAAGGTAATTACCCAGGGCCTGGGCGCCCCAGAGTTAGTCTGACAGCTCCAGCCACCTACAGGGCCGTGGGACGGGCTGGTGGATCTGTATGTAGATTTTCTGAAACAAATTTGTAGCGACAGAAATCATAAACTTGAGAACAACGTCCTCCCGGTAGAGAACCCTTGAAGCGGAGGTGTTACAGATTAAATGGTCACGGTGATGAAAAGTTGGTCAAAGAAAAGTTTAGAGTTGGGGCATGGAAGACCCTTACCACAGAAGTGACTCAGTGGAGCTGGGTTCAGCGTAGATTAGATGCAAATTCGGGGAGACACGCAGGCAAATAGTGCGTCTCTGGGCGCTTCGATTAACACCAGGCAGGGAGCAAGCTAGACTCTCCACCCACAAACTACAGTCTTTAAGCTCACTGTTGTTTTGGGCTCAGATCCCGAGGTTTCAGAAGAGAATTTACTATGGCGGGGGAGTGGCTGGAGGGAGGAATCACGCCAGGCCGGAACTTTGGGGTTCTAGCCAAGCGGAGAAGGAAGGGGGCGCGCTGGGCGCTGTCCATGGTGCTGGGAAGAGCGCGGCGGCTTCACGTCTCTTCGTCTCTTCGTAGCTCGTTTCGATGTCCTCAAACTCAGTCCAGGTGTAAAAAGGGGAAAGGGACATCAACTCCTATACCTAGGATTTCGTCTCTTTTTCTTCTCGTAAATGTGGAAAATACAAATGTGGGTGTGCAATATAAAGAGTTTTCTATAAGGGTTCTAGTTTTAATTCTTGGTCATTATAGGGTAGACAGCAGTGTTAACTGGTCGTTAGAGGATATTTTCCTTCTTGAAGTGTTTTACATTTCAAAATAATCAGTAATTGCTGATGTGCACAACAAAGATGAATGAGAAAAGAAAAAGTATGATTTGAGACTCTAAACATATTCAAGGATAGAATAATAAGATATTTCCAGATTAGCTAGGAAATAAAAGCATGACTTAACCTTCCAAATCACATTTTGTTGAGAAAGTTATATACATATATAATCATCTAAATGACTCTTTCAACTATAGGTTTGCCAAGTACTATAACATTTTTGCCAACAGGAACAAAAGGAGCAATTCACCTGCTATAGTGCGTAGTTCAGAATTCATTCTATGTTCTAAAGCTATACTCTCAACGGTGTTATTTAAAAACTAAAAAACAAACACACACAAAAAAACCAAACCAAACCAAACCAGACCAAAACCCCAAAACTGTTTTTACTCCTTAAAAGACAGGTGATCAAAAAGAAGTCAGGATTCATGTAGGCATTACTGAAATTTTAGTTAAGAAATGTAAATATAATCTACCTAGCAAGGAGCCACATTCTTGTAAAGCACACACACATGATGTGACAAACAGGTAAATCAGAAATGTGGGAAACAGGGAAAGAATTGACCTTAATTGTTTTAATCATGAAAACCTTATTTAGCCTCAGCAACCTGAATCTATGTGACAATGAGGAAAGAAGAGGACTTGAATTCAAACAGCTGACACAATGCTCAGCAGCATCTGACAGCATCTCATTTGATATTTGATATCAAGCACTAGATCAATATTTGTGAGATCAATGCAATTTTAATGGTTTTCTTTCAAAACTGCATGAAAGCCAAATTGTGACACTATGTGCTAGTGTTATTTTTAGAGCTGGTTATTCCAGGGGATGATATTAAGTAATTTACTGATGCAAAGCAAAAGGGAATGGGGGTGGGGTGCAGAAAACACCAACAGAACACCACAACAAATCATGAACATATTTCAGTTGATAATTCCTGATTATCCATGTAATTCAGGGAAAGTGAAATATTTATTAGAAAGAGCCACTTATTTCGGGATGGTTTTAAAAAGGAGATGAAAAGCCTCTGAAAAATTATTTGGAGGTACATGAGTATGAGCTGGATCAGAGGGAATCTTTTCAGACACAGAGTAAATATTAGATAGTATTTGTGCAGACACAACTGAAAGTGATTGGGGGGGTACTTAGATCCTTGAGGTCTTCCCCTCAGGTGTGGAATGCAATGGGATCTAACAGATTTTTCTGCATTCTTGGCAAAGTAGAATTGAGAGCTCTACCTGATACTCTAAGCAATGTTATCACAAAGATCAAACAGAAAGGAACAAGCAAATAAGCATAAATATTGTCCATTATTATTACAGGAGATTATACTTTTAAAATGATTCAGAAGAACATAGTTCCTAAATCTTTAGTTCTAGCTTGACTCATTTTGTTGGATAAAGTTCTAACCTTGGATTTATTTGTTTTTACAGATTGAATTTTGAGGAATTTCCACCTAGAGGAACCCAAGGCCTCCAGTCTAAATATAAATTTCTGGGGAGGGTGTCAGAGGGGATGTAACTAGAAGAGCATCCTGGTAAGGACAGTGACAAAGGTGAGGTGTGGTGACACTGGAGAATATTCTTGATGAGCAGAGGTTTAAGTTTTCAGATTAGTAGAGAAGGAAAGATCTTTCATTTGTGATTCAAGTTTAGTTAAAAACTTAGGACACTAAGTGATTTTTCACTTGAAATAATAGGAACATTCTAGAAAATTTCTGATACCTAACTTAAAAGACTTCTCATTCTTCAGACAGAGAATAAAATACTTCAAAATTATGCAATTAATTTTTCTCAAGTGCTTTCTTTTTCTTGATGACAGTGTGTTGTCTGATGAGGAAACTCTTAAATGAAAGTCACATCCTAGTGCTTTTATAAAAGTAATCATGCACCTTGTATATTCCTTAAAAAAACAGGTAAAGACATTCTCCAGGATTTTAATAACTCCTTAAAAAAATCAGTTTGCATGAGTGCTCTATTATATTCCAAGTTGGCAGAGTGCCTACAAACTAAAGATATCAGCAGTTTAAATGTTTTTCTTTAATGAAATCAAGTCAACCTTATACATAAGTACATATTACATACAAATAGAGAACTTACAGATGCAAATAAGCTTGAAACATTTAAAAATATTTATTACAATGCCTTCAAGATTTTGAACGTGAAAAATTTATTTCACAGAGAAATTTACAAACTTTCATGAAGAGCAGTACATGCTGAGCACCTACTTATGTTACAGACACTGAATAGACTTACACATATCGTATATGTTGTCTATGTATTTCAGGTGAAGTGCACAGAAATGGACATACGTACCCCGCAAATGGCTATGTAAGTGTGAGACATATACATATGTGTGCATATAATATGCACACATTTTTTTTCTTACTAGGTCTCTAAAAAAACCCTGAGTTATTTTAAGCAAGAAAATGCATTTTATATTCATGGTAGTTAATTCAGACTTCATTCTGGCAAATCATAATTTGACCAATACTTTTTTCTCATAGCATGAAGGACAGTACTGAAAATTTAAAGTTTAATTCACCAAAAAATGCTGCTCTTCTTAAGCCACTTTGAAGTAATGCTAGTAAGTCTATGGTCAGATCTACATGTTAATCTCTAGTTTTGCCTTCAAACAGAATTCAGTTACAAAGAACTTGGAAAGATTTTGAATCTATTCAAGAGAGGAAAACTCTTTTAATTTTCTGGGGAGTAGAAACTCCCCAAGAAACTTCATATAGCTTCTTAGATTTTGCTTAGCATACGTGATAAAACATTGATTGTTGCAGTTTGGTGACCCATGAAATTTGGGGGTTAGTTTTCTCTTCAGACCAGAGCATATAATTATGCAAATAAAGAGCTGTCACTGATCTAGTGAAATACTCACAAACACATGCACTCTGAAATTGGACAGAAAAGTGAAAATGGTTGGTGATGTGATGGTGCCATGGTTTGTTTTCCTGCCAAGTTTCTATCCAAGTTCATTATTCAAATTGTAAACTTTAAAAAGAGACATATCATTCTTGGGATGTTGGTTGTCTTTTCAGTTCAGATTCTTTGTTTTGGTACTCCAGGCTGGCCACAAAGTACAGTTCAATATCATTTTACCTATGACAACTTCCCTTAAATATCCAATGTAATAGCCAAGGAAGAAAAAGCTGAACGATCTGGAAAGACACATGCAGGACCTCTCTAGATTTCTTCCTAGAAACATGTTTCATGCTAGTTTTAAACAGAGTGAAATTCTAACAAAGAATATAGTAAAAGGTTTTCTACAAATCTCAAGGCTAAGGACCGAGAAAAGTTGCCAGGAGAGATATCATCGATTAAGACAAAATTTCATTTTCTAAGTTTTCACATTCAAAGAAAGTACTGGCCACTCTTTGGTATCCAGTTATTAGCTGAACTTTGAGGACAGCTTTCTCTTATCTAGCAATTCTTTAGCATTTGAAGTTCATTTTCCATTATTATTCCTATAAAACCTTTATGCTGAGAGTGAACAAGAGTTCTTCATTGTAATCGGCCATGTTGGCATTGAGATTTCCCAGTTCCAAAGTTACCATTGCTCAGGCTATTGCCTAATTTTAGATATCATGGAGGGTCCCATTGATGAAATCTGAGAAGGCTCATGTCTGACTCCTGACTGCTAAAGACAACACTACATGAAAAAGCAGTGGTGTGAAACTCTAAAAACATCAGTCCAAATGAATCAATTAAATAAACATTCATCCCTTCTAAGTGTGAGGTTTAAAACTATCATTGTTGCATTAAAAAAGAAAAAACCTTACGCAGATTTCAAGATAAATGCTGGAGTGCTTTGATGACTGTTTCTATTCTTGAATCTCTCTTAATTGACTTTGTGCTATCTCCCCCCTTTCAATATCTTCCACTTGGTGTACATTCTTTATTTTAGTACAGTGCATGGCAGTTGCAATGCTTTAAATCTAAAACCACCCCACAAAGCTGATGCTTTAGGTAGGTGGGGTAGTTTAAAGCTCTGTGAAGTGTTGATTAAAAACCCTTTCCCAGACTCAAACTGATCATTTTGGAGATTAATAGAATATTAGATAAAAGGAAGATGAACAATTCAAGAGACTCCCACTCGGTCAGTCTATACAAGGAAGGAAGGAAAGTATTACATTATTGAAATGGAATACATCTTGAAGTCTTTTATAATAAGCAATCATAAAATGACCACAATCATCTCCCCCTTTTGGCCACTGATCTTTCAAAGATGAGACTGTATTACATTTATTGAAAGACTCCCTCCCCAGAAGACATGGAAAAGTTTTTCCCTAAAATTTTACATTGTAAAATTTTATACTGTAAAAGTTCCTTAACAGCAATCTTTCTTAAATGAATTAGGAGTGTAGTCCCCAAGAGGAACCTACCAGTTAACAGAAAAAACTATGAGTATAACAAGAGAGAGAGATATGTTTAGATTGGAATTCTGGACAATCTAGAGGAACATGAAAAAACCTAGCTTGTTAGCAGTGATAATCTAACATGTTTGTCACCCAAACCCTCTGAAACCCTCTCAAAGGAGTTAAAGGTTTTAAGGAAGGAATAGCTGTAACACAAATATAAACAGGTTTCAGATTGGACACAGGGCATCAAGGGCCTACCACCAGCAGTTTGGGAGCAAGTTAATCTCCATAGGCTCCTTTGGAAAATGTACTTATTCATTATACATTAATGTGTATTTTATAAAACAATAGTTTGATGATAAGTTGTTCTAATTTCCTTACTGAGTAGATGTTTATATATTAAAGACAAATTACTAAAAATATCTTTATGAAAGATGTGAGACAAATAGTGACTGATGTGAAGTTAGGATATTACCTTATAGTAATAACAATAGTAATAAGTAATAACAACAGTAATGAGTAGCTATAAGGCTTATAATATTGATAAATGTGGTCTCATCAAGTTTTTACATTTCAGCTATTAATCCCTTTGTGCAATTGGTGAATAGAACAACTGAGGAGGAGGAAAAATACGCAGTTGCTTGTTGGGAAAACTTTATTTTAAAATGGTAAACAGAAATAATTATAGGAACTCCTGTGCTTTATTTTGTCTTTGACGTATAAACAAAAATGTAATCCAGGAAGCAGAAATGTGAGAAAAAGAACAATTTTACAATAGATGACCTCTCTTCCACATTTCCACGAAGACTTTCAAGGCCTCCATGTTAGGTACCTTTAGAAAGCTTCACAGCGATTACCTATCCCTTCAGTTCCAAAGGACTACTCTGAATCTCCAGTCTACTCTGGAGAACTTTTTTTTCATTCTACTTGCTCTAAAAATTAAGAACACAATTTAAAAAAAAAAAAAAAAAGCCCACATCCCCCCTTTAAACCTCTACACACCTAAAAATCTTTCTAAGCAAAATGGGAAGACCAGAGCAGAAATACTATAAAGGCTGTCCACCCCTAAGCCGGTGGAGTACTGCCAGGTACTTGTCATTTCAGGAAACTGAGGTGAAGAGTATCATTACATTTATATCAACAGGTTAGGAAATCCTATATTATGAGGAATCGAATCATTTATCACTTGGTGTTCTGGTTTGCCTTATTACTCTGGGTTGGTACAGCTGAGACTCACACTCAGAAGTTGCATTTACAAAACTCAAGTTTGCAAATATCTCTCTATAGAGAGTTAAATAAGAGCTACAATTCAGTAATTGTAAAGTATCAAAGACAATTAAACAGTGATTTTTCTCTAGACAACGGTTTTCTTTTTTTAAAGAAGTGAGAGAAGTGGAGGAAAGGAACAGGAGTCATTCGCTTCAGATGCTGAGCTATGCTTTACTCCAGGTGCAGAAGCTACATAAATTTAGCATTGAATAAGTTTTGGATTTTTTTTTCTCAATGCTACAAAATTAGTTTCCCGTGAACATTTTCATATTCTGAAAACACCACACAATTTGTAACATTTGTAAAAATATACGCAATTCACACTGATCTTCAAATTCTGTCACTGGGACAATACCAGTATTTTATAGAGTTCATCATTCCTTTTAAATCAGAAATATCAGATAAAAAGGGCTAATATCACAAGGAATGTCTTAACATTGTTGGGTTACACATTTTAAACCACCCAGGAGCTAAATAAAACGCCACCTTGAGCTTTCCTCCTAAGTTGTTTCTGCTTAAGTAACATCGGAAGATACCAGGACATGAGGACTGAAAACAGATTAATTTGCCTTTGCTGAAACTACAGAACTAATGAATGCATGCCAAACAACATGAGATATTATATTTAAAACTTGCTGAAATCAGTTTGTAGTACAAAAACATGTACTCTTGAGGTTGTTGATTGCAGGTTATTTTTCTGAGATGCTAGACAGTTCTAATTATTTTGGGTACATTTTATGATGCCCTCAAATAAAGGAGACATATTACTTATTGAATATACTTAAAAAAGGAATGGAAATATTAAATTCAGACTCTCATCTCTTAGATATAATCTTCATTAATTAAATTCTTCAAGTAATTAAAATTGATGTTATAATATTTTGATTTGAAAGTCACCAAATGTGAACTTATTTTATCTTTTGTAGTTCCTTCACAGCTGGCCAGATCCTAGCTGGACTAAAATATGTAACTGTTGAAATTAGAGGGCAACCCCTCCATAGGAAGTGGAATACTAAACATTTTGAACTTAAAAAGAAAAAAATCATTCACACCAAGTTTTTCTTTTCCCAGTGGAGAAAAAAAAAAACTGAATCATTTTAACCCTATTGAGCTGTTAGAAGGAAAATGGAGTATGCAGTTTTATTTTCTTGATGATAATAAGTTGTATACTTAAAAGGGTTTACTGCAGGAAAGGTTAAAGTACCTTTAAGTAAGGATTAACAGTAACAAATACACCATCTCCACTTAGCATATAAAAAGCAAACTTTAAGTGGATCGTCTAAATTACAATACCACTCACTACATTACATATGTAAAAGTAAAGTCAATTCTCATGAGAAAGTTGGAAATTTCCCTGAAAATGGAAACTTTCACATCTAAAAGATCTGCTTATGTTTTGGTTTCAACTTTCTTCTGAAACCAGAGACTTCATGAGGTGTCACATTAAACTTGCAAGAATTTTCAGCAGAAAGGAGGATTCGTATTTCGTGCTTTATGGATTTTTATGAAAGTTTTTCTTCTGGTCTTGAAATGAAAATAGGGAGAATTTGCACTCCCCAGACTACATAGTACATTATGGCATTCAGGTTTTGAATTTAAATTTGTTATTCTAGTACAGGGAGGTGGTGGCTTTCTAAACAACGAGAGATAGACAGAGACAGAGAGACAGACAGACAGACATACGATGCCCCGGGGGGAAAACCTAGTTGAAATGAAGGGTAGAAGTCTAGAATAAAAGCTTGCTGGGTTCAGTAGGGGAAGTGGACGCGGTTGAGACAGGCAGCAGCAACCGCGGAGCAGCGGGCGGTAGGACCGCGCAGACGCCGCGCAGGCCTCAGAGCCCGCAGCTCTTCCAGCGCAGTTAGAAGCTCAGGCCGGGATGCCCGGCGCTGTCAGCCTTAATCTGCCGGCCTGGCCCGCTCCGCCTGCAGGAAGCGCGGCCGCGGAACCCATATTGCTTTGACAGTTGCACTCATCTAGAAATAATGCAGAACGCTATTTAGATGTACATATCACGACCCTGGACTCGAGGAAGAAAAACAATCTAATGAGGGGCCGGAGGCTGCGCGGGGCGCTCGGGGTGCGGACGCGCTGCGCTCATAGCTCCTCGTGCTTGATGCGGTGCGAGCGCCGCGTCAGCGCCGGCTTCTGCGAGCTGCTCTTGGCCTCCGAGGCTTCGGTAAAGAACTTGAAGATCGACGGGAAGCTCTTCCAGGAAGTTAGCTCGTGACGGTCGGTGCCTGCGGAGACACACACGGGCTATGAGGTGGCAGCGAGCGCGGACGGCCACGGCTGGGCCACCTGAGGCCCCGAGCTGTGGGGCTCTCAGTCCGGGCCCCACGCCCCACCCCGCGCCCATCCCAGTACTGAGCCCCGTCCGGCCCCGCACACCCCCAGCCCGAAGCCCCGCCCCGCCCCGCGCCCATCTGAGTCCCGAGCCCCGCCCCACCGAGCGCACCTGCAGTAGGGCGAGCTCGGCGCCCCCGGGCTCAAGGACCCACCATCCTGTCAAACCCCAGGCGCACCGCCTCCCGCGCGAGTCCCTGCCACCCCCGGGACTCCGCCCGGATAAGCCCGCCGGTCGCTCACGAGGTGGCTCGGAGTCCGCAGGGGCCTGAGCCCCTCCGGACCAATCCAGGAGCTCCGCAGGAAGGGCCACTCCCTCTCTCGCCTAGAAACCACCTACTTCCCCAGCCCAGGGACTGGTTTCCCCAGCGTCCGGGATCCGGCTACCACCACCCCCACCCCCTAGCGCCCAAGTGTCTTTGCCTCCCAGGGAGTTGGGGGTTGGGGAGGAATAGATTCTTTTTCTTGCCTGTCCCAATCAGTGATGTTGGACATGATTGCCTCAGCGAGGTCACTGGGATCAAATCACAGGAGATGTTTAATGAAGGGCCAGGTTCAAAAAGAGGCTAATGCCTTAAAGTATCTTAGCAGGCTACATTTTTACAGATTTTAGGAGGGCAGATCTCGAAAAGCTAGGGGAAAACCGCTCCAAAGCATTTAAAAGAGCATTTGGCCTCCTATTTTGTCAAGAGAAATTCATAGACAAGGCAGGCTTTTTCTATTTATAGGGTTATTTTTACTACAGCTTGTTTCTGTGACTTGGGTTTAATAATATTGGATACTCTTCTTCAGATCAAATGTACCTTCAGTTGACAGAGGCAGCAAATAACACTGATGTAGGTAGGCATGAGAATACATGAAGATCGATTAATCTGAATTTTTAAAACTGTTTGTGATAGCATATACAATTTAACCAATAGCTTCATAAGTGAAATTTTAAATTCGAAAATAATTAGATATACTCGTACATAAAAATAATGAAGGAATAGCTTTGAAAACAGCTGAAATCCCCTCCTAGATCACTCAATTATGCTGAGATACTGCTTGGAAGTCTCCGAATTCAGGGCCTCTGATACTTTAACATTGTTAATGATAATTCTTTAGTCTGTAATAGTAGGTCATTGCTATGGTTACTCTACAATGGTGCTACACTTTGCCTTCCCCCTTCAGCTATTCGCTGAGACCTGGTAACCACATTTGTTGCCTAGCAACAGTTTTGTAACAGTATCACAATCTGGGAGTTACAACAATAAGGATGCTCTGGCTGCACTCAGTTGGCCAGAGAGCAGAAATCTACAGACTGTGCATGTGACTTGGCTGTGGGAGCTGTCCCTTCTCCAGAGGCCATCTCTTCACAGGTGCCCTCACAAGGATGTTCTGATCTCCCCTTTGCAGATTGGCCCTATGAACCTGCACTTGGAACTAAGATCCAATATTGAAGTCATACTCTTGAGAAATATCCTCCAACACTACTGTATTCAGACTAAAAAATGAGGTCTTTTCTCTGTTTGCTGAGGCATTTCTGGCAAAATTCAATTTATTCATGGAAGGGATGGATCAAAGTAGGTTTTACTGGTAAATCCTGAAGGGCCTGACTGAGTTCTGAGGATTCTCAACAGAATTCTTAGAAAAAAGGGTCTGACTTCTTGAGTAGGTGTGTAAAAATTGAAGTTCTTTAAAACATATGGAATGTCCTGATATTATTATTGTAAATTTTACTGATTTATCTAAATGATGCCCTTAAAGGATTCCTTTGAATTTTGAGGTATTTATATTCTCCAAACAAATACACAGTTCTAGACATCCTCAGACATGCTGACTTCAAATAAAATTTTGTGAGTAATATTCAGGAGGCTGAATTTCTGGATAGGTTTATGAAATGTCTGCCTCTATTTCAATAGTGTTCACAACCTTATTTTCAGTTCAGCAATATCTATTAAATTGGACTTACTATGAAAGAATATTTAAGAACATTAGTATTTCTCCCCTTTAAAAGGCCATTCTAAGATGCATAATACATGGCAATGTCTATGCCCAAATGCAATAAGCAACCCTCCCAAAAGAAAGTGTTGCTCTTTTCCTTCCATTTCCATTTTCCCAAGCTTCTAGCCACATTTGCCATTTCCCCCATAGAGATCACACTTACACCTACTAGTGTTATCCAGGCAATGATCAATTTGTAAGCTTTCTCAGGGAGTTTCTCTCATGATTCCTCCCACTCCTTGGAAATCAATTCCTTCTATGAATCTGGAGGGACTTGGGAGTCAATGGTTTCAAGCAATTTAAACTCCTTTATTCCTGTTTTCCTGGTGACAATCTTTCTGAAGGATGAACAAATTTCCCTGGTGATAAAACCACTTCCAAAATCTTTTTACTTTCAGCTTATGACAACTCTTTGCTTGAGTAGTGCTGTGTGGAAAAGAACAATGTCCAAAAATATTACCGAGTAACTGCACTAGTTCTCCATATTTACTCTTGCAAATAAAGGGGTAAATAATGATAACATGCTTCTGCCAGAAGAAGGAAAGGTTCTAGGAAAAATTACTAGTAAGCAAGGTAGATTACCAACTAAACTACAGAGATTAGGGTGTGAAAGAATTCTCTATAAACTAAGAAATGATAAAATGAATAGTTTATATAAAAATGTACTTCTTGGACTGGTGAGATGGCTCAGGTAAGGTGCTTGCCACCAAGCCTGACGACCTGAGTTTAATCTCCGGGACCCACGTGGTAGGAGGAGAGAAATGACTGCCGTTGTCCTCTGACCTCCGCATGTGTGCTGTGGCATGTGCATGTGCATACATGCACACAAATTACATAAGTAAAATATAAAATGAAAATTATAAACAATTCTTAATTTTCAGTAGTGGATTTTGTGCCTGTATATGTATATGTGTTCACGTAGAGGGCCGAGGATAATCTCAGGTACTATCCACTCTTTTTTTGGAGATAGGTTTCGCATTGGCCCTGGAATTCACCAAGTAGTATAAGCTGGCTGGTCAGTGAGTTCCAGGAATCCTCCTGTTTGCCTCTTCAGGATTGAGATTACAAGCACATACCAACACACTTGGCTTTCTTATGTGGGTTCTGGGGATTGAACTCACAGCCTGTGCTTGCAAAGCAAGCATTTTACCATTTGAACCATCTCCCCATCCCTGGAAATATATTTTTAATAATTAAAAAATAGCACTTGGAAGTTGCATAATTGCATGCCAATCTTGGTTTGCACATGTGAACATTTCAGGTATATGTTCAGAGATCATTTGAGAAAATTCAGGAGAAAGTTCATTGAAAATATTGTCAAATTAAGGGCTGGAGAGATGGCTCAGTGGTTAAGAACACTGGTTGTTCTTGCAGAAGACCCGGGTTCAAATTCCAGCACCCACAGGCAGCTAACAACTGTCTGTAACTCCAGTTCCAAGGGATCCCACAGCCTCTTCTGTCCTCCACCTGCATTGTACAACACAGTTGCACTTGCCTACATGCAGGCAATACACTCATACACATAAAATAAAAATATTAAATAAAATATATTTTAAGAAAGAAAATATTGTTAATATGAAATATGCCCACAATAGTGTTCAGTGAGTGGCATTTTTTGGAGAGCAGTTTTTTTTTTTTTTTTTAACACTTTAAAAATACATTAAGGGGTAGGGGCAGGAGAGGCAGCTTAGTGGTGGTTCTTGCAGAGGACCTGGATTTGGTTCCTAGCACCCACATCAGGTGGCACATAAATGCCTATATCTCTAGTTCCAGGGGATGCTACACCCTCCTCTGGCCTCCTCGGGCACCTGAACCCATGTGGTACACATTCAGGCACTCACACATACACATAAAATATATATTGGGGGGCTGGAGAGATGGCTCAGTGCTTAAGAGCATTGGCTGCTCTTGCAGAGAACCTGGGTTTGGTTCCCAGAACCCACTTGGCGACAACAACTGTCCTATCCATAACTCCAGTTCTAGGGGATCTGACACCCTCTTCCGATCTCTGTAGGCATTGCATGACATGAGTGCATTTACATACATGCAGGCAACACATTCATACACATATAATAAAAATAATAAAATATTTAAAAATAAAAATATATATTAGGGGAAGAGTGGTATTTTTTTATTACATCAAATAAGACCACCAGGCCATTAAATTATTCCTTCATCAACATAAAAGGTTAAATTTTAGGCTAATAAAAAGAGCAGCTGCAGGAAAACCATGTTGAACAGATAAACACAGTTTTGTCAGTCAGGAACTGATCTTTCCTCTACCACGATGATACTTTTATCAAAATCCCCTCGTTTGCACTGCAGACTTCTCTCTGCTTCTCAAAACCCCAATTTCCTAATCTAGAGAGGGCAACATGAAGCAGGGAGTAGAAGGATTTTACACAATAAACACCTTCTTGTTCTCAAGGAACAGTTTCTACATCTTTTTGGATTGGCAGGTTTATCCTAACTGGACAGTTTACCTTCCTAATCTATAAAGATTGATTCAGTGTAGAAGTAAAAAGCAAATTATCCCAGTGCTTCATTATAAAAAGTCCCTCTGCTCTATCAGTGATTCTTGGAGGGGACAGTCATGGTCTGTACAGGTATTTTGGACATTTGTAAGAATATTTATGGTTGGAACTGGAGTGATAGTTCACTTGGTAAGGTTCTTGTTGTGTAAACATGAGGACCTGAGTTTGATCCCCAGCACCCGTGTAAAAAGTCCAGTGCAGCAGTGTGTGCCTGTAATCTCAGTGCTGGAGAAGGGGAAGCAGGAGGATTCCCTGGGCTTTCTGGCCATCTAGTCTGACTGAATTGGTAAACTCTAGAGTCAGGGTGAGGACCTCTCTCAAAAAACAAGGGGAAAAGAGATCGAGGAAGACATGTGACACTGACCTTTGGCCTCCATATGCATGTGCATGGGTACACATGCAAATATTTCTGGTGGTCATCATGACTGGTAGGTGCACCTGACATTGAGTGGGAGAAGGCTGAGGATGGGTGGACACCCGATAATTTCCAGGGCCTATAGCTTGATGAATTGTTCTATATCTCACATGGTTTTCAAATGTTCCACAGCTATTCATGTACTTGAAAACCTACAAATAATTATATGGGCTTGTACTTTGAATCTGATCTGTAAGTAAACTGAAAGTATTGTGTGTGTGTGTGTGTGTGTGTGTGTGTGTCTAATTTTAATGTATACTGAAATTTCCAGGAATGTAGCTATTTTGTAAATTGGAAAGACTGTGGAAATGTGTTTCTTTGAATCATACCAAGTGTTTTACCCTGAAAAAACATCTGATCATTGGTTGCACCACAACCCATGGCAGTTGAATGGTCAACAGGCACATCTATATGAGCATGCATTTATAATTGTTAAATTCATGGTAATTTGAGGCACAAGGCCAATGATAATGACTTTTTTTTCAGGTCTTCTTATGTAGATTTGTCAGAGCTCTTTAAATATGGAAATGCCTATTAGTTTTGTTATGAATTATTTTTATTCCTTCTGCATGTTAGCTACAGTATTAAAATGATTTAACAATCTTCTACATGGGTAGATTAAGGTAACTCTGGAACTTATTTCAGCATAGTAAAAGCACTGTGTAATATTCCAAAAGGAAGTATTTAGGCAATCAAGGCTTAGCTTAAATAAAAGATAATGGCTCTATCTTTTATTTCATTAGAAACTAATTCTCTCAATAACCTGAACTCACCCTGTCTCTTTCTATAGAGCAGAGAATGTCTATTCCCTACATTTTTTTCCCAGAAATACCTAACTAAAAGGTAATCTTCTAACTAAAATATTACATTGATTTTTCTCCCTTGACCTATTAATGGTAGTAAATAGAACACAAATAGTCAAGAAGACTAGAAACCTTTAAGTATGAAGGATGAGGCTGTAAATTGTGTAAGATCAAATTGTTAAAATGTATCAGTTGTTTCTCTAAAAGACTAGGACCTGTGGAAAAAATCTTATAATGGAACCAATAAAGAAGGTTACATTCATATAATAGCTTTTAGAAATGAAACAAAAATAGTTGAAAATAGCACTGAGAATGGAATGCCCAAAGAGCAGACCAGAGAGAAGGGACCATTAGCCTCTGCCTGTCTCTTACTATAGCCTGCTGAAACTCCAGCATAGGTATTTATTACAAGTCAGCTGTGATGGTTAGCATTAACTGTCAACTTGATAAAATCTAGAATCACCTGGGAGATGGGCCCCTGGGCATTCCTCTTGAGATTATTTTGATTACATTAGTTGAGGTGGGAAGAACTGCATACTATGGGTGGCACCATTCCTTGACTGGGATCCTGGATTGTGTAAGTGGAGAAAGGGAGCTGAACAGCAGCACACATTCTTCCCTCCATGTTTCTGATTGTGGGTGCAATGTGACCAGCTGCTGCAACCTGATACCTTGATGTCCCAATGTGACAGATTGTACTGTGAACTGAAATAAATCCTTTCTCCAATTAAGTTGATTTTTATCAGGGCATTTTATCACTGAAATGGGAAAAGAAACCAAGACACCACCAGCCTTGTCCACATTCCTGTTCACTTGATCTCAGTGCTTAGAACTTTTCTGAGGGTTGTGAAAAGTATGCAAATAGACTTCTGATTTATCAGCCCAAATCCTGATATTTCGGCAGGTCTATACTCTGAAGTTGTAACTCACTTTTTTTTTTTTCTAGTAATTGTCTTAAAATGTTAAATATTAGGGGCTGGTGAGATGGCTCTGTGGTTAAGAGCTCTTGCAGAAGACCCAAGTTTGGTTCCCAGCACCCACATCAGGCAGCGCACAGCCACCTGTAACTGTAGCTCCAGAAGGTCTGACATTCCTCTGGCTCGCCTCTGTAGGCACTGAACACATGTGCATATACTGCCACACAAACACAGTTATAAATAATAAAAATAATCTTTAAAAAAGTTAAAAGTAAATAGATTTTTGTATGTTTTGTGCTGACTGACCCCATGGCTTTTGAATGGTAAAATTCTGCTACTGAGCTACACTTTCAGACCAGTAAAAAGATTGTCTTAGAGTAAAGAAGTATGCTGTTTATATGGTCAACATATTCCATAATAGAATTCTCTGAGAGAGCAAATAATCATTCTTCAAATGTTTCTCTCTCTCTCTCTCTCTCTTTATCAACATACATTATAAAAGAACTCTCTGAGAGAGCAAATAAACATGCTTGAAATGTTTCTCTCTCTCTCTCTCTCTCTCTCTCTCTCTCACACACACACACACACAATGAGAGAGAGAGAGAGAGAGGTGAGAGTGAGATTCACTAGAGATGAGATTTACTGGTAAATTATAAATAATCAATAGTAGAGGGACTGAAGAAGATTCTGGGAGCAACTTATCACTAGAAAGATAACCCCTAAGAATTTCTTGGTTTGATCCATTATTTTAATTATTACTAGTCACTTTATCTTACATAGTTCAAGACCAAAAGGCAGTGGAAAAATTTCAACAATCAGTGTGTAATTTAAATGTTAGGATCTGGTTTAGAATAGGGAATACCACTGTTCACAAAATTGAACATGAAATATCATTTTCTTATATCTTTCTTTCAAGGAGAATTCCCTCAACATATACCCCTCTTCTGTTTCTGTCCTTACTCGAAGAATGTATTTTATTTTTATTTTTTATCTCTACAGGAGACAGGTCTTCCTGTGGCCCCAACTGGCCTGGAACTTGCTATGTAGATCAGAACACACAGAGATCTGCCTGCTTCTGCCTCCCAAGTGTTGGGGTCAAACTCAGTTTAAGAATACATTTTTAAAGGTAATGAATAAATACTGCAAGTTCCTATAATAAGGGAGGAAAGAAACTATGAAGATATGAAACACATTAACATTAATAGGGTAACATGTCTGTGATACTTTCAAAATGACAAGGCTTGCTCTAAAAAATTGATTTTAAACAAGAGTAGGAAGTATAGGTAATTAGGAAGTAATGAAGACCCTGTCAATATATCCATATTGATATAGGTAAGGGAATTCTTGAGAAAAATCTCATATATAAAAACCAAGAGGTTTGTAATATGTATTATTGAGCCCCAGTGGGATTACCTAATGAATTTATGCACTTACCAGCAGTTATTTTTAGAAAGCTATAAAGAATCAGAGAAATATCAGTGCACTGAAAAATAATGTGCCTCCTAAACAGAGAAAAATATAACTACTAAAATCTGTTGTAAAATGGATTCTAAAATCTGTTTTAAAATGAAATATAGAGTTTCTAAGGAGAATATAATTTAAAACATATAAACCTACCAATATTTGAACAAAGAATGGCTCCCAAGGAAATGCTGTGAGTTACAAGGGACAAGTGTGAGACTGACACATAGGGAGGTGTTCGGAAGAATGGGGTGTTTATTGAGACTGGTAATAGAAATGCCAAGAGCAGCTCAGTAAACAAAGTACAGTGGTTTCAAATTACCTGTATAAGAAACAGGGTATCTCTTTCCATTGCTAACATGGTTGCAAGTCCATTAAAGCAGGCATCATGCTGAGGTCCTAAAAGCAAGATGTCAAGTTTGACCTAAGAGAAGAGATAGGTGGAAATACAGACAGAAACCTGAGCGGTGGAAAACTTGTCATTTGCAGCTTCTGAGGAAGCTGCTCCTTTTGTTTGTTTAGCAACTTTCTACTACATATATCTCAGCTATGGTGGAAGAAAGAAGGCGGCAAGAGACATGGGGTAGTTTAAGACCCAAGACAACTCTGGGAATTAAACTTATTCTTGAGAGCCTGCAGTAGCTATAGGATCATCCTGCACCTGGGGCAGATCTTACTAATAATCTGTTTCCACCCAGTCAATAAAAAAGATGAATTTTTATTACTTTGATTGTCTGCTGAACTAGAACAGCTAGCCTAGAAATGATTTCTTTGGTTTTAGCTCTGGTTTCATATGCCCCTTTCACTTATGCCATAAGATCTGGCCTCTAGAGATACATCAATTCCCCTTAAAACTGGAACATAAGAGTGGCAAGAGTGGCCAGGCCAGGGGTGGTGGCACAGGCCTTTCATCCCAGCACTCATAAGTTTTATTGAATATGTTTGAGGTTTACAGCATGAAGCCAGAGGATATACATGTAGATATTATATTAATGTATATAATGTAGACATTACTATATATAATGTAGACATTATATTAATGTCTATTATATGTTTCATGCTGTACCTTAGGTATCCACGCTTGCTCATCCTATGTATTTGCTACTTTGCTTTCTGTGATTTACATCTGCTCATTTCCTTGTCTCCTCTTTATCCAACATTACTCTCTTTATTCTCCATGTCTGCATATAAGTAAGATCATATAATATTTTTTCCTGTGTTTGGCTTTTTTAACTTATCATAATGTCCTTTATTCATACTGTGGCAAATATCCATCAAAATTCTAATGGTTTTTTTCACATAAATATAAAAAAAGAAGCTAAAATACACACGGAACCACAAAATCTGATTAGACAAACCAATGCTGAGAAATAGAAGTAATGTGGGAAGGATGATATTTCCTGAATTAAAATTGTATCAAGAAGTGGTAGTAATCAAAATAGCATGGCACTATTATAAAAAAAAAACTTGACTGTAAGACCCTATTGCTGAATACACTACATATGCCAGTTGTAGAACAAACAAAGAGAAATAAGTAGGTACTGACCTTGAAGCTTTGTCTGTATTGATTACCTTTCATAGTGCTAGAAGGTACTGTGCATGCTACCAGAAGAGAAAAGTAATCATCTGCTTTACAGAGCTCTGAGCCTTGCAAACTATAATAACAACTAGCCTGACAAGATATGCCCACTGATACAATAATGACATGAATGTTAAAGGAGTAACCAGCCACTTTCTGATTGGACTTAAGACCTACTTCACAAGATGGAGCTATACCTGGTACTGATTGGGTCCAACAACCCATGGTTAGACAGGTTACAGGCTGTAGGAAAGAGCCTACTACTATTATTCTACTAAATGGACATAGCATTAAACCAACTCCTAATCAATTCATCTCTTAACTCTCACCAGAGAAGCTTCTTCAGGCAGCATATAGTAACTAACACTGAGACCCACAGCTGGTCAATGTGCAGAAAATAAGATATTGCATAGTAGTCAGCCCAATGAGAAACCTTTATCACACCCTCTCCTCTCAAGGCTCAGGCATCCCTACAGAAGAGGGGGTGGAAAGACTGTAAGAGCCAGAGGTGGTGGGTGATTACAATGAAACAGTTTTCTGGACACAACAGGGCAGTTGTACATATGAACCCAGAGCAGTTGTGACAGCATGAACAAGATTTATGCAAGCTTTAGGTCATTAAAAATCCTGGCATAGCTGGGTGTGGTGGCGCAAGCCTTTAATCCCAGCACTCGGGAGGCAGAGGCAGGTGGATCTCTGTGAGTTCAAGGCCACCCTGGTCTACATAGTGAGTTCTAGGCCAGCTAGGGCTACTGGGAGACCCTGTCTCAAAAGACACACACAAAAAAAATCCTGGCATAGAGGGAGGGTGATGGGTAAGAAGACCCAACCTTAACTGAGAAATTACTGGTAATTGATAGCTGGGACAGGGAGACTCAGTTTTCTATTTTTTTTTTCTTCTTCTTTTTGAGACAGGGTTTCTCTGTAGCCCCTGATAGCTGGAACTCATTATGTGGACCAGGCTGGCCTCCATCTCACAGAGATCCATCAAGAGTCAGTTTGCATTAAGGGTATGATGCTGGGTGTTTGACCAAGCTCCAGGGGAATGGACCCACACCCAAGAGCAGTTGAAGACACAAATTAGACTCAGTGGGCCTTAAAAAATAATAATAGAGGCAGATGAAGTGAGTGATAGTAAGGGGGTGGGGTGGAGATGGGGGTCACAATATGATCAAAATACATTGCATGAAATTCTCGAAGACTCAATAAAAATATAATCACCCCCCCCATAAAACAATGGACCAGAATAGAGAGCATGGGAATAAATCATGTGCAATCAACCAACTTTGACAAGGGCACTAAGAGAAGACAATGAGGAAAGGAGAATATCTTCAACAAATGGTGCTGGGAAAACTGGTATTACACACACACGAGAGAGAGAGAGAGAGAGAGAGAGAGAGAGAGAGAGAGAGAGAGAAACGATTTCTCCTTTAGAAACAAAACTAAACCAAACCATGCACTGATTCAATTGTCTGAATCTTTTGTGATCCTCCTCAGTTATGTAGACTACTTCATAGAATATATTTTGTGGGCATGCAGTTTTCCCAGAGTTCCTATCTTTGTTCATTCATACATGTCTTTACTGTATTCTAGGTACTGTTTCTTTGTTCTGGGGTATGGTGGTGAGCAAGATATAAAAGCTCTGTTCTTGAAACATATGCACTATGACAAAAGTAAAATTACAAATTGGAAAACTTCAGAAGCCTGGAACTATACAAACATAATAAAGGATATGAAGGGACTGAGGGAAAAGGTAGGTGTGAAGGGAAAAGGTGGCTGTAAGTTACGAATGGGTGGAGAAGACTTTTGACCAGAGACCTGGCTTGAAGACAGCCAGGGGAAAGTCCTGCAGCAGATGTCTATAGACAGAATCTGGGAAGAACAAGTGTGGATGCTCTAAGGAAGAAAGAGGCTTTCACAGTGTATGGAACTAAGGGCTGGCATGATGCAAGCAGGGTAGGTATGATGACTGACAAGTACTTATGAGGTTAGAAAAGCACATCTCTGGTGTGTCTTGGAGGCCATTTCCTCTTTTGTTTCATGCAAGTACCCAATGCATGAGAAAGCGCCACCACATTCAAGGCGAGTCTTAGTAAATCCTCTGTAAAATGTCCACACAACATACACAGAGGTGTGCTTTACTAATTTCCTAGGAAATCCTCAATATAATCAAGTTGATAATCATAATCACAAGTCCACCCTGTCAACTTCTTACCCAAGCACATCTCCTTAAACAAAGCGTTCTACCTTGGTTCTAAAAAGGCTCATGTCCATCTCATAATGCTAAATGAATTAAGTCCATCTCTTAGAGTTCCTAGAGTCTTAATAATTATAATATGATAAAAAATACAATTTAGACAGGAGGTAGAGGCTTCCAGGCTACTGGAGGCTTGCTCATGTGAGCCTGAGGCAGCAGTGGCATCGAGCACAGGACCCATGTCAGCTCAATGAAACAAGGGCCCAAAGGGGAGGTGAGAAATAGGTGGCGGGCCAGCACTAAATTTAAAACCATTTGAGACTGATTGCTGCTGTGTGAGGGAGACTATGACTTATATATGACCACTGGATGGGCTGACTAGACTCCAGTGGACGCATTTACACTGAAGGACATTGGGGTACAAACACTTGCATGACTAGGACTCAGCATATATGGCAAAGTCCATAGGGTTCGGTAGGGAGATGGGGAAGGCATGGATGGGAGAGGGGGTCTGGATTTGAGTGGGAAATGTTGTATGAAATTTAAAAAGCTCAATAAAAAAAGAAAAATCCAAGCTCAAAGTGTTCTCTGAGATGTAAGGCAAACTCTGTGAGCCCTTGTCAAAAATAAGTTCACACTCTCAAGGTATATTGGTACAGAATAAACATTTCCCTTCCAAAAAAGAGGGAAAAAGAAAAGCAAAGAAAGACGGAACCAAAGAAGGGTACACATTAAAACCTGTAGCTGCATCTCTGGTATCCAGGGCTTGGGCAAACCTGCCCCTGTGAACTTTCTAGTTGCAGCTCACACAGTCTCTTTGGGGCTCATTTCTGCTCACTGCCTGAGACTTTTCTTGGGAGGTGTTCCATGTTTTTAGCATCTCTAATTTCTAGGGGTGTCCACTGCATCTTAGGGGTTACCCTTTCAGGACTGCCTGAAGGACTCCTCATCCCATCACACACTATCTGGCCACCAAGGTTCTTCTGAAATCTGGGTGAAACTCTCAGTGACTCTCCAAATCTTGCATTCTGTATGACTGCAAAATCATTATATCGACAATGCTAAAGTTGGCCACCAGCTCAAGTAGTAAGAGACTCCTGGGACAATGACCATATATGTGGGCAGGGTACCCTGGAGGTCTCTTCTTGAAGCACAGTCTTTCAAATGAACTAAAACTATAACTTTGGACTTGTGGTAGGTGGGCTCAGGCCAATTCCTGAGATTCCCATCAAGGCACCTTTCCTATTGTCCCAAAGCAAAGCACTTGGCTTCTTTTTAACAACTCTAGTCTGTTCAGTCAGAACACTTTTCTTGGCCTCAACTTTACATGTGCTTCTTTTCTTGGCAAACTATGGATTTTTCAAACCTAACTTTGCTTTTTGCTCACTGTAAACCTGGTTACCATCAACCATCAATAATCATTCAACAGCCTGAATGCTGGGCTGCCTTGAAAATTCCTCTTCCATATCAACTAGTACATTGCCTTTAAATTTTTCCTATAAAGGTTTCAGGACATGGACAAAATGTAGACAAGTGCTTGGCCACAATATAACATGAATGTAACCAGTTCCTAATAGTGCTCTGTACCAATCTGAAATCTTATGAACACAGTCTTTACTGTCTACATTATATCAGCATTCTGGTCTGCACTCCTATCAGAATCACAAATTACACTGGTTTATAGCATTCTAGAGTGCTTTAAACTTTTCCAAATTCCAGAAACCTCTTGCTAAGGCTTCTGAACCACATGATTAGGTAGCCACAGTAACATCCCCACTTTTGGGAATCAATTTTCTGTATTAGTTTTCCCATCCTTATGATAAACACTTGAAGAAAACAATTTAAATGAGGAGAGATTTATTTTGGCTCATGGTTTGGGTCTTATGCCAGGGAGGGTGTGATGGATCACAGTGCCTCATACAATGGCAGCCAGGAAATTGAGAGACAGTGAATGCTTGCATATATAGATTTTTATGTGAACATAGTTTCTATTTCTCTAGAACACCCAAGAATGCAATTGTTGGGTTGTATGTTAGTTTTATGTTTTACCTTTTCAAGAAACTATCAAATATCTTCCATAATCATTGTAACATCTTCTACTGGTATCTGCATCGTTACCCTAGAATTGGACAGGCTTAGTCTTTTGTTTATTCTTTGTTTTTCCAAAGTCATGTTTAGGCACTTAGTTCTTTTGCCTTTCCATGTAAAATTTATAGTAATCTTGCCTATGTCTACTGTACTGTGCAGAATTAATCTTGTCAAAAGACATCTCACCTTTATTCTTAGATCCTGGCTGATAAATCTTTAGGCCTTTGGAATATGCTGCCCAATAAGAGATCTTCATTAAACTGAAGTCTTGGCCACACTGGGTGGTTTATGCTAACAATGTCATTATGGAAAGGAGCTTTGGCTCATGTCTTACTATTTCAAACTCAGGAGGGTCTAGAGGCAAAAGCAAGCCACATAGATTGTCAATAACTCCAATATAACTGAGTCTTAACAAAATTCCAGATACTAACATTTTGGTGAGAGTTCCTGGTTTGGAATATTCCATGCATATTCTCATACATTGTTGGGGGAGTGGATAACTAGAAGCTCTGGCTTGGTATTTTCTTGGATTCTATGATATGTGTGTTCTTAGCTAATCTTTTGCTGTAATATACTGTAGATATGACCATTTTCAGCAAGCTGTGTGAGTCAGTCTGGTGAATAGTCAAATGTGAAGGTAGTCTTGGGAATCTTCAAATTAGCATTTGGTGTTGTGAGAGTGATCTTGAGACTCCAGAACTTTACATGCACAAAAACCAAAGCAAAACCCCAAATGGCACACAAGCAAAAACCAACAAAAAAACTTCCTAAGTCTGACATGATGGTGCAGGCCTATGGGCTCAACTACTTAGAAGGCTGAAGCAGTACTGGCTTGAGGCCAAGAATTCAAGATCAGGCTGGGGGGGTGGGAAAGGGAGAGGGAGAGGGAAGAGAGGTAGGAAAGGGAGGAGAGGGAGAGGGAGGGAAAGAGGGAGGGAGGAGAGAGAGGGAAAGAGGGAAGGAGGGAGGGAGAGAGAGAGAGAGGGAAAGAGAGGGAAGGAGGGAGGGAGGGAGAGGGAGAGAGACAGAGGGAAGGAGGGAGGGAGGGAGAAGGAGAGAAAGAGAGGGAAGGGGAGAGGGAGGGAGAGGGAGGGAAAGGGAGAGAGGAGAGAGAAGGAGGAGGAAGAGGACGACAAGGAGGAAGAGTTCCTAATAATGAATTTTCTACATCTTTGTAATTTCAGTCTGATTTTCCCTTTCTAATCATCGGATGCTTTATTTCTTCCAGTTACAAACTGAGTAAACAAAATAGCCTCTAATATACTCATAACCTTGGCTAATGAATAAAATTGTGCAAAAATAATTATGAACAATGCAAAATTGGCATCAAGTTACTACATCTTTTGTTTTGATTGATTTCCTAATGGTGTATTTTAATATATATTTTATTTTTTTATTTTATATGTATTTTATTTATTATTTTAGAGTTAAGCATGGTTGTTAGCTGCCATGTGGGTGCTGGGAATCTAACTCAGGTCCTCTGCAGGAGCAGTCAGTGTACTTAACTGCTGAGCCATCTCTTCAGTCTCATGATGTATTTTTAAAAGACCATTTTGCCAGGTAACACAATTCAGTTACTGACTAGTGGTCATACAGGCTCCCTTATGTAAACTCACAGTTTCTGGAGTGTCAGTTATACTCCTACCTTTGTTTCTTCTTATACTAGTTAGAAAAATGTAGAAATGTAGAAAATGTGATTATTTTGTTTTATTTAGTTTCCAACTCTAGTGTTGGCCCCACTGTATGTGGTATTACTGTATTTTTAATTCCAAGGTCTCTCCCCAAATGAATCCATATTCCATCCATCCATATATGGATGCTGAACTTAGGGCTTCATGCATGCTATTCAAGGGCTTTACCACTGGGCTATATCTCTACTTCTCTTTAGACTTTTTTATTTTGAGACACGGTCTCACTAAATTGCCCAGGTTGGCCTTGAACTCACTCTGTGGGCTAGTCATTCTTGAACTTATGATCCTTCTATCTCCATCTCCTGAGAATTTTGGATTACAAACCGGCAGCAAAGATCTAGCTATTTTAAAAAATTGAATTCCACTGTGTAAACTGCCTT
Source organism: Nannospalax galili (assembly GCF_000622305.1). Classification (NCBI taxonomy): domain Eukaryota; kingdom Metazoa; phylum Chordata; class Mammalia; order Rodentia; family Spalacidae; genus Nannospalax; species Nannospalax galili. The sequence continues at coordinate 1,594,925 of NW_008334442.1, read as the reverse complement.
CTACATGGCAAGAATTCTTAAAAGATCTTGAACTTATTTACATGTCATGCCTAAAGTATACAGAGCAATATCTTCCCATAAGATAAAATGCACTGATTTTAAATTAAATAATATATTTACAGATGCATCGTGTAAGCACAGCAAATTCTACTGTTGATTACTTTATGACCACTCACTAACAGATAATATTACAGAATATCAGGATAGAATTTGTGAATAATTAAACTGAACAAGAAGTTTTGCTAAAGATTACTTCATGATAAGAACTGAATACAACTAGACATGGCTAAACAGTTACTAGAATGGTTATGAAAACTGTTTATAGCCATAAATCTTACTGCTCTACACTGAACTTCCTCCTAACATGGAATTTTAAAACTCAAGTTGGGCTTTTCATATAAGCTTCCCCCCTCATCTGCCCAGATGAGCCACACACCAAAATCTTCCATTATTGCTTAAGAAACTAAATATTCTTTCTCTGGTATTAAATTTTCTTTTGCATTTGTAAATATTTAAGTCTTGGGGTTTGATACATACTAATAGAATATAAATGTACTTGAGAATGTAAATGAATTTAAATGTGCTACAGAACTTGGCAAGAACATATCATTACCATTTCTCTATACTGGCTGATGCATTACTTTAAATTTTACTACATGGCCATGGAGGTCCTTCTTTTACAAGTATTTCAATATCAAAGCAAGACTTATTTTTGGATCTTATTACAGTAGTAAAGGATAGGGATTATTTCCTAGGGGATACCAAATACCTTTTAGGCATCACTATAGGTAGATAACATATTATTTCATTTTTATTTTACAGAGAAAAATTTACAAGCTGTACTTAGGGGAAACATCTGTAAATCTACTTTTAAGACTAATGGAGAGGGTTAATCTGCACATGAAAATAGGAAGATGTTGGCTTATGAAAATAAAGCGTCTTAAGTTTTCAGAACTTAATGTTCTGGATGTTTAACAGTCGTACTTTGAGGCCTATACGAATCTGATCAGAGGGACTTAAAGGACAGTTTTTGCTCCTTGCCCTCCAAGGTCAACTAAATTCCAGAGGACTATGGAGCATCTCTCAAAATGTCCTGTAACTGTGGTACAGGTGAGTCACCTGTCCTCTTGATCAAGGAGGCCATAGAGATCCTACCAGATGGACTTGAACCAGTGTTCAGTCTACAAAGAGGAGGGTCAACACAGAGGAAACATTTCCTCCATGCTTCCAAGTGAAGCCAGCCATGGTCAAGCAGGAACTTTGACTTATCTTCACATAGATGGAACTGGGAGAGGAAAGGAGCCAGGGGCTCCTCCTAAGCCCATGTAACTCCTGAAGAACAGATCCTCAAATGACCTTAAGAGTAAAAATAAGTTGGTTTATCTGTGCCAACTGCATGGTCTTAAACACCCAAAAGGAAAGTGTAACCAAAGATTAAAGGGATCAATATAATTATTTAAGAGTCCAAGTGTATAGCTAAAGGCTACATAACAAGAAACTTCCAGACACCTTCCTTTGAGTTGTTGGCCGGGGTGGCCCAAGAGACTCCCAGAAAGTAACCCAGCATAGAACTGGGAACCCAATCTTATCTAAAGGAATATGGCAACTGATTGCTGCTAGATGAGGAAGAGCTGATTTTCCTAAAACAAGGAACTCTAGATAGGCTGACTAGATTTAGCTGATGGACTAGCACTGGGTAACAGCTGGGGCACTGATAACACAGTGGACAATAACAGGGTTGACAGAGTATATGGGCTCCCGTGGGAGCGGGTATGAGAGGGTGCCATTTGGGATGTGGGTATAAAGATGAATAAGACTGTTTGAGATGTTCTGTATGAAATACACACACAAAAATAATAAATAAAAAATGAGTTACATTTGAGGAAGAAGCATAAAAATTTGCTTCATGTAAATTAGCAGATATCAAAAACATTACCACTGACAAATTTATATCCATGCTCAGGTGCCAAGGATCTCAGAAAGTAACCAACTGTGACTAGTAATAATCAGATATATAGAGATTAGAGATGCATGTGCAAACATCTAAGTATTAGTTGCATCTTTTTTAAAGGTTAAAACCTCATTCAATTTTATGTCTTATATGGGTTTATACTGAGTATAATAATGTGTAACTGTATTAATGCAACACTGTAAACCTAAAAATTAGAGCCAATTTTGAAAGAGATGCATCTTTACTCTGGAAACTGTTATTGATTATGTCAATGCTGTTGTAATGAAATGCTTCTACTAATTATGTGGCTATTAAATAAATTTTAAAAAAAATTTAAAAAAAGAAAATAAAGCATCTTACATTGTCAGAACTTAATGTTTTTGGACCAAAATTTATATCCATTAGTAGAAACATAGGGGTGTGAAAATCGTTTCTAAAAGGAAGTTGTACATAAAAGAAAATCTATAGTATCAAGAAAAAGACACTTTAGGGATTCAAATATTAAGAATGTCATAAATATTATAAGTTACAGTAAAGTGGGCTAAAACATGGTAAAGCTTTATAGACATTTAATAATAAAAATTAATGATACTACATTACAAATAGAGCAATAAAGTTACTTTCTTGCCTGTTTAATAGTTGTTTACTCATACCTTCTGTCGCAAATGCCATTGGAAATGCCTTTACAAATATTATAGAAGTAGAATAAAAGGAAATGTGGTGAAGAGTGGAGGGTCGGCAGAGAAATAAGATAAAGTAGAACAAGGTAGGAGTGGCATGGTTGCCAGAGTTATGGAAAGTTGTTAGCTGCCATGTGGGTGCTGGGAATTGAAACTGGGTCCTTTGCAAAACCACCAGTGCTCTTAACTGCTGAGCCATCTCTCCAGCCCATAACTTAAAATTTTAAAAATAGTTTTATTTATTTATTGTGTGTATGCATTTGTACATGTGTGGGCACAGAGGTCAGAAAACTTGTGGGAGTTACTTTTCTCTTTCCACCATTTGTGTCTTGAAGACAGAACTCAGGTAGTCAGGGCAAACACTTTACGTGCAAAGTCATCTTGCGGGCTCTGAGCTTTTATTATTGATGAGGGCAGGTCTGACACTTGAGAGGTTCTCAATAAATATTTGTTGAATTATCTTAAACTTTATAATATAGTGCTTCAGAAAGTGAGGTAAGAAGACTGTAAGTTCCAGGACAGTCTGAGCTACATAATTGAGACCCTGACTCAAACACAAACAAACAAACAAGCACAACAACACAAAAGAAACAGATCTTGAATCTTATCAGAGTACATAGGAGACTACGGCGTTCCCTAGAGATTCTATGGTGGGGTGATTCCAAGCCATTCCTGGAAAGGCAATTGTGTTTGGGGATGCAGAAGAGAAAAGTCTCAGCACCAGATCAGCTGAGAACTGGGCAACAGGAATGGCTGCAATTTTTCCAGTCAATCTTTTATATGTCTTTGCTATTTTAATGGAAGTATACTTTTAGTTTCCATATTCAAATGTTCAAAAGTGATAACTCCTCTCTCTTTCTCCTTTTTTTTCTTTCTATAACAAGTATAGTTTGAACTCTTTGAAGAATCCAGGGAAGTACACAACTATCCCTTTTTAATAAACATATAAAATTTGATCATATGGATGGTCCAATAAAAAACAGGCCAAACAGGATAGCATTTTTATTCTTAAAGGTAGGCAGTATACTCCTAAAAATAACAAACACTTAAATCATTTTTCTATTTAATTTCTATATGTTTTCCTTTCCTTGCTTCATTATCTTATTCAATTCACTTTTTTTTTTTTTGAGAGTTGATCTCATTATGTAGTTCTGAATGACGTGGAATTCCCTACATAGACCAGCCTGGCCTTGAACTCACAAAGATTTGCCTTCCTCTGCCTCCTGAGTGCTGGGTTTAAAGGTGTGTTACTATGTCTGGCTAATTCATTTTTTTTTTCAAGACAGACAAACACCTGTTAACAGACCTAGTTTTCCTGGCTATTTCTTTTATTACACATATTTTTAAAGAGGAGCACAGAAGTTAGCACAGCAGCCATGTCACTAAATAAAATGATGATTCACTTCACAGTGATAGGATAGAAATGGAGCTAACACAACATGGAGTACTGATGCCCAATACTTGTAAGAAGTATGATTATTTATTTATTATATTTACATGCTTATCTTTTTTTCCCCTTAAGCAGCACTCTGACTATGTCTTGAATGTAGGAAGGTAAGCATTTGCTTCTCTTTGAGAAGGTATGACGGTGAAAGGAAAAGAGCTTCAAGGTCAAAGCTAGGCAGATGGTCAATCCATAGGTCATTTCCTAAACATGAGGTTTCTATGTAACCATTCCAGGTGCAGTGTTTTAAAAAGGGTGATTTTGGGGCTGGAGAGATGGTTCAGTGCTTAAGAACATTGGCTGTTCTTGCAGAAGACCTATGTTTGAATCCCAGAACCCACATGGCAGTTAACAACTGTTGTAACTCCAGTTCCAGGGGATCGATCCGACAGCCTCTTCTGTCCTCTGCGGGCATTGCACGACATGGGTGCACTTACCTACATGCAGGCAATACACATATACACATAAAATAAAAGTAACAAATAAAATATTTTAAAAGGGTAATTTTCTCCAACATAGTGCAAAAAGATTTTTAAGACTTTAACACACAGGCAACATTTTCACTTTATGTGAAATATTTCCTGACATGAAAGAACAATGTAAAGGCTGAGGAGCAGTACCAGAGCCCAAGAGAAATATGCTGCACTGCAAAAATCTTTATCTTTAAAGGCAAAATATAGTCAATGTGGGGTGGAGAGATGGCTCAGAGGTTAAGAGCACTGGCTAGTCTTGCAGAAGACAGGGGTTTGAATCTCAGCACCCACATTGTGACTAACACCTGTCCTTAACTCCAGTTTTAGGTGATCTGATGCCTTCTTACTCATATACATAAAATAAAAATAAATAAAAAATTTAAAATATATAAAACATATAGTCAATGCGAAAAATTTGGAATGATTCACCCTGAATACACTGAGATATATCATCAAAAATAATCACTGAAGAATGGTTTTGGAATTTGGGGAACAGCTTTCACTTGTATCTTAAGCTTTCATTTTATCCCTGAAAAAGAAAACATTGTATTTACTCTATAATCAGTAATAGTTCCCAATTATTTCAGAATTTTATTTGCTCCAAACGTAACAGTTCAAGTTTTATGAAAGCAGAGGGAATATCTAACATTTAAAAGAGCAAATACCTTGCAAGCTGAAATTATAAGAAAGTAATTTTGGAAAAAGAATTATATCGGAAATCTGTTCTACTAGATTCAAGGTTTTCTCTTATACTACATATGCAGAGCAACCTAAAGGACTTTCATGCCAGGCATGTTTAAATATTATCATTTACTTGAATTTTATCAAAATTTATAGAAAGACAAATAAGATGACTCATTATGCAGAATGATTTAATTTTGATTAAAGGCATCTTTCATTTTAAAACATTACCAGTATCAGAAGGTAAATTAAAAACTTCAAATTAAAACTATTTTCACAAGGTGTGAAACTAGAATGTTTACATCCTTTAATCTCTGTACCACAATCACTCTTGCATTATTTAATCATCTCTTGGGTCAAAATGAAAAAAAATATCTGTTCTTTTAAGAGGTCTCCAGTGAAACCATTTAAATGTCAAAGTTGGAGGCCCAAAACAAGAATTTATAAATTTAAAGCTCCTAGAAATATTGGCAGATGCCTAATTACAGAGTTACATATGGTGGGAAACACAATGTAAGTGAGTCACTTTGTGAGCAATTCTCATTTAAAAAACCTTTTGAATAAAAATCAGTGTGGAAGTATTTCATTCTTAAAGCTGCTTTGCCTAGGTAATATTTTTCCACATTTCTCCATACTAAGGTTAACAGTGAGTTATCTAATGTTTTAAAGTAAATTCAAATGTGAACACTTTCTCTGTTTACTCTGAAGTTCCTACATTTTTTTTAAATTTTATTTTAGCTGCTTGAGACCGAGTCTATGTAGTTCTGGCTCACCTGGAACTTGCTATGCAGACCAGGCTGGCCTTGAACTCATAGAGTGCTTGTCTCTACTTTCTTTATTTAAAATTTATTTATTATTGTTATTTTATGTGTATGCATGTATTGCCTGAATGTAGGTAAGTGCACCCATGTCATGCAATGGCTGCGGAGGTCAGAGGAGGCTGTCAAGATCCCCTGGAATTGGAGGTATGGACAGTTGTTAGCTGCCATGTAGGTGCTAGGATTCGAACCTGGGTCTTCTGCAAGAACAACCAGTGTTCTTAACCTCTGTGCCATCTCTCCAGACCCTTGTCTCTGCTTTCTACATGCTGGAGTTAAGGGCACGTGCCACCATGTCTAGTGTAAGTTTCTTTTTAAAAAAAATATCAAATTTAGTAATGCATCACCATAGTGATATAATTCTAATATTTCATATTGATATATAGAAAATATATTAATATATAATATTATAAGAAAATAAATTCAGAAACACTAAGTTCAGACAGATGTGGTGGTTCAATCCTACAATTTCAGCACTCAGGAGGCAGGAAGATTACCATGAGTCCTAGCCCAGTCTGGGTTACACTGTGAATTCCAGGCCAGCCTGGTCTACATAGCTAGTCCCAGGCCACCTGGGCTATAGGGAAACCTTGTATCAAAAAAACCCAATCAACCAACCAACCAACCAAACAAAACCAAACAATCCCCGCCCACAAACTCAACAATAGCAATAACAAAGAACAAACTTTAAAAACGTAACTCATTTTAAAATATTTTCAAACTTAGAAAATTGTAAAAAGTTAACTTTTAGTTATTTAGCCAGATGCAATAGTTTTCAGAACCATGCCACAATTGTTTCATCAAGCTTTCACTTTGTGTCCACACCATCCCAATCCCCCTCCAATTCCTCCATGTCCCCCCAACTCGCTCTCAATTTCTTGTCCTTTTCTTTGATTATTGTTATATATACATTTATAAACACACACACACACACACACACACACACACACATATAAAATGCTCTGAGAGTTTTTAGTGGTGCTCCTGTGTATCTGTGGTTAGGGATATCCATTTGGGATTAGATAACCTCTCCAGGGAACTAGTCCCTGGAGAAAACTGAGTCTCCTTCCCTCAGCATCCACTGATTGCCTGTAGCTCCTCATCTTGAGATGTGACTCCATGAAATTTCCCCTATCCACCTTGGCTTTGTCATTATGCAGATTGTGTCAGACTACTACATTGTGGATATTTCATTGGTCCCCCATATGCACAAATTTTTAAAAATTACTTGAGAGTATGTTGGAATATCATGCCCTTTAGAATGTATTTCCTAATGACAAGACATTGCCTTGCATGGTCACAGCTCAGTTATCAAACTCAGACTGTGCACTGATAGCTTTTCAATATACTATTTACATGTCAGTTTGCCAGTTGTCTCTATACCAACTCTTTCTGCTCAAAACAGAATTAAGGTCAGAATTACATATCAAAATTTACTAAGATTTAAAATTTTTTTTTTACTTTCGCTCACTTTTTGGGTCACAATTTTTAATATATAAAATACATTACTTGTACAAATTAATGGAATTCACTATGATATTCCAATACATACTACTTTTATCTATTTCTATAGGATAGTATACAGTTGAATTGAGGAACTTAATGATTCAGATCTATTTTTGGCTATTCTAGCAATATGCTTTCATTTATTTACTCATTTGTGCAAGAAGGCCAGCCTGGCCTGCAGGTCACTATGTAGCTCAGGCTGGCCTCAAACTTATGTCAGTCCTCCTGCTTTGCACTCTCAAGTGTTGGAATTATGGATGTGAATCACCTTGCCTGACATGATTTCTGTAAGATCATAAAAGTGTTTTTTTTTTTTTTTTTTTTTTTTTTAATAGGATCTCATGTCCAGGCTAGTCCCCATAATGAAATGTAGCTGAAGATGGCCATGAACTTCTAATTCTCCTGCCTCCCCCTCTCAAATTGCTAGGTTTCTAGGAATGTGCCACCACACCCAACTTTATGCAGAATTGGGGATCAGTCCCATGGTTTTGTACATGTACCAGGATAATTCATTTTTAGGGGGGATTATTAGCATATATTACTTTTGCAAAATAATAGGTTTCATTGTGACAATTCCATGCAGGCATACTTCAATTGTTTTCCCTTTTTACCCTCTCTGGGTCTCTTCCTCTTCTCCTGACTCCTTTTCCCTTCTCATAACTTGGTATCTTTTACATGGTAATTTTATTTCGATGTAAAATTTCAGCATGAGAATACTAATTCTATCAGTAACTTTTATGATATTTTAGTAAATTTTATGATATCTTAGTAAAAATATAAGAATATAATTATGTCTAGCTAAGTTTATATATCACTGAATAATTATATTAGGTACTCACTCTTTGACTGCATTTTATCTATAAAGAAGCTTACATAACCCAGAAAAGAAGGAAATCATTTGCCTCACACCTTCTTGACATTTTCATGTTAGTCCTTAAAGGGTTAACTGTAGTAAAATTAAAATCAGACAAATTCTGTATTTGCTAGGAGTTTTAGTAAGATGTTTGATAGAGAAGACTGAAATCAGTGACTAAAGTGAAGTTTCCAAAATATTTGAGGCTTATATTTAACTATGTAATTTTTTCCATACTCATTAGAAAATGTAAAATGTAAAATTAACTGCAGATACTGATGCTGAGGGCTTAGAAACAGTGTACACAGCTGAACTGAGGGACTCAATGATTAAGATCTATTTCTGTCTATCAATATGCTTGCAATTCTGAATAGGCTGTTTAACTCTAATTTGTCTTAATTTTTCTACCCTTAAAGGAAGAAAGAATATTATTTACCATACAGACAGATTATGAAGACTTTACATAGGCAGCTACTGAATCTGTAATATGAAATGTAGAAAAATTCAGGTTAAGTTCCTTGAAGGCTCAAACCAGAAAAAAACACAGCATAGATGTGAGGAAATGGGAAGAAACCCCAACCCTACCTGAGGAACTATTGGCAATGGATGGCTGCTGGGAGTGGGGAGAGTCAGACTTGTTTAAGAGTAAGACTCTTGGTAGTTTGATCAGGCTCCAGTGGATGGACCCATATACTCATATCAAAGGGTATTTCATAACACAAATTTGACATTTGACTCTCTGTCTTTCGGTATCTATCTATCTATCTATCTATCTATCTACCTATCTATCTATCTATCTATTTATCATCTATCTATCATCAATCATCTATCTATCTATCATCTATCTATCTATCTATCTATCTATCTATCTATCTATCTATCTATCTATCTATCTATCATCTATCTATCATATAATAGATTACATGAAATTGGGCAGAGGATAGTAAGAGGGTGTAGATAGGGGAGGGGAATCTATGATCAAAATATATGAAATATGTGAAAAATATCAATAAAAATACAAAAGAGGGAAGGTCATACCTTACTATGATGAATCATCAAAACTCAATCATTTACTCAGAAACACAGAGATCCATTAAGATAAAAAGCACAAAACATAGACAAGTAAAAAGAAAACTGAAATCACCAATAATCCTATCAGCAAAACCAACTTGGGATGTGTCTTTTCAGGCAGTTTTTTCATACATGGAAACTTATACACTCAATATTTTTTGTTAACAAAACACATGACTTTAATAATGGGAAAAGTACTTGTATTTCAATACAAGTGCATTTAAAAGAAGATATTTGATGGCACCAGAGAGCAACACAAGCAGGCAGAATTGAAGAAGGTTAAACCTTTCAAAGAAGGGGTCTGTACTGGGTCCTCTTTCACCTGGAGAACTTGCCTTTTGAATGCACAGTATAGCTAGAACCCAAGCAGAAGGATGCAGTTTCATGAATCCTTCAGGGGTTTCCACATATGGGCTGGAAACCAAGAAAGAAACTTCCTCATAGAAAGGAGTCAACTGTAAAAAAGGAATAATTACAGTTCTGTTTGGATCATTCTCATTTTTGGTTGAATTATAAGCATGTTTGTATAAAGAAGACTCAGAAGATCTGGGAGAAGGCTACAGGTGGAAAATTCAAGAAGTTTCTGTCAACACAGACAGACAATTTAGAGTTTAAATCTTGGCAGTTTTGGAAGGCTCGATAAACACTGAGGGCTTTACACTGAAATCTTAGAAAGGTCATTCCTCAGGAGTAAAAACAATACCCAAGATCTAAAAGTTTACCCTAAAACTAAAGGCAAAACCCAGTACACAGGACAAAGAACCAAGCCCGAACAAATTCATTGTCATCAGCCGTAATTTAAATTCCCACCAGAACAAAGGCTAATACTATTCAAAATCCAGAGATCCAACAAGTCATCATTCACAATATCCAACATATAATAAAAATGTGTTAACAGTAGACTATAGAGAGGGCAGAGGAAAGCACAAGTGAACTTGAAAACTGATCAGCAGGAATTATGAAAGGTAAACACCAAGCCAGGTGTGGTGCATGGTGGCAACTTATGCTTGTAACACTACACTCAGGAGGCTAAGGCAGGAAGCAGCCTGGATGACAATCCCAACAACAGAGAGAACTGAGTTCTGAGACAGCGAACAGTTTATGTGCAGCATCCCAGGAGCAATGTAAAAAGATATTTCTCAAGCAAACAAAAAGACCATAACTAGACATAAAACAGTAAAAATACTAAAAATCCAAAAATAAAAAATATTTTGATAATATCTATGGAGAAAAGGACACACTATATAGAGCATAACATGATCAGACTACAGGTGACATCTCAATGAAAACAAGAGATGCTACAGGGCAATGAAATAACAATTTTACTCTTAAAAAAAAAAACAAAAAACGCAAAGCCTCACCAAACACCCCAAACACAAAACCAAAACCAAGAATTCTATTTTAATCTAGAGAAAAAGTCTTTTAAACATCAGATAGATCACAGAAGTTCTTTCAACTTGAATCTACCAGAAAAATGCCCAGCATGGAAATGATAAACACAAAGACAAAAGTAAAGGCTATAGGCTATTGTTCATGTTTACTTGAAAATACAACTGAACACCTTTTTGAGGATTTCTAGGGCTTGAACTCAGTGCCTTACATATGGTAAGCATGCACCTTAGCACTGTCTCAGCTACATCTCCAGTCTCAAAAAACATTTAACAGGCCGGGCATGGTAGCACACGCCTTTAATCCCAGCACTCAGGAGGCAGAGGCAGGCAGAGCTCTGTGAGTTCAAGGCCAGCCTGGTCTACATAGTGAGTTCCAGGACAGGTGGGGCTACAGGGAGACCCTGTCTCAAAAAGACCAAAAATACAAAAAAATTAAGTGTAGTATGTGGTTTCAAGGTATGTAAGTGAAAAATACATAACAGTAACATAAAGCACATCAGTTTTCTCCAGGAACAAACTACCTGACAGGCTATCCAATCCCAAGTAGTCCTAAACATACAAGTAACACTAAATAGACTCAGATATATATGTACTATCCACATATAATGTATATACGTAACAATAATTAAAGAAGAAGAGGTCGCAAAATTGAGAGAGAATGAGTGGACATGGGGGGGTTGGAGGGTGGAAAAGATGCAAATTTCATATTGTATAAAATTCTCCAACAAATTTAATTATAAAAAAAGAACGAGTGATTATGATGGTTAGTGTTATTGTCAACGTGACAGGATCTAGAAACACCTGGGAGATCAGCCTCTGGACATGCCTGTGGGGATTGTCTTGATCACATTAATTGATGTGGAAGATCCATCTTAACCATGGGTGGGATCAATCCTTGGGCAGGGGATCCTGGACTGTATAAAATGGAGAAAGCAAACTGAGTGCTAGCATGAAGCCATTTATCCTTCTCTATTTCCTCATTGGGCTACAAGGTGATCAGCTCCTTCAAGTACTTGCTGCTTGGATTTCCCCTTCATGAACTGTAGGTGAACTGTAGCCAAAATAAACCATTTCTCCCTTAACCTGCTTTTGTCAGAGTGTATCACAGCAACAGGCAATGTAACAAAGAAACTTAAGTAACTAAGTAACTTAAAGGTTTAAATGAATTTTGAAAGCATCAGATTAGGTGAAAGAAGCCAAACATAAGCATATAGGCTTATATATTATTTATCTGGAATTAATGAAAGAACCCCCCCCCAAAAAAAAAACTTTGGTGATAGAATTTAGAACAAAGTTGCAGAGTAGGATCAGGAGCACAGGAGGAACTCACCAGAGGGAAATAAGAAAATTTTGGAGGTCGTGGTAAATTCTTGATCTTTATTAGAATAATTGCAATGAGTTGCTATGGGTGGAATCTATCCCTGAAAGTGTTTTTTGATGGTTGGAGAGGGAGCTCAGTTGGTAGAGTGCTTGACTAACATGTTCTCAGCCCTGAGTTTGATGCCCAGCACTGCAAAAAAACAGGCATGGTGATACACACCTATAATTCTAGGACTCAGGAGGTGGAGGCAAGAAGATCAGAAGTTCAAGGTCACCCTCAGTTACAGGATCTGGAGGCTACCTGGGGCTACATGAAGCCCTGTCTCAAAAGGAAAAAGTATGTTGAAAAAACTTGATCCTTACTGCAACAGTGTTGGGAGCTGGGTTCTAATGGGGTGACAGGTCATTAGGGCTCCCCTCTAGTGAACAGACAATTCTAAAGCTCTTGACTTGTAAATTCAAACTCTTCTTTAAAAAATTTATTGAATTTTTGTGATTTTCATACAGTATAGTTTGATGGTATTTAGAGCCCTTCTCCATCTACATCCACCCCCTCTGCCATCTACCCAATTTAATGTACTCTCTTATATATAACATGGCCTATAGAGTTTGTGTCCCCAAATGTCCTTAAGTGTGGGCCCACCAAGAGTCCCATCCCTATAAGACACTGTCCCTCCCCCTCTCAGAAGCCATCAATTGCTAAAAGTTCCTTAGGTTGGGCTGAGATTTCTTACCCACTTCTCCATGTTTATGCTGGGATTTTGTCTGATTTGAGCTTGCATAGAACTTGCACATGTCACCAGTGCTGTGAGTTCATTTATTTTAACCTCTCTATGCCCTTTTATTGCAGGGGGAAAAAAAAGCTCCTCATCACATGCTGGTTCCTCAGCCTTAGACTTCCCAGCTTCCAGACCTATAGGCTAGTAAGTTTCTTTTCATTATAAATTGCTCAGTTTGTGTATATTGTTATAGTGGTGCAAAAGGGACTAAGATACAGGGATATGGACTTTTCAAAGCCCAACAAGTTGAAAACTGAAAATCTGATCATTTGCCATATATAAAATCTGTATCTAAAAAAAAGAAAATAAAAAATTCTAAATTGATATACTTGATACGCAAACATAATAAAGGTATTATATTATGTATGTAAAACGTAAATGCAAAATAATAATAGTTTATATCACTGAACAAAACTCCGATTTAGGACACATTTTTTTAAAACTTTATTCAGGCAAGGCCTTTTGAAAGTTCTAGAAACCAAACTAACCAGTCTAGAACTGACTTTTTTCCTCTCTTTTCTGATTTTCATTGATTCAAAGACTCCAAAAATAAGATGACTACACTTATGAACTCACAGTAGGCATGGTTATTTGTCCAAGAACTGTACAAGATTAACTCAGTGAACATTCTAGGAGTGGGAAGGGATTCATAAGCCTCCATCCCTAACTGAGAAGCTGTGGACAGCTGATGGCTTCTGGGGGAGGAGAGTCAGTTTTCTTTAATGATATAGCTCCTTGTAGGTCAACCATACTCCAGTGGATGGCCCCATAACAAGAAGTATATAGATAGCATAAATTGGAGTCAATGGGTGATTAGATTTAAAAAAAGAAAGAAAGAAAAAAAGGGCATGAAGTTGGGGGGTAAGGAAGTGGGAGTGAATCTGGGAAGAGTTAGGGGAATGAGCTGAGAGTGAATATGATCATTGTATGACGTTCTCAAACAATTAATAATAAGAAAAAGAAAAGACTACTAATCTGAATTCAGTGCTAACAAGATTTGAAAATCACCATATTTACCTACCAAATGGTGATATTCTAATCATGCATACTTGGTAACTATATAAGGGAAGAACGAGTTAGGTTCATATGATGCCCTGCTCAGTATTACAGGTAACAAATAGATTTGGTAATCGCGAACTTGTCAGTGATAGAGGCAGTTCGAGGGCATGAAAGGATTGGCAAGTCTTCCAGAGAGTATGGGAAATTATAGTCCTAAAAGGACAGGTCAGTAAAAATTCATCAACCCTTTTTATTATGTAGACTACTAATATGAATCATTATATCCCAAGGCTAATGGGTATATATAATAATTTAAACTCTATGAGATATTAGCAAGATATATGACAATGAAGTAATACAACCTGACAAGTTCCCAATGTTTTCTAAGAGTAAAAGGAGACAGTGTATTACTTTTCATTAGAGTTGATGCAAAAATTACTTGAAGTTTAAAAACTGTCTGATACTCAACTATCCTCACTCAGGTTTCAGGTAGCGGTATGGAAGAATGTGCAGTGTGTGAGATGACTATGAAATAACCTTCAATGTTCTCTTGGCTTTATTAGAAGAAATGGAAAGAAGTAGTTTTTACGCTTATTGCCCCCCCCACGCTGATATATCTACATTAGTTTAAATTTATTGACTTTGTTTATTCAATAAATGGTGCTGGGAAAATTGGATATTCACATGAAGTATAAAACTAGACCTTTATCTCTCACCCTGCACAAAAATCAAATAGATCAAAGACTTCAATGTAAGATTGAAAATTCCAAAATTTCTAGAGGAAAAAATATGGATTAACTTTAGGACATAAGAATAGGTAAAGACTTTCTGATAGGATTCCAATTGCTCAGGAAATAAGGCTAACAATTGGCAAATAGGACCCCATGAAACTGAAATGCAAAGGAAACTGTCCATCAAGGGAAGAAGTAGCCCACAGAATGGAAGAAAATCTTAGCCAGCTCTCTATCTGACAGAGGATTAGTGTCTAGAATATCCAAAGAATGAACTCACACCAAAGGACATTTGGGGACACAAACCAGACCCTATAGGCCTTAAGAATACAGAAATTTGGCAGGGGGCTAGTCCATGAGTATGCAAAATATATTGTATGAGATTCACAAAAATTCAATAAAAATTAATAAAAAATGAATAAAAAGAACTAAAAAAACTAAACAAGAAAAAAAAACCCTCAAAAAATTGGTTATAAACACAGAACTCTCAATAGAAGAAAAGTAGTTGGGTATGATGGTATATGCCTTTAATCCCAGCACTCCGAAGGCAGAGGCAGGCAGATCTTTTAATCTCAGCACTCCGAAAGCAGAGGCAGGCAGATCTCTGTGTGATCAAGGCCAGCCTAGTCTACACACTGAGTTCCAGGCCAGCTGGGGCTACAGGGAGTCCCAGTCTCAAAAAGACCCCTCCCCCCAAAGAAAGTGTTCAACATTCTTAGCCATCAGTGAATGTAAATTAAATTATGTTGAAACTTCATTTTATTCCAACCAGAATTTTATTATCATCAAGAAAACAAGAGTGGGCTGGAGAGATGGCTCAGCAGTTTAGCGTGCTTTCTGTTCTTTCAGAGGACCATGTTTGAGTCCCAGGACCCAGGTTGGGTGACTCACAATTGCCGGTAACATCAGCTCCAGGGGCTCCGATTCCCACTTATGGCTGCCACAGGTACCTGCATACATGTGGCATACACACACACACACACACACACACACACACACACACCCTACACACAAATAACCCTTAATAAAAAGACAATTGATACCAAATGTTGGTGACATGTGGGGAGAGGAAGCTTTCTGCATTTCCACCATAGAAATCAGTGTGGAGGTTCTGCAAAAAGTTAAAAACTGAACTGCCACATAAGTCAGCTATATCTACCTTAGGGCATACAACCAAAAGTTTCTATCTTACTCCAGAGATTTTCACACATCCATATTCATTATTGTTCTGTTCCCCCCAAATGGGGCAGGGATTGGTGGTGCACAGCTTTAATCCCAGCACTTCAGAGGCAGAGGCAGGTGGATCTCTGTCGCCAGCCTAGTGAGTTCAAGACCAACTGGGGCTACATGAAGACCCTGTCTCAAAAAAACAGAACCAAAAACAAACCAAACAATAAACAGAAAGTGGAACCAACCTAGATGTCTGCCAATTGATGGATAATAAAAATGTGGTGCATATACATCATGGATTTTACTCAGTTGTAAAGAAAAAAATGAGATTATGAAATTTGCAGGGCGATGGATAGAACTGGAACAAATTATAGTGAGGTAACCCAGCCTCAGGAAGGCAAATGCTGCATATTTTCTTTCACGTGTGGATCCTAGCTATGAATTCTTTGCTCATTTCCCTGTAGCCCCAGCTGACCTGAAACTTACTATGCAGATGACCAGGTTGGCCTTGATCACAGAGAGATTTGCCTGCTTCTGCCTCCCAAGTGCTGACATTAAAGATGTGTGCCACCTTGCCCAGCTCTTAGCTATGAATTCTTAAGAGTAGTATGTTTCATTTGGAGTGCCTATAAAGGTCAGGAAGATTGAAAGGATCTATTAGGGTGGGGCAGTAATTAATGCTTCTCCATCTGTCTCCACTACTGTACAGTATAATATAGTATAATATGAACATCCAATAAAGACAAAAAGGGGTAGTCCTTTACACAGCCTGCTCCACATTTCCTTGGAACAAAGTCCTTCCTATGTTCCCCACACACTCTTCTGTTGGTCTCAGGAAAAGTAGATGCCATTAAACATTTCAAGAACATAATTTTCAAAAACCCTAATCAGACTCACCAGTTTTATTTTTTTCTTGTTTTCTGACTTTTCTGAATTTTACCAGTTGTAAGCTTTTTCAAGGATAGACTGTCTCTTTCACGTTTGTATCGTCACAGATGGGACAGTATCTGACATAAAAAACAACTCAATAGATGTTTACCAAGTTAACCTATATTATTCTACATTTCAGTCCTTTCTGTCCTCATTCCTTACTTTGTATATACACTTTTAATTTCTCAACAGGTGCCAGAATTTTTTGTAAGGTTCTAAGGATTTAACCCAGGGCCTTGGGTATGTTAAGCTCTACTCTTGACCTACACCTTTAGACCCTGATATGCTAATTATGGGAACATCATATTAAAAAAGAGTTTTCTCTATTTTTTTTTTTTTGGTCTTTTAGAGATAGGGTCTCCCTGTAGCCCCAGCTGGCCTGGAACTCACTATGTAGACCAGGTAGGCCTGGAACTCACAGAAATCTGCCTGCCTCTGCCTCCCAAATGCTGGGATTAAAGGCGTGCACCACCACTTCTGGCTCCATTTTCATCTATTTTTAAAAAACTTTTATTTTTTAATTTTATGTGCATATTATGCCTGCATGTATGTAAGTGCACCTGTGCTGTGCAGTGCCTGAGGAGGTCAGAGAGGGAGGGCCTTGGAGTCCCTGGAATTGGAGTTACAGTTGATTATTAGCTGTCATGTGGGTGCTGGGATCCTAACCTGGGTCTTCTGTAAGAGGCCAGTGCTCTTAACTGCTGAATCATCTCTGCAGCCCCCAATATTTTTTCTCTTAATGCCTATTTTTATACTTTTCTTTCTTTCCTTCTTTCTACTCTGTCCCCCTTTTTCTTTCTTCATTTTTTGAGACAGTCTCACTATGTAGCTCTGACTGGCCTGTAACTCCACATGTAGACCAGGCTTGGATTAAAAGCATATGCCACCATACCTGGTTAAAATTTATTTTTTGAATTAAAACATTTGTTTTCATATTTATTTATGTTGAAAAAATTAAAAATCTTTTCTTCTAGCCTTCTGAAATTTATATTACATCACTATTATTTAGAGTCACTTTACTGTGCAGTGGCACACCAGAATGTCTTGTTGCTATGAACACTAACACAACATTAATTGTTAATGTCCATTTGTTTATAAAATAATTTGAATGTGCTCTGCATAAAACCCTCTTATTTTCCTTTATCAAATCCTTCTTTAACAGTTTTATGTTTAGAAGCTTTTCTCATAAAAATCATTATTTTTTTTCTGAGTGAATCTGTTTTTCTGGCTTTTTTTTTTTTTTTTTGTAGCTTTTGGTTGCCAAACACCACTGCTGATTACTTTCCCAGAGACATGGCAGTCATAGCTGCAGATTCACAATCCCATCCCATCTCTAATGACGTCCTTCTGTGTCTGGCTCCTCTTGTGAATGTCTATTGGTAGTAGTAGTACTGGAAAGCACACTGGACTTGCATACATGACCTCTGGGTAAGGCATCTGCTTTAAACATTTTCCATCTCTATGATTCTTTATGATTCAGAATATAAATTATTCAGTTAAAATCATGTTGCTGAGACTTCTTCACATATAAAACAAAAACAATAATATCCATTTTATATCACTGTTTTTGGCAGAATCTATGAAATTATACATGTGAAAGGATTTTATACCTTCTAAAGCACCATACAAATATGAGATATTTATGTCCCTTTATCTCTAGCTAAATACATTATTAAGGTGGAAAGTGAAAGAAGAGTTAAAGACCTCAGCTGGTGGGTATACAGTCTGCAAGTATACACACAGGGAAGAGAGAGAGAGAGAGAGAGAGAGAGAGAGAGAGAGAGAGAGAGAGAGAGAGAGAGAGAGAGAGAGGAAGAAGAGGGGTTGAGGAGGAGAAGCTAACTTTACCAATTTACAGGAAAGTTTTACAATTATAATAACCCAATAACAGAAAATTTTATGCTTTGCCTAGTTTCTGTTTTCCTCACTGTCTCACAGTGTTCAGTAACAATGACATTAACTATTTGAGTCCTTAGTTTTTGTGTCACCTTCAAATTTCCTCTATTCTGAGTATAGTGAGTGTAATTACATTGTGATTTTTTTTCTACTGCTCAACATCTGATTGACCATAGATGACTTAAGGAATAATACAGTGTGTAAGTATTACTGGAAAATAGGTGGGAATTTTTACCTTTTTTATGTGTATGCATGTATTGCCTGCATGTAGGTTAAGTGCACCCGTGTCGTGCAATGCCTGCAGAGGTCAGAAAAGGCTGTCGGATCCCCTGGGACTGGAGTTATAGAAAGTTGTTAGCTGCCATGTGGGTGCTGGGATTCGAACCTGGGTCTTCTGCAAGAAAAAAGTGTTCTTAACCGCTGAGCCATCTCTCCAGCCCCAGAATTTTTACTTTGTCTTTTTGAGACAGGGTCTCCCTGTAGCCCCAGCTATCCTGGAACTCACTATGTAGAGCAGGCTAGCCTTGATTCATAGAAATCCGCCCACCTCTGCCTCCTGAGTGCTGGGATTAAAAGTGTGCGCCACCATGCCCGGCGAATTTTTACTTTTTAAAGTCATTCAGTAATGCACAAGGGAAGTAGCAAGAAATTCAGGTGAACTAGAGGCTTTCCTTCCCTTCTCCTGGAGAAAACAACTCAATCAGTGATATTATATTGCTCTATGGCATTTTATTTTCATATTTAAAAATATTTTATTTATTTTTATGTGCATGAATGTATTGCCTGCATGTCTGTAAGTGCACCCATGTCATGCAATGCCTGCTGAAGTCAGAGGGTGTCGGATCCCCTGGAACTGGAGTTAAGGATGGTTGTTAGCAGCCATGTGGATGTTGGGAATTGAACCTGGGTCTTCTTCAAGAGCAATCAGTGCTCTTAACCACTGAGCAATCTGTCCAGACCTAGAGCATGCTATTTTCAAATACTCAAATGAAGGATAGCAGCAGCAGTAGTAGAATGAGACAGCCTCAAAGTGGAGACAAAAAAAAAAAAAAATATGGTGTGACTTCGCAATACCTTCTTAGCAAGAGGAGAAGCATCAGCCTAGCTTTCATCCTGTTAACTCTTGGTCCTATTCTTCTGTTGAATGTTTATCATGCCATTTCTTGATATATGAGATCATTTTTTTTTCATTTGGGAATTTACTTAATAGCTTGTATCTTGGCTCATGTTTATTGTACATTTCTTCTGTCTAAAATGTCCACTTCTTAAAGATAAGAGCTTTGGCATGTCTGATGTTGTGCTCATTCTCTGTGACTACTTGCACATTGTAGGAAAGTAACATGCATTTGCTGACTGGCTGGTAATCTCTGAAACAGTGGGAGCTCAATGAACATCAAACTGAATTAAAAAAGAATAAGAGAAATTTCCTGAGATAAGTTCTTACCTTCAAGTATTATATTTTCCAGAGAAAATAATATATTCAAAAAATAAAAAAATTCAAAATTCTTTAAATGCTTTTCAAAAATGGTAGGTGCCAAGTTCTAAATACTAAAAATGACAAGATAATGTACGTTTTGGTTCTAATCTGCTTAAAAGATTGTTATTCACAGTAACCTAATCATTTGAGTGAAATGATCATAAAAATATGATTGTTAAAAGCTTCTAGAAATATAGAAAACATAATTTTAAATACATATTTGGTTAAAATGAATTCAACACTACTACTGGCTTTTGTATCAACAGCATTCACACTAAAAAAGAGCTAATTCTATTCCACAGAAATAATTTTAAGGATTCATGTACTATTCAGATTTATTTTTAAAAGTCTAGTGAAAGGAAGAAAAAAAAAGACACGGTTCTTTATTTTGATTTTAACATATCTTCACATTTAAATAAATCTTAAAAAGAAATACACACAGATGAAGCACTCTACACATCTTTCTTTTGTTCCCCCAAACAAAAGACAGATTGACACTCTCCATAACAACATGTGGCAGAGTTTTGGAATTTGTGCAAGACACACTTGCATTTTCAGGCCATGCAGTTACTCATATGGTAAGAATCTAATGCTAGAAAACCCTTGTGTTTCAGTAAGAGGCTACCAAGGCTGTATATGTTTGTTGGCTAAATCTTCTTCATGGGCCATCCATGTCTCTTTCATTTCTTCATGCTGTCCCCACCCCTCACCAGGGCTTAGTTGCCTCACATACATCATGGCTCAGCAAGCATGAACTCAAGCTATGGAAAATGAGCCTCAATAAGGAGTGTTGTTTCCATAGTCAGAGAGAAGACTGAGAATTGTATACAGTAGTAAGGTGACACTCTGCTATCTGAAGGTCTCAGATAAGATGAATAGAGCATCAATACCATCAACAGTGAAGTCTCTCTCAGATCACAGCTGATAATAGCAACCTCCAACCATTTTGCATCCTTCTTGAGTTTGTTAGGTGTCTACTACTCTCCGAGAGGGAGTACTAAAGATGTGAAAACTGGGATCACTAACATGATAAGTTCAGTGCAAGAGCCTAGTAGCCAATAAAAGTAATGAGGCTGGATAGGAAGTTCCACCAGAACTTCCTTTCTGCAAGACATATGACAATGGATTATTCATTGACATGTCCTACAGCTTGTCAGCAATCAACAGAAAATATCTTTAAAAATGGATAGGATAATTATTTTCTAATATAGAGATATTTAAATGTAGTTTTATGTACTACAGTTTAAAAGTAACATTGTCTGGGAGAGTACAAATTATGTCACAGCCTTAAAAGAGCACTGTTCATTTTAGTTCAAATATTAGCAATTTTACATAAAGACTAGAACACAGGTCTTATCCTTGAGCACTAATATTTCTTGCAAAGGTTCAACACACACCTGTCTTATACTTTATGGTATGTGACATTAAAATGAAATTTCAATGTTATATGAGAAGTTATATTTAGATATATGAATTCTGCCTGTAATAAAATACCTTTTCTGATTTAATTCAGAGTATTTTAACTACATATTACCATCAGCACAGTAAGATCCTCTTACTAAAAACAAATGTAGAAACCTGCCTACTTAAAACAGTAGTAATCAAATTTACTTTCATGTCTACTGTCTCAAAATAATGCTTCCTATTTTAACGAAGTGAGTGGCTATTATCTAGCTAAGTAAGTAGGAAAAATTTTCTGACTTCCTTTTCTTCGAAGGCTAAAAGGCCTTCTATCGGGTTTTCAGTTAGGCTTTGAATATTTCTAATGCAACTTTAACTGTGCTCTCAGTTTTCTAGGATGGTTAGTTAAGGCTCTCACTTAGAGATCTTAGTCTTAAACATTCACCTGCGAAAAATGTTAAGACAATGGCACTTAAGAGCTGAACTTAAGGAACATAAATAAATTATGTATTTTCAGGATTTTCCATCCTTGGTCATATAGTGAGTTAAGCTAAACTGCAGAGTAGTCTGCTCCCCAAATTCTGAACTTTGGTAATGACACAGTGTTATTCTATAGACTTTTACTGATCATTAATATAAAACATTAACAATATAAGAAATTCTAGCTGTGTTTTATATAGTACTTTGGTGAAAAACAGTAGTTCTGGTTTCTTGGATAATATATAATCCATGTGATTTTATTTTACTTTTCTTTCAACCAACATTTATTCTAGAAGCTGAAGATAAGAGGTTAACAAAACAGATGTGGTCACTGTCTTCAAAGAGTATATTCTCATGGAGGAAGAGGCACTAAAAATAATTCAATAAGTAATAGCTTATTTATGAGTAAATGATATGTGATGACTTCTTTAGTATCTATTGTACAGAATAAAGTTTTTCAGATGAGCTCATATGCTTCTGCTTTTTAAGCACAGGTGATCTTGCCAGCCATTATTTCATTTTTTTGTCTTGTTTTGTTTTGAGTATAAGG
Source organism: Nannospalax galili (assembly GCF_000622305.1). Classification (NCBI taxonomy): domain Eukaryota; kingdom Metazoa; phylum Chordata; class Mammalia; order Rodentia; family Spalacidae; genus Nannospalax; species Nannospalax galili. The sequence goes on along the minus strand of NW_008334442.1, from coordinate 1,572,324 downwards.
AAACTCAAAATAAATATTATGCTGTTAATGTGATTGTTTTTCTTTATCATAGGCTGATGGCTAATTACTTTTATCTTGAACTAGTTTATAATCTAATAAAATGGTTATCTAAAATATGACATCTTATGTGTGTCTTATTTCTTGAAATGTAACCAAAGGAAGTAGAGGACAAGCCTTGGAAAAAAGACTCAGATACAGGCTCCCCTGACCTCTGCTGCAACCACGATGTCTAAGTTTTATTTCAGTTACATTGAAAACTAGAATTGTTCTATATCTTCATTTTTGTATACGGCAGTATAAAATCTTTATATAAGTTTCAATTAGGGAGTTATCTTTAAAACCCATCATGGTATCTAAGAATGAAGATTTCAATAACCTTTAGCTCAACGTTGGAAACAACGAACTGATTAAAATTTTATGGGAGCACCAAAGAACATGCTACATTAAAAAAATTCAAAATTTCATCATCTTTCAAAATTCTGCTGTACTTTAATGGGACTTCTAATAGTGCCTAACACTTGGAAGGATTCCATCCTTTGGCTCCTATAAAGTGGTTTTTTGACAGCAAATGTGCAGGAACCAGGATCTATACTGAAACTTGAATCTCAGCCATTTAGACATGATGATGTTGCCCAATGTGAAGTGGTTTCCATTGGCAATACCATATTATCTTCTCACTGAAGCATGAAGCTGAGTTTGGGGGATGTTTAGCTACCAAAAGTAGCAGACATTATCTAAAGCTTGATCAGATGGAAAAAAATTGAAAAAGGCTTCCTGGCATTCATTCATTAGAAAATGAAGAAAGAAAGAAGCCAAATAAAGTTAACAGCTCCAAGGAGAGGCTGCAAACTGGTGCTCTTCGTCATCACTATCATGTTCATTGATGCCAATAAATGTGTACTGAGTTCACACCATGTGCAAAGCACAATGACAGGGGCTTTAGTTATAATGGTCCTCAAGGATTCAGGTTCTGAACAAAGGAGTCCAACCATTTTCTCCAAATACATTATAAGAATGTGAATTTCTCATTTGTTTTAACTTTACTTCTTGTTTCCTCAGTACTTACAGACTCTTACTCTATTTTAATTAAAAAAAATTTATTATTTTTATTTTATGTGTACCAGTGCATTGCCTGCATGTATGTGAGTGCACCCATGTCATGAAATGCCATGGAGGTCAGAAGAGGGCATCCCTTAGAACTGGAGTTACAGACGGTTGTTAGCTGCCATGTGGGTACTGTGACTCAAACCCAGGTCCTCTGCAAGAGCAGTCAGTGCTCTTAACGGCTGAGTCATCTCTCCAGCCCCTTTCTTTAAATTTTGTTTTGAAGGAAAAAGAGGACGACTTTAACTATAAATCATCTTCCATTGTTACATTACTGCTATAGAACTTCCAATCTGGTTGTTCTTCCTGATGCTTCTTTTTTTCCCCCTTTCTTTCCTCCTTTTAATGCAGATGGTTTATTTGGATGGCTACAGTAGCTGGTAGTTTCTTTTCTTATAATTCTATATTTTACACTGAAAGCAATTAATACTTCTATTTAATTTATAGATTCTCTGAGGTTCACATAGCACCACATCATCTCCTGTCATGGTATTTTGTAGAATTTTCAACAAAATGACTTTCAAGAGTATAGTTGGTAGACCATGACATTAATTCTTGTTCCTAAGCATCACTCTGTCTTATTTACTCACAAGCCACCATGTTTCTGGTACTAAGATATTTTTAAATAGCCCATTCATGAATGGATGCTGAAACCACAACCTTGCCATTTCAATGGTCAGTGAATTCTTCTTTATGATGCTGAGTCCTTATAACTCTCAACCTGTGCCAGAACTCATGGGCACACCACACTGTTGTGGAGCCCCATTATTTCATGGTTAGACCTAAGAACTCTAGATTCCTAGGGTTTTGTTTGGTGAACTCTGGGGCAACATCTTTGTTTTCTAGAGTCTCCACTTCTGGCTTCACCACTGGCATGGACTGGTTGGGTCAGCTATAAAGCCATACTCCAGGTTCCTGCAAGCCAACAGACATTTCCAGGACTGCAACTGAAGTGTCACCGCTGACAAGAGTGTAGAACAGTCTCAGCGTGGCCTGCCTCCTCTTCCTCACAGTTGTCTCAGTGAATAACCTGCCATAGACATATTAACTCAAGGAGACTTATTTTTCTGTAAAACCATCTCAAGTTCCATTTTAACTCCCTGTAATTCCTTATGTCTGGCACAGAGTTTTGAAGATAGCAGACAGTCAATAAATATGTGTGGACTGAACAAAGAAAATGCAAGGGCCTTAATGACAGTGTAATGGGCGAAGAGGATAGAGGCCATGTCCTTGTTGGCAAATATCTATATTTTAACCCCTGTACACTATTCAGTACAATGGCTAGTATAGAACAGGTATTTAAAATGGTATGCTGTAAAATTTTTTATTTATTTATTTTATTTGCATGCACAAGCACACATGTGTCATGGCATATTTGTGGAGGTCAGAGGACAACTCTCAGGAGGCAGTTTTCTCCTGATACATTGTGGGACCCTGTGACTGAACTCAGGTCATCAGGCTTGTACACAACTGCCTTTAACTGCTGAGCCATCTCAGAGGCACTCAATATGCTTAATACTGAATTCTCAGAATATGTAATATTACTGCTGCATTTTAGAGACAGCATAACTAAGGTTACAGGGTTTAAGTAACTTATTCAGTTACTCAAGATGGTAATTGTGGTGGCAGGAGTTGAACCTAGGCAGTCTGAATGCAGATTATACTCTTTATCATTGCACTGCACATATTAAAAAAAAAAACTGCTCTCCCTCACCCTACAATAATCAGTTCCCAATAGTTCTTTGGCTAAGAGAGTGACTCTATGTAGGCTGACTAGACTCCAGTGGATGAACTTGCACTGAGGGACATCTAGGTATAGATGCTTAACCAGATAGGCCTTAATATATATGACAGGATGCATGAAATCCAGTGGGGAGGCTATGTGGGTGAAGATGGGATGGGGGTGTAAATTTAAGATTATATGAAATGTGTAAAACTCAATAAAAATAAATTTCAAGGTAACATATGCTAAAGCTCAGCTGAATGGAAGAAATCATAAGTACTCGAACTTTAGAAGGAGTGTTTATTGAGAATAGGTAGTAGAGACACCTTTATGAAGAAAGTGAACTTGTGGGTTTTGAAAGAAAAAGTACCAAGGAAGCAAAAGGGAAAGTGAAGAAAGGGGTGGTGGATAACATAATTATTTGCAGAACAGAGTAAGACAATTCGGGTGGAATGGGAATTCATGCTGGATGGTAGTAGACCTAATTAAATTGACAGGAACGAGATGTGAAGGACATCAAAGTTTGGGTTTCATTTCTTTAGGCAGATAGCTGAAAATAAGTTATTTTTTTATATAGTGAAAGATCTGCAAATCTGTTTTCTAGGGAGATATATAGGATGCAAGAGCGGCAAGAGATTCCAGACAGGGAAATCAGTGAGGAAAAGGTGAAGATGAAGATGGGACTAAGATAGTGGCACCGAGAATGAAGAAGAAATTAGAAATAAAATGGAAAACGAGAAGGCACAAATAATGATGACTGTCATGTTGGACAGAAGGATTAGTCAGATTGTCTTGTGTGACAAATACTAGCAATATCACTAATGGGAATGGGGATGTTTTAATAAAAATTGAAATAATTCCTATAATAAATGGCTTAATACATGTTAGGACACTGATAATAAACCAGGCAGTAAGCCAGGTACAGATGATAGAATGATGAGTAGGACAAACATTCCTATTTCTATAGGCCTTAGAATTTGTGAGAGAAGAAAGGTATTACAAATAGGTGACTATAATAACATTGATTAGTTTTATGGTGATATTGAGATATGTGGGTTTTATGATAGAGATATGGATACAGTATTATGGGCACACATACTAGGAACATATATAAGAATGTACTTTGGAACTTCTTTGAGGAAGTAACATTTAATCATTGGTCTTGTTATTGATGGGAGCCCTGAAGCAGGGCTAGCATGTTAAGAGAGTGTCAGTCACAATATGTGTTCACCATTCACTCCCTCAAGTGAAGCTACATTGCTGACACACCAATTTCAGGACAATAGTAAGGGGCCATCCTTTGCTTCAAATGATCCTATAAATCCTCTTCCATGGCTAACTGAACCAGGGACAGATACTGAGATAATTATAGCCAATCCATATAGTCTAGAGCAAATAGATGAGAATAAATTATTTTCTTAAGACTCTGAATGGGGGAGTGGTGGTGGTGGGGAGATGGCTCAGTAGCTAGGAACACTTGTTCTCTTCCAGAGGAACTCAGTTTGACTTCTAGCAGCCAAGTCAGACAGCTTACAACCACTTGTAACTGAAGCTTCATGATGCTCTGTGGCCTTTCCCAGCTCCCACACACATGGTGTTCACTCACCACCCCCATAAATAAAAATATTACAAATAAATCTTAAAAAAGAATTTGAATGGAAGAAACCAAGAAATTTGTGGGACATTGAGACGGAAGGATCATGAGTGAAGTTAGAACTGGAGACACTCAAAGGCCATGAATTTGCCACAAGTACTAAACAGAAGATTAAAAAAAAAGCATAGGGTGCTGGTCAGGAGTTAGTAAAAGAGAACTAAAGAGAAGTAGAGCTCTCTCTAGAAAAGTTCCATGTGTTCAGTGAACAAGAGAACAGCTTTACCAATCACAAGATGACAACTCTCCCAATAACTCACTCTCATTTCACATTAGAGCAATATTAGAATCTAAATGGCACAAATTAAAATTTCAACACAGAATCTAGTTCTTAGTCTCTTCTATAAGAATCTTCTTTAGGAGATAAATTTTAAATTCACTGTAAGCATTAGGAGTTGAGTTAGCTGTATGGGTTTCTATTCCTCTTAAGGAAAAAAAAGCTCAATTAAAACAGGTCATTCCATATTGGATAAAAGTAAACTGAAGGGGCTGGAGAGCTGTCTCAGCGGTTAAGAGAACTGACTGCTCTTTCAGAAGACCTGGGTTCGATTCCCAGCACCCACATGGTGGCTACGAACCATCCTTAACTCCAGTTCCAGGGGAATCCAAAGTGCTCTTCTGACCTCCACGGCATTGCCCAACACTGGTGCACTCACATACATGCAGGCAATATACTCATACACATAAAATAAAAATAATAAACAAAATATTTTTAAAAAGTAAACTGAAAGGGAGATACTGTATTGAGTTCATCTCCCAAGATAAGTAAATTATTATATATAAAAACAAATATGTTCACTACTTTTAAATGTCTTTAATTGTCATAATTATAGCAACCTTATCTCAACACATATGTATAAGATACATTTTTAGGAAAATTGCCACAACTGTTGGTACTTACACTCAAAATGTTATATTTGTATGTTATATACCAGACAGATACACACGGAATATTAAAATACACCTACACACCTAAATGTCTTTAGTAAGACATCCATTATACCAAGAAACAGAAAAAGCAAATAAACAATTATCTGACAATTAAGCCAATAAATGGATTTATGTAACCTCTTCACACTTCTACAGATGTGTGGGCAGCACTGAGTTGGTAATTAGTCCCCATTATAAATTCTGTTGCTCCCTCCCCTTAACTCTTCAGTGATGATCACTGGGTACACACAGATGGTAGCAAGTCTGCTGCTTGATAACATCATTTCTGTGTGTACATGTATGGGTGTGGGTGCACACGTGTGTATGTATGCCCATGAGTGTGGAGGCCCAAGGTCAATCTCAAGTGTTGTTCTTCAGGAGCTTTCTACCTTGCCTTTTGAGCCAGGGTTTCTCACTGGAACCTGAGGCTTGTTGATTAGGCTAGGCTGGCTGGCCACTGAACCCGAGAGATCCACTGGACTCTACCTCTGAGTGCTGGGATTATAAGCAAATGCTACCATGCTTGGCTTTTTACATGGGTGCTAGGGATCAAACTCTGGTTCTCATGCTTGTGTGGGAAGCACTTTACTGATTAAGCTATCTCCCCAGTCTGGAAATTTTATGTTTTATGTTTTTACCTTACTGTTTTAATCTGTTTTGTTTTGTTACTACTATGATGGGGGCATCCTCAGGGCTGACCATAACAATGCCATCTTACAGTTCTAGCAATATCAGCAACTGAAATTAGAGGCAATTAACTCAAAGTGTGGGAATAGAGAGGTTTGGCCCAGTTGCACTAGAATGGGTTTGAGGAAAAGGTCAACATATACCTGGCTGCTGTTGCTAACTGCTTGTTTCTGGTTTCTGTACTTCACTCTGCTAGGCTTACACCTGCAGGAAGAAACTATTGGGAACTTTTCCACCCCTGAGCTATGAGAAACTTTGGTGGGGGGGCTTTCCACCCCTAGCAGAGAAGAATATGTTTTTTCTGTATAAAAGCCTACTTTGGAAAAGGCTCAGGGCTGCACTTGGTATCTAACACCCAGCATAGTCACTGGCCAGCTATAAAAACTTTCTATTGGCAATTCTGTGTCTGAGTTGTCTTCTTTGGTGAGAAACCTCATATCACTACAATTGCTGAGGAGGCAATTTACAAAGAACACATTTATTTTTCACAGTTCTGGAAGCTGGGAAGTCCAAGGTTAAAGTGCTAAAAGGTTCAGTTTTATGATGGGTGCTGTATCCTCACACAGAAGAGGGACACTGTATCTTTATAAGGTGGAAGATGCAAGGGGGAGGGAGATAGACTATTAATCCCTTTCATAAGGTATCTAATCTTGTAAGAGCCTTGCATTTAAGACTCAATCACCCGCCTAATGTCCTACTTTTCATAACATTCTTCTAGTAACAGTAATACCTGAATTTTGGAAGGCAAACATTTAAGTCATAGCCCCCTACTCTCTTCTCTTGTCAGTCAATTTCTTGTATTTAGCTGTAATTTATCCAGTCCTTCTCCTGATAGGAACCAAAATATAAAAACTTAAGTTAATCAACTGATAAAATTATTAAGCTACCTGTCCCAAACTGCTTTTACAGTTGAATTTATTTTAAAGTTACTATTTGGGATGATGAAGTAGAGTAGCTGAGTTTTTTTGTTTTGTTTTTGTTTTTGTTTTTGAGCCAGGGTCTCATGTAGCTCAGGTTGGCCTTGAACTCACTATGGACTAGAGAGGCTGGCCTTGCACCTTGGATCCTTCTGTCTCCACCTCTTTAGAGTGTTGGGGTTAGAGGCATGTGCCACCATGCCTGGCTTCTTGGGCTAATTTTCATTTCTCCAAAGTAAAGTCGGAGGCTTTCTCCTGGTTTTACCTTTCTATTTGGGCTAAACAAATTATTTTAGGATAACAGGAATTAAGAAATAAAATGAGGAGAGAAAAGAAGATACTTTAAGTGATTAGGGGGAAGGATGGGTAGGTTGAACACAGACCCACTACTCCCTTGCCTCATATAGAGTACAAAAGAAAGCTGTGAGATGGACTGCATGGGGCAACTTCTTGAGATCATTTGTGAAAACAGCAGGTCTGTTCCCTTTCCACTTCTCAGCTGGGCTTCAAGGGTAGGAGAGGGAGAGAAATGAGAAGGTAGGGAACTATATACTGCTCGTGCTAAAGGCAATTTACATATGATTAATTACAAGTATTTACTAAATAAATAGTGGGTTATTTTCCTAGTGGAATATCAAAAGTTGCAATGAGAAATTATATCTCTTGGGTGAAGTGAAAAAAAATTATTTCCAGATTTTTTTTTTGGTGGGGGAGTGAAGGTAATAGTTTATCTTATTAACTGAAATATTTGAAACTCATTTAATTTCACTACTATAAAAGGAAAACTTATGTGTCAAAGATGTTCTGATAAGCATTTATAAGAATTATAAAATCTATTCCCATGATTTTTAACATATTTAAAAAATAACATGGATCAAAATATGACAATAAATATACTAACTATACAATTAAATAAAAGTTGTGTACAAATACATCTACAAGCCTACTCTTAAAATAGATATTATAGGACCTTAATAAAACATTCAGAAGGAATCATTCAAAATTGGTTAATATGTTTTCAGAATCACATGTATGTAGGAATTCATGAATTTAAGATTCTTGTAACACCTAGAGGACTAACATACTAGAAACACATGACACTGTTTACTTCTTTTGATTGTGAAGGTAATAAGTCCATGTTAAGTGATTTTCACAGAAAAACAGCTGAGTCACAGGAGTCACAGACAACAGAGTTTTTGGCACAGATAGCATTCAATTTCCTCATATACCCCAAACAGCATTTTATACCTATCTTGATTAATAAATCTATCACCAAGATAGTACCAAGGGTTCACAAGAAACTTGGACAATTAAGTTTGAAGAAATAAAACAAGATATAGAAGAAAGTGGAGACAGAACCCTGATGGCACAAACATAAGGACATTAGCGTGAACACCAAGAAAACCCAAACCAGTTTTTAGTTTTAGAATATGGGCTGATAAACAGAGACCAGGCACTGGGTGCTCGATTACTACAGAAGCATTTTCCATGTTAGAGTTTATTCTACAAAGAAGACGGCAAATAAATAATGATAAGACCTCAAAGCGTGTCTGATAATCTGTGACAACAATTCTAACGCTGTCACTGTGGCCACCAGAGAAACCTGCACGTACTGAGCCTTGACCTACTGGGCCTTTTATCTGCATGTGTACTCTCTACAGGCCACACAAATAAAGGCCAAATGATAATTTACACATGAATCAACTTTCTCTACAGCATAGGCACCAGAGACATTTCTTTTCTCTGTGACAGAGAGAAAGGCAGCCAGGACCAAGCTTGTCTCACTAGAAATCATACAAGTGAAACAGTGATTTGCAAAGGGAAGCTGTGGCGAGTGCCTGAGAAAAATGGCAGCCACAAAGGACTAGATGAATATTTAGCTCGAAAAAGGCCTGACAGCAACAATGAGTCTTTATCCCATTCAAAACAGGTAGCGTCATACAAACTGAAATGGAGATACAATCCTGATAGAAGATTACACAAGATACCTAGCTATCTTTAAAGACTTCAGTCTTCATTTTAATACATGTAGGCTGATGGATCCTTTCATCTAGGGCTTATTGAGAATACACACAGTTATACACAGTGTTATTTTATGTGAATGGCATATGGAAGGCAAGTTGCCCACTTTGATAATGATAAATAAATCAGTCATGATTTTAAAAGAAACAGGCTTTTCATAAGAAACAGAGAATATCTTTCATATCATGGAATCTGTAAAGGGAAAACATGTGAAAGCTGCATTTTTCCAAATCAGAGCTCCCTGCTACTTAGTTCAACTTTTATAAATTCATCAGAATATGAAAACACATATTTCTGTAGCCATTTTTATAGGAAGAGAAAATGAACAATACATGTCCTGGTTCATTTAATAGAGAAAATGAGATTTACTATTAAATTTGTACTAATATGCCATTCCACTGAAACCTTCTAACCAGTGATGGGTATAACTAAATCAATAAAATTAATGTTTATCCTTCTATTACACGTCCATAGCCTATAGGCCACATTTCTCCTACCTCACAGAATATCTGCCTTCCAACTCAACAATGCATATCCCTCATATTCCTACTCCCTTTAAATTTTGTTCAAAACTCACTGTTCAGAAACCTCTCCATTAGAGCTCCAGTTTTGGTGTCGTAATCAGATATACAAGACTGTTGGTAAATGCTACTATGTATATGGGCTCCCAATACTTAACAACAGATGACAATCTTAAAAATAAATTTTATTCATGAGTTGTAAATATAAGAAATGTATAATTTGTGGTTGATAAAATGGAAAATTTGAATTGTGGAGTCTAGAATTGAATCTGTAAACTCCAGATCACAATTCATGTTGAGAAAATGCCAAAAATAATGTTATAGGATTTGAGTAATAATAGTTCTTGGAAGAGTTGTGTACATCCAAGTTTTGAAAGCAAACAGGTTTACACTCTTAATTACTTCTACTTTTTATACCAGTTTCCGTTTTAACCCTTCTAATTGCTTCTCATCTCTCTTTTCCTTTTTAAAATTCTCCTCTTTAGGCCCAAAACCTCTTTCTCCACAGGTCTCTTCTCAGTTACCTTATTTACTTAGCCCTGCTTTTGTTCAGTACATTTAGAAGTCAAAATTAGCATTTTCCTTATTATAAGCCCATAATGGCAGGAATCCTACCTACTATTCTGAATATCTACAAGCAGTTACCTAAGATAATGTTACATTACCTAAGATAATGTTAGCCTTTTAGACTATCTTTGGTAAATTTCTACAGTTGTGCAGGAATGCATTTTTTGGGCCATTTATTATTTTTCCAAGCAAATACATAGGTAAATTCCTATCACATTTTTGAGGAATTCACCCTCAAGGTGAATCTTATTACTGTTGGACAAGACAGCCTCAATGCCACTCTTAAAAACCACAAAGAGATAAGTCTGAATGGTGACAGAACTTATGAAGTTAATTTTATCAACTGCGATACATAATATCAATTTCATTTTCTGTTAATGTTTCATTTTCCTTTGGTAAGAAAACACTTTAAAATTTTTTTAATCTTTTATTTATTACATTTATTTTAGGTGTATGAGTTATGAGTGTATTGCCTGCATGCATGTGTCGTGCAAAGCAGTGGAGGTCAAAAGAGAGTTTCAGATTCCCCTGGAACTGGAGTTAAGGACAGTTCATAGCCGCCATGTGGGTGCTGGGAATTGAACCCAGGTCCTCAGCAAGAGCAGTCAGTGCTCTTAACTGCTGAGCCATCTCTCCAGCCCTGAAAGCACTATTTAAAAAATATTTTATTTATTATTTTTATTTTATGTGTATGTGTGTATTGCCTGCCTGTAGGTAAGTGCACCTGAGTCATGCAATGCCCACGTAGGACAGAAGACTTGGCTGTTGGATCCCCTGGAACTGGAGTTATGGACAGTTGTTAGCTGTCATGTGGGTGCTGGGATTCGAACCCAGGTCTTCTGCAAGAACCAGTGTTCTTAACTGCTGAGCCATCTCTCTGGACCCAGAGAGCACTTTTTAAAAAAAAAAACTAATTAAAAATATTGTGTTGAGGGCCACTGAGATGGCTCAGTGGGTAAAAGTGCTTGCCCCATAAGACTAATGACCTGTGTTTGAACCCTGAACCCATGATAGAAATGAAAACTGATGCCTGAAAGTTGTCCTCTGACTTCCACATGTGCACTGTGGCACACATGAACCTATACTCACACACAGAGAGCACATACAAATAACAAAAAATATGTTGAATTAATGCTATTTTATTTATAAGGGTTATGATTTAGAAAAGCCAAGTGGGTTATAGTCCAAATGGGTAACAAAAGAACCAGGACAGGGTCTCTGGTGACAGAGGCTTCTGAAAAACAACATGAAGACAAAGAAATCAGGAACTTTCCAAATTACCAAAGAGGTAGTCAGAAAAGAAAATGGGAACTTGTATACATTTAGGTCGATGAATTTAAGATAATATTTGACCTTTTTTGAGTTTTTATTAGTGGGGTGGGGGCAATAATAAGAATATATGAACCTGGAGATACTCCTAACTTCCTTTCACTATGTGGTTAGATCTTCCCTTTTACTACACTTAATAAGAACAGTTTCTTATCAAAGCCTTCTCTCCCCATCTTCTCACTCATTCGGTTCTCCCCTTTTTGATCATCAGACCATGAAAGAGAGAATGGATAGCTTCACTGGAGTTAATACACAACGTGGACATTTCATAAACTCTACCAGGATCATTGCTCTGCTGTGAGGAAAGTGGACTGGCCCATTATATGATATTCATAAAAACAAGCTGAAAATTACACAGAAACTTGAGATCTTTGCATAATGATTTTGGAATTCTTTGAAATACTTTTCTCAAATGCCTAAATTAAGCTTATGAAACTACACTTTAAAAGTTACCCCAATTTGCATTCTTGATGCAAAATAACAAATTCATCCATTCCTAATTGTTTTTCTTAGTACAGCTATATTTTCTACCACATACAAAGTGAAAATGAAAAAGTCTCCCAAGCAAGCAACCTTGCTCCTTTGAGTTGTAAGCAAATGAATAAAATACAAATTTACAACACAACACATAAATCACTTCTTATCAAGGTTATCAAATAAGCAACTGAAGGGCATTGTTTTTAGACAATTATACCATAATATTAAAATAACACACAAGTGGGGTTGCAGAGATGGCTCAGCAGTAAAGAGTACTTGCTGTTTTTCCAGAGGACCTGAGTTTGATTCCTAGTGCTCACAACTGCTTATTAAGCACCTGCTCCAGGGGACCTGGTGCCCTTTTCTGGCTTCTGCAGGTACTGGCATACCCATGGCATAATATATACATAAATAAAAAAATACAAATTTAACATGGCATACAACTATCATGAAGTGGGAGGACGAAGTTTATATGCGGGAACAGGTCTCCATAGCTGATGGACAAGACAAGGTTGTTACTTCAAAAAATGGAGTAGTAAAACAAAACAAAACAAAAAAGGGAGTAATAATACACTGGTATCAGGGGTACTTTTTTTTTTTTTATCAAGTTTGAATGGGGCTGACTAGAGAAAAACTGTTTCCAAATGCTTACTCAGTCATTTAAAAAAAGTATCTAAAGCACAGTTCTGCCAATTTGTGATATTAAGTTATGAATTCTGAATAAAGTATCATCAAAATTATTTTTTAATTTTTATTTAATAACCACATGATTAGAAGAAGCAGTTCATTACAGCATTAACATATTGAATGACAATTTCCAGAGCAAAGATGCATCTCTTTCAAAACTGGCTATAAATTTTAATGTTCACAGTTGAATTAATACAGTTATACAATACTGAATGCAGTATAAACCCTAAAAGACATAAAATTGAATGAGGTTTTAACCTTTAAAAAAGATCTCCATTTCATTAAAAAATTCATTTTTAATGCTACTAACACGTAGACATTTGCACACATGTCTCTAATCTCTATGTATCTGATTACTACTAGTCACAGTTGGTTACTTTCTGTGATACTTGGCATCTGAGCATGGATATAAAGTCATCAAGTAGATTTCAATGGTAATATTTTTCACATCTATGAATTAACATTAAGCAACTTTTTATGCTTCTTCCTCAAATGTAACTCAGTTTTTTATTTGTTGGTTTTTGTGTGTGTTTTATGTCATAGAGAACATCCCAAACAATCTTACTCATCTATATACCCACTTCCCAAATGGCACCCTCCCATAGCCTCTGCCCTCCCACACACTGGAGCCAACATACTCTGTCATCCCAGTTAATGTCCACTGTGTTGTTGGAGCCCCCAGCCTTATCCATCTGCTGAATCTAGTCAGCCTGTCTAGAGTTCCTTGTTTTAGGAAGATCAGCTCTTCCTCATCTAGCAGCAATCAGTTGCCAATATTCCTTTAGATAAGATTGGGGTCTGCTGTTCATTCTCCCAGTTCTATGCTGGGTTACTGACTGGGAGTCTCTTGGGCCACCCTGGCCAACAACTCAAAGGAAGGTATCTCCTGTCTGGACTCTTAAAGAATTATATTGATCCCTTTAATCTTTGGTTATACTTTCCTCTTGGGTGTTTAAGAACCTACAGTTGGCCCAGATAAACCAATTTATTTTTGCTCTTAAGGTCGTTTGAGGATCTGCTCCTCAGGGGTCGCATGGGCTTGGGAAGAGCCCCTGGCTCCTTTCTTTTACCAGTTCCATCTTTGTGAAGATATGTCAAAGGTCCTACTTGACCATGGCTGGCTTTGCTTGGAAGTATGGAGGAAAGGTTTCCTCTGCGTTGACCCTCCTCTTTGCAGACTGGACACTAGTTCAAGTCAATTTGGTGGGGTCTCTATGGCCTTGTTGATCAAGGGGGCAGGTAACTCACCACAGTTACAGGACATTTTGAGAGATGCTCATAGTCCTTGGAACTTAGTCAACCTAGGAAGGCAAGGAGCAAAAGTTGTCCTTTATATCCCTCTGACCAAATTAGTACAGGCCTCAAAGTATGGCTGTTCAACATCCAAGAAGGTTACTTCCAACAGTCTTTAATTACCATGTGCTATGTATATAAAGCTTGGGCAAAGACCAAGCATTCTCAATAAACCTTGCCTAGACATTTATTCCTTGATATAGTTGTATATATAATTTGTCAGTAGGTTGTTGAACTAATATGGTTCCCTCTGGTTTTTTGAAAAGAAGGTAGGAATTATTTTTCTCTTGCATTGTCTAACCCTTCCACCATGGTTTCCCCATTTAAAGTGCCCCCATTTTTCCCATTTCCCTTTATACCCTTCTTCTATGGTCCCACCTCTCTTGAACTCCTTCTTTGGCGTTATCCCCAAGCTTCCTTGTATAACCCTCCCTCCCTCCTCCTGTTAAAATAACCTCATTTTTATCCACATCTCCCTTATTAACACGTTTCCTACTGTTCTCTTTCAGATTCTTTCTTTTCCTTTACCTCCCTGGTTCTTTTTCATTATCCAAGTTCCTGCAGTTATGTCTGCATACATACTCATTTATAAGGATTTGGTGCTAGGATCCATATATGAGGGAGAACATACGTATTTTTTTTCCTGAGTCTGTGTTACTTAGTATAACAATTTCTAGTTCCATCCATTTACCTGCAAATTTCATGATTTCATCTTTGTTTACTGTTGAGTAAAATTCCATCATATAAACAAACTACATTTTCATTATCCATTCATCAGGACACTTGGTTTGCTTCCGTCTCTTAGCTAATGTGAAAAGAACAGTAACAAACATAGATGTACAAGTGTCTCTGCAATAGGATGAGTTCTTTGGGTATATGCCAAGGAGTGGTATAAGTGAGTCAAATGGTAGGTTCATTTTTAGCTTTTTAAGAGTTCTCTTCTTTTCCAATTATTACTCCTTTAATTTCCTTCTCTTGTCTTACTGTTCTTGCAAGAGTTTTCAAGCACTATGTTAAAGAGGAGTGGAGATAATGGACAGCTTTGTATGGTTCCTGATTTCAATGGGAATGCTTCCAGTTTTCCTCCATTTAGAATGATGTTGCCTGTGAGCTTGTTGTATATAGGGCAAAGGAGGAGCTCAAGGAAGGTGGAATCATAGGAGAAGGGTATGATTAAGGGAGAAATGGGAAAAATAGGCACCTTAAATGGGGGAAATCATGGCAGAAGGGTTAGACAATGCAAGAGATAAAGAATGCCTAGCTAGTTTTAAAAAACCAGAGGGACCTATATTAGTCCAAAAATCTACTAACAAATTATACATACAACTAGGTCAAGGAATATATGTCTAGGCAAGGATAAACGTTGGGTCTTTGCCCAAGCTTTATCTACATAGCACATGCTAATTAAAAGTACCAGACTGGTGGAATTAACCTTCTTGGATGTTTAACAGCCATATTTTGAGGCCCATACTAATTTGGTCAGAGGGACTTAAAAAGGGCAGTTTTTGCTCCTTGCACTCCTAGGTCAACTAAGTTCCAGAGGATTATGAGCATCTCTTAAAATGTCCTGTAACTGTGGTGAGTCACCTGTCCTCTTGATCAAGGAAGCAGTGGAGACCCCACCAGACGGAATTGAACCAGTGTTGAGTCTGCAAGGAGGAGGGTCAACACGGAGGAAACCTTTCCTCCATGCTTCCAAGTGAAGCCAGCCATAGTTGAGCAGGACCTTTGACTTATCTTCACATCGATGGAACTGGTAAAAGAAAGGAGCCAGGGGCTTCTTTGAAGCCCATGTGACCCCTGAGGAACAGATCCTCTAACAGCCTTAAGAGCAAAAATAAATTGGTTTATCTGGGCCAACTGTGGGGTCTTAAACACCCCAAAGGAAAGTATAACCAAAGATTAAAGGGATCAATATAATTTTTTAAGAACCCATATGTAGGGGCTGGAGAGACAGCTCAGAGGTTAAGAGCACTGACCATTCTTGCAGAGGACCTGGGTTTGAGTCCCAGCACCCACATCGCAGCTATGAACCATCCTTAACTCCAGTTGCAAGAGAATCCAAAGCCCTCTTCTGACCTTCATGGCATTGCACAACATAGGTACACTCACATGCAGGCAATACACTCATACACATAAAAATAAATAAATAAACAAATACATAAATAAATATAAAATACTTAAAAAGAGTCTATATGTATAGCTAAGGGCTACATTACAAGAAACAATGCCAGACAGGACATACCTTCCTTTGAGTTGTTGGCCAGGGTGGCCCAAGAGACTCCCAGACAGTAACCCAGCATAGAACTGGGAGAATGAAGAGCAGACCCCAATCTTATCTGAAGGGATATTGACAACTGATTGCTGCTAGATGAGGAACAGCTGATCTTACTCAAACAAGGATCTCTAGATAGGCTGACTAGATTCAGTGGATGGACATCACTGGGGTACAGGTGGGGGCATCAACAACACAGTGCGCATTAATAGGGATAAGAGAGTAGATGGGCTCCAGTGGGGGTGTATGGGAGGGTGCCATTTGGGATATGGATATATAGATGAATAAGAGTGTTTGGGATGTTCTGTATGATATACATACCAAAAAATTCAACAAATAAAAATGAGTTATATTTGAGGAGGAAGCATAAAAATTTACTTCATGTTAATTAGTAGAGGTGACAAACATTACCACTGAAATCTACCTGATGAGTTTATATGCATATTTAGGTATGTAGGATCAGAGTGTATCTAACTGTGACTAGTACTAATCAGATACATAGAGATTAGAGATGCATGTGCAAACATCTGTTAGTAGCATTAAAAATGAGTCTTTCTGTAGGAAACAGTGTATTTTAAAATGAAATGGAGATCTTTTTTAAAGGTTAAAAACTCATTCAGTTTTATGTCTTACAGGGTTTATACTGAGTTCAATATTGTATAACTGTATTAATTCAACTGTGAACCTAAAATTTATAGCGACTTTTGAAAGAGATGTTATCTTTGCTCTGGAAATTGTTATTGACTGTGTTAAAGTTGTAATGAAATGCTTCTTCTAATCATATGGTTATTAAATAAAAAAAGAAAAAAGTTCTCCACACGGTTTTCCATAGGGGTTGAACAAGTTTGCACTCCCACCAGCAGTGGATGAGTGTTCCCCTTTCCCTATATCCTCTCCAATATTTGGTATCATTTGTTCTCTTGATCTTAGCCAGTCTGACTGGGGTAAGATGAAATTTTAAAGTGGTTTTAATTTGCATTTCCCTAATTACTAGTGACGTTAAACACCTTTTAAGATGCTTCTTAGCCAGCTTTACTTCTTTTGAGAACTCTCTGTTCAGCTCCTTAGCCCATCTTTCAATTGGGTTACTTCCTTTCTTGATTCTTTGTTTTTTGAGTTCTTCATATATTCTGGAGGTTAAACCTCTGTCAGATGTGTCACTGGTGAAGATTTTCTCCCATTCTGTGGGTTTTCTCTTCACTTCCTTGGTTGCTTCTTTTGATGCAGAGAAGGTTTTGAATGAAGTTTCATTTGTTGATTCTTCACCTTGTTTCCTGAGCAATTGATGTTCAGTTTAGAAAATCCTTTCATACATCTATATCTTGTAGGTTATTGTCAATGTTTTATTCTAAAAGTTTCAGAGTTTCAGGCTTCACATTGAGGTCTTTGATTCATTTGGAGTTGCCTTTTTTGCAAGGTGAAAAAGATAGGGTTTAGTTTCATTCTTCTACAGGTGGAGATCCAGTTTTGCCAGCACCATTTGCTGAACATGCTGTCTTTCCTCCAGTGAATGTTCTTGGTACCTTTGTCAAATGTCAGGTGGCTGAAATTGCATGTACTCATATTTGGGTTTTCAATTTTGTTCCATTGATCTACACGTCTATTTTTGTGCCAGTACCATGTTGTTGTTACCTATAGCCCTGTAATACAGTTTAAAATCTGGTATAGTAAACCCCCCAGCATTGCTCATAGTGCTCAGTGTTGCTTTGACTATCTGAGCTCTTTTGTGCTTCCATTTGAATCTAAGGAAGGTTTTATCCAATTCTGTCAAGAATATCATGGGCACTTTGATTGGCATTGCATTGAATCTATAAATGGCTTTTGGCAGGATGGTCATTTTTCACAACATTAATTCTTCCAATCCATAAGCATGTCAGGTCCCTCCATCTTCTAATGTCTTCCTCTATCTGCTTCTTTAAAGATTTAAAATTTTCATTGTAGAAGTCTTTAATGTCTTTGGTCAGGTTTATTCCAAGAACTTTTTTTGTTTTGTTTTGTTTTATGCAGCTATTGTGAATGGGGGTGTTTCCATGTACTCTTTCTCTTGTTGCTTATTATTGGTATATAGAAAGGCTACAGACTTTTGTAGATTAATTTTCTAACCTGCCACTTTACTGAAAGTGTTGTTTCTAAGAGTTTTCTGGTGGAATTTTTTGAGTCTCTTATATATAATATCATATTGTCTGCAAAAGGGATAATTTGATCTCTACTTTTCAATTATTATGCCTTTAATCTCCACTCTTGCAAGAGTTTCAAGCACTATGTTAAAAAGGAGTGCAAATAGTGGACAGCCTTGTCTAGTTCCTGATTTAATGGGAATGTTTCCAGTTTTTCTCCATTTAGAATGATGTTGGGTGTGGGTTTGTTGTATATGACTTAATTATGTTGAGGTATGTTCCCTCCAGTTCAATTCCCTCTAGGACTTTGAACATAAATGGATGTTGAATTTTATTAAAGGTCTTCTCTGCATCTATTGAGATAACCATGTGATTCTTGTCTTTGAGTCCATTTATATGATTTATGGTGTTTATTAATTTACGTATATTGAACCATCCCTGTATCTCTGTAATAAAGCAAGCTTGATCATGGTGGATGATCCTTTTGATGTGTGTCTGTATGCAGTTTGCAAGTATTTTATTGAGAATTTTTGCATCTATGTTCATTAAGGATATGGGTCTATAGTTTTCTTTTATCTTTACCTGGCTTTGGTATTAGAGTGATGCTGGCTTCATAGAAGGAACTGGGAAGTTCTCCTTCCATTTCTTTTTGAATAAATTAAATAGTATTGGATGCAGGTCTTCTTTAAATGTCTGGTAAAGTTCTGCTGTAAATCCATCTGGTACTGGACGTTTTTAGTTGGGAAGTTTTGTATTACTGTTTCAATTTTTTTGTGTGTTATGTGTCTGTTTAAGCTATTAATCTCTTCTTGGTTTAGTTTTGGTGGTTCCCATGCCTATGCTTTTCGGTACCTGTACATTTGTTTTAGGTTCTCAAATTTAGTAGCATATAGGTTTTTAAAGTATTCCCTTATAATGTTCTGGATCTTTTTGGTGTCTGTTGTGATGTTTCCCCTTTTAATGTCTAATTTTGTTGATTTAGAGGTGCTCTTTCTTTCTTTTGGTTAGCCAGGCTAGCAGTCTGTAAATCTTTTTATCTTTTCAAAGAACCAGCTGTTGGATTGGTTGATTCTTTGTATTGTTTTGTTTCTCGTTCATTAATTTCTGCTCTGATTTTTGTCATTTTTTCTTGTGTGCTGGGTTTGGGTTTCATTTGCTGTTGCTTTTCAAGTGTCTTGAGGTGTAATGTTAAGTCATTTATTTGTGTTCTTTCTGATTTTTTGATGTAGGCACTTAGAGCTATAAACTTCGCTCTAAGGAATGCTTTCAATGTATCTCAAAGGTTTCGTTGTGTTCTACTGTCCTTTCCATTTAGTTCCAGGAATGCTTTTATTTCTTTCTTAATTCCTCCTTTGACCCATTCATTATTCAGGAGTGTGTTGTTTAATCTCCATGTATTCATGTAGTTACTATGGTTTCTTCTGGTGTTGATTGCAAGCTTTATTGCATTGTGGTCTGATAGATGTGCCGTGGAGAGTTTCTTTTCTGGTCCTGTCTATTTGGTGTTCTATGTGCTTCTTGTATTTACATGGGCATGTTTTTAATTTGGGGAAATTTTCTTCTACAATCCTGTTGAAGATGTGGTCCATATCATTACCCTTAGATCCTTCTCCTTCCTGTATGCCTATGATTTGTAAGTTTGGTCTTTTTATGGTGTCACACAATTCCTGCATATTCCATTCTTGTGTCTTCTTAAAATTTTCATAATCTTTGTTTGAGTGGTCTAATTTGTCCACTTTATCTTCCAGTCTTGATATTCTGTTTTCCATTTCATTCATCCTATTGGTGAGGCTTTCTCCTGTCATTTCTAATTGGCTTACTTAGTGTTTCACTTCCTTCTTCATTTCAGCCTGAGTATTCTTCAATATTTCTAACTCTTTTCTGAATTAATTCAGAAGTTTATTCCTATCTTCTTTCTATTCTTTTATTTCTTTGTTCTTTATTTTTTATTTTTATTTTATGTGTATGAGTATATTGCCTGCATGTATGTGAGTGTACCTGTTTCGTGTAATACCATGGAGTCAGAAGAGAGCTTCGAATTCCCTGGAACTGGAGTTAAGGACAGTTCGTAGCTGCCATGTGGGTGCTGGGAATCGAACCTGGGTCCTCTGCAAGAGCAGTCAGTGCTCTTAACCACTGAGCCATCTCTCCTGCCATCACTGAATTCTTTTAGCATGTTTGTAATTGTTCTTTTGAGTTCCATGTCCTGTGTTATCTTTATGGGGTTCTCACTGTACTCTTCTAGGGGACTGCTGGTACTTGGTGGGGATTATTATCTTGGTGTTTCATGTTAGTATTTTTTCTCTGTGACTTTGATATATGGATTTGTTTTGTAGTTTCTGATTCTTCTGTGAGATTCAAGCCTTCCTTTGTTGAGTTTAGGTCTGCTTCTTTTTGTAATCTTTATGTGCCTTTGTGGTTTACTTGTTGTGCATGAAAAGCTGGTTGTTCTAGGCTTCAGGTTCTCTCTTTTGATTTTATTCTGGAATGGACAAATTGCATTTGTCTTCCTGCTCAGGAGTTCTTACAGAGTCCCAAGTTGGATGAGGATCAGATGCTCTCACACTTTCTCCTAAGGTCTGGATCCCTAGAGGAAAGATGCTGGCCTCAGGAATTTGGGGCTGGGCTGGGCTGGGAGCAGGGCCCAGGAAAGATGCTGGCCCCAGGAAGCTGGTGGCTCTGTCACCCAGGCAAAGGGAGCTGGGAGCGGGAACAGACTCCGAGGGCTCCTGGGGCCTACAGGTGGGAATTGAGCTGGTCTGGATGCAAAGGATCAGGAAACATTGGGGATTCTGGGCTAAGAGGTCAGCCCAGGGTTCTGGGGTGCCAAGGCAAGAAAAGGGCCAGTACCCAGTCCAGGAGGAGAGATGGGGTGGAGGAGCTGGGAGGGTGAATGAAGCTGGGGGAGTCAAGGCATGTTGGGATCTGCAGAACTTACCCAGGAAAGATGCTGACCCCAGGAAGCTGGTGGCTGTGCTGCTGAGGGATGCAAAGGGAGGTCTCAAAATCTTTAAGAGAGGTCAAGGGAAGGAGAACTTGCCTTTCAAATTGTGTTCAGTGTCACGTTGGGGCTACTGAAAAACTTTCTCCATTGCAATGGCCAAATGACTGATCTGCATACTTCAATGGGCATCCACACTGTTCACAGATGGTTAAGTGTGATGGGACATTCAGTCCATGTTAATCAGTGTTAAGTTTTATATCCTGATCATGGATCCTGTTAGATCTGTACATTCTAGTCAAATAACTTCTAGGCCATGTGAGAAGTTTCATATGCCAATAATGAGAAAATTTAAAGTTATACATCTGCAATTTTTTTCTTTTTGATCTGATTGTTTTTACTGACCTATAGACCATTTTCTTAAATAAAGGTTTAAAAGAAGAAACATAGCTATGTGTCAAAAACTTTCTTGTGATTTTCCTCCCAAAGCAGTTTCTCTCTTAGACACCCTTATCTCAGTAAATGACATCACCCAGATCCTGAAGTAAAGCACCTAATATTCATCCTTCATCTTTCCCATGCCTTCACTTCTCATATCTAAATGATTATTTGGGCACCTTTTTCCATTTCCACTACCACCACAATCTCTTTCCTGGACTACCTAGCTTCTTAAGTGACCAGCTGCTTCTACTCCTGTGCCCTTTCCAATATAACCTCTCTCTATAGAATAGATACCACTCTCTAGTTCTGTACTGTTAAGTGGCATAGAACTGACAACCAAAATGTCTGCAGTCTCTTTGTGGGCCCTGTCTGTGTCTCTTCCTTGTTCTACATGTTTGTGGCACCACTGCCTTCTTTCTGTTCCTTGAGTCAAGCAGTTTTTCCTCAATATATGTAAAGTGACTCTGATTCTTCAAGGCTAAAATAAATTGAGTAGGCATCTCTGAGGGTAAAGGAAACATACCCAGGACACCTCAGCTGTATATCATGTCTGTTGCTTCTGCTTAGAAATGTCCTTTATGTCATTAAGACCAGAAGAACAGAAAACAACAACAAAAACCCAAGCAGGCTATTTAAATGAATATTCACACAGGAGCCATTTAAAGCACAATTTCATTCTTTGTATGTTTTATTTGGTTATGCCTAATGAGTAACAGTAGATTACAAATATAATCTTCCTTGCATATTGCTGAAGATAGAAATTTTATGAGTTTAAAAAGAGACAGGCTTTCTCAAGAACTAGAGTCAGTCTTCTGGTTTAACTAAAATGCAATAGGCACTGGAGTTCAAGATTACTTTTATTTACATTTTCTATTTAAAATAATTCTCTGATATTTTTTTCTCACTTGAATTTTTATAAAAGTGCTGTATAAGAAGAAAGTGATTTTCTTATAATAGATTAGTTTGGCTCCTCCCAGGAACATCTAGAATGCCATCAGGTTCCTTGTGATACACAGAATGCTGACACGGACTATACACTAGATGGAGTATATAATGACTATACACTACATGATGAACATCAGTATGGGAAGCAATATAAACCCTTAGAACAAGACATTCTGTATAGATTTTATTTGACAGGACACTAGTAATTTCCAATATTCTAGAATCTTAGAGGAAACCTAGTTAGTATAAAAACACAAATATAGATTGCCATTATTGCTACCACATGTTGTTACTGAGTCATAATTGATAATAATCATGTTGTTACTGATTCATTATCAGTTTTAAAATTAACTATAAAGTATAGAATATAAAGAAGCACAATAAAAATCCAGCATCATTTTTTGATATGTGAAGTGAAAAATGAAGATAAAAATCCAAATGTAAAAGATCATTTTGGATGATAAAATGTATTGATATACAATTAAAATGCTACGTGAGACTCTGTTCTAAATGGCAAGTAAGAGCTGAAGACTAATATGCTTAAAAGAAACACTGAGATATATGACACCATTCTCAGCATCCGAGCAATACAAAGTAGGACTTAAGATTTTAACCAGAAACTGGAAAGATGACTTCATCACTTAAAAATGAAGTAAAACTTGATTTACAGGAAACAATTTGTAAATTATTATTTGTTCTTTTTCCAGAATTTTAAAAACAATGGCTCAGATTTTCTAATAAGCTCTTATAGTGTGAACGAGGCTCAAACCTTAGGAAATATACCTTTGTTTTAAAATCATAGAATGGTTGGCTGGTCACTGAAATAGATGTTTACGGAGACTTAAACTTTAAAATTGGGAGGAAACATTATCTATAAAGGGATCAAGGTAGAAGATAGCATGAAGAAGTGATGGAGAAGTTAGCTTCTTTATTCAAATGAAGAGAACTGGTTCCCAGTAACAGCTGTTGCCCAGTAGCAATCCAGGAACAGCAGGGCGAGTACTTCTCAGGTTCTGTTTTTCTTACTGTTTCCTTCCACAGATAGGTCTAAGTCATGTGGAGGATAATTTCCAAATATTAGGGGGATATTTCTTGATTTATTGTTAGTTATCAGTCATCTACAAAAGACATCTCACTTACATACAAAAAATTAATTCCCAGTCCTTTCCTAGCTCTGGTCTAGGCTTGACGCGGTCCAATATTTTAAAAATGCTGAGATACAGAACATATAGAATGATATATGAACTTAAGGGTTAGCTACATTTTGGCAATAGTCTGCAAAGGGCAATGACAGAAAAGTAGTGCTACATGGATCACATATTCTAGTGCATAAAAAACATTTCTTCCTTTTTTTTAAATTTTTTATTTTTTTGCTCTTTTTGAGACAAGGGTTCCCTGTAGCACCAGCTGTTCTGGAACTCATTATGTAGACCAGGCCTGCCTCAATCTCCCAGAGATCTGCCTGCCTCTGCCTTCCAAGTACTGGGATTAGAGGTGTGTGCCACCATGCCCAGTCAAAAAGCATTTCTCAATGTAATGAAGAAAAGAGAAAAAAAATCAAGGATTACAGGCAAGAAATATTTAAAACAACAATAACCACAAAATTTTGTTCACAACTAAACTAAGATTAAATTTGAAGAAAAAGGAATTAAAAACTCCATATTTATATTTAAAGCAGGATTTCTAAATATGATTTGGGCATTAGCTGCTTATTAGTGTTTAAATAATTTAGAAAATTATAGAAAATCATAATTTGACTGTATTGTTAATCCTAACACCTGAAGTTTCACATCTAACTTTGGAACTCTCATCCTTGGTCTGTCTCATCTCTACTTTGTCTAACTGTAATCTTAATCTCTGCAGAAATCCAATCAAATCACATGAAACCTAACCAAACCATTTTGTTCAGTAATACCAATACACATAAAACAGTTGTCTCTAGCCAATAAAATGAAACAAAATACTTTTCTAGTATAATTTTTTTTTTTGTTTTCAAATTTAATAGATTGTGTTCTATTTTCTTCTAGTTCTTTTGTTTTTCTACTTTACCATCAGGATTTTACATAAAACCAACAGACTCTGCATTTTAAGAGTGAGGTAATTTTAAATGAAGTAATTTAAAACACAGTGTTTTTCAGCAGCACCACTCACGGACACTGATGATTTTGTTTAGAGATGCAGAATATAAAACTACTTCCTCAAGGTATTTTGTATTCAGCATAAAATATTTAAAATATTTTATTTCCAAAAGATCTGGTGGGAGTTCATGACAACTGTGCTATTTCTTTTTCTTTTTTTAAACAGTATTATTGTGTCTCATTAGCTCTGATGATTTACCTATGGCAGAATGAATTTCTTGACAGGAAAGGAAAGTAGACCAACTTCTCTGCAGAAAGGAAGAAAACTGGGATAAGGCAAAACAAGAATCTTTAAAAAAATGGCTTTTGCAGAAAATGTCCACAAACAGCCCCCGGAGGTTCCCTTTAAACATGCCTCACATCTGACCAATGCCTTCAGTCAAACACAGAAAGCCTCAGTCCAGAACATTCTCCAGGTGTTAGTTTGGGTTTGTCATTATTTCCTATTTATAGACTCTGTCTAGTAAAAGAAGACAAATTACTGTAAGTGGGGGTAAATGTGATTAAATGAGTCCTCGAAGATAAGAGGGTACATGGACAGGGCTCATTAACACAAATGACCTCTCTTTGCTTGGACCATATTTTTATTTAGTGGAACTGAAAACACTGCAAAACAAGAAGAATGTGTGCCATAGAGACCCAAGAAGAACTGTATCTGTTGTAGTGTAATGAACATTTTCATGCCTTTGCAGTATCTTAATAACATACTGATGGTGCCAAAATGCTCTCAGAATACATCCAGAACAATATTGAAGAAATTATTTATCACAAGGAGTCTAATTAGAAAAAAGACCTACAGTTATAATCAGTAGTCAGAAAGCCTAGAACATCAGTGAACACCAAGATCATATGAATCAAATGAAAAGTTTAAATTTATAAAGTTTCAATTAAAACATCTACACTCTTTCTTTCACTGGATTGTAGCCCCATATGGCAAGGTCAGCCCTCCCAGTGAACAAACAGCTCAGTCGCCTCCAGTGTAGCTGTTATCTTCCTCAACAAGGGGAGACATTTGGCACAGCCTAAAGCTGGGGCATGAACCCTGGCTAAGCTTAAGACATTTATCTGACAGCATCAGCTGACACTCCACAAACACATTTGCTCTCCATGACCTCTGAGCATTCGTGATTAATCAAAAATGTATCTTGGATCTTGAGAACAAGCTACAACCAGGCACACACAAAAAAGAATATGCTCTCGATCTTGCTTATCGACTCAAGAGGTATATTGAATTTAGAAATAGCAAATAGAATAAAATGATCAATATGTTCTCACTTGTCCACAGAAGAGCAAACTTTATCCCTCAAGCAAAAGACATTGATCATGTACATGTTTCAGAAGTGCTTTAAAACTAAAGAATGCAATATGCACATGGGGTGTTGGGGGCAGGGGAAAAGGTTTGCCAAAGAGAAGGGTTTGCTTTAACTTAAAAAGAAGCACAGCTTGAAGAGATGAGGTATTATTTTTGTAACGTGCTGTACTTAAAAAACAAAACAAAACTGTGCTCAACTTAAAACCTCTTTTAGCTTCATGCGGCCAAATGTTCTTAATAAAACATTATAAAGGAAACTTTAAAACTTAATGAAGGAACGCTATTTGTGCAGAGAAAATTCCCTGCCTTAATTTAAATGAGTACTGTTATAACATATCCCTTATGCACTGTTTACAATTTATAATTCATAATTTATGTCTCTTGGTTCAAACTTAGTATTTTCCACAGTCATCGGCTAAGTGATATGATCAGCATGTGAATATTACAATATTCTGCATCCCAACACAATATAATTTAGCATGTTTTTATTTTCATTTGTACTTTTCGCTTTCTAATAACAATACTGAATCCTAATGAAAGCAATGGGAGGCAGAAGTCATATGCCACACCCTTGATAATATGCAAATGATCATTATTTTAAAAAATTTCTACAACTGAACTTATTAAATCCCATTCTTGCCTGATTACCCACTGGTGAGGTTACAGTTGTTCATGATCCTACAGCAGGATTGTCATACTAAAGAAAAAACTACATGTCCTGGTCCCTGTTGGCATGACAAACAAACTTTCATAGCATGTGCTCACTCTATAAAATGGTGGTACTAATTAGAAGATATAAACTCATGCTGAGACATGATATGAATTGGCTTTATGTATCTATGAAGCTCACAGCAGTACTAGATTTATACTGTTGTTCCTTTAAACTAACACTAAGCAGAAAACTCAGCTTCTAAAAATGTACATAAGAAAGCAAAAGTGATTGAGTTGAGAAACAAAACCTTAGTCCCTCATTTTTGGTTACACTTATAAAACATTTCCTGTGCGCTTAGAGGTTGCCCACCACTTTCCCCCCATATGTTTACCTAACTCAAATTCTTCAAACATGAATTGCTAGTACCAGATAGCACAGCTGTATGTTTTGACATCCATGGTGAAAATGAGCAGAAAATCTAACTGTTCCATATCAAGAAGTATTTTTACTAGTGCTAATGTGCCTTAAATACCTTGTTCCACAGATGAGTGGCCTGGCACCTGCTGCATGAGAAATAGCCAATTACTGTTCAGTGTCTCTAATTTTCTGATTCAATTAGCATGCTTCAGAGCTTTCCAGTTTAATTGCAAACTACTTCACAGTTAGCTCTCTGATTAATCATTGCCCATCTGCAAGCCATCGGAAAACTTAGTGGAACAAATTTGTGTACTTTGGAATGCTGGGAGCTTAGCAAATCAAACTTGTTTTGGTATATAAAGCTTTAATTTTGTTTGCCCTTTTCAGCTGCACTTGTAAGAAGCTCTGTACTGATTAAACAGGAAGTCTGGACAATAATATGCTACATTATGCATATAATTACTGTAAATACAACTGAGATTGTAGAAACATCATTTAAGGTTAGGCACTAACATGAATGAAGGGGGGGTCAAGAAAACACATTTGGAATCAATTTCTTTCCATTATGACCAAGTACAAGTATCAAGGGGAAAAAGCTGTGTGACACACAGTGATGTCATTACAGCACCTGTTCCCCTGCAGGCATTCTAAATTCTGGCTTTTCATGTATTCATAAAATCTTTCTTGTTATTTAATTAGTAGAGTACTAAGTTTTATAAGCTTTGTTTACAAAACATATATTAGGGATTTTAAATCAAACTGGCACCACATTGTTTATGCTTCATTTTCCAAGCACTCTTGCTGGGCCCACTGTATGTATGAATGATAACAAACAAAACTTTTAAAATCATGTGTTGGCTGTTATTTTAGATATCTTAATCTATGATCATAATTTCTTCACTTTTGGACAATGAAATGCAGACTGCACATTCTGTTCACTTACTTGAACAAATATACCACAGAACAGCTTCCTCAGTACATGAGGAAGGAGTCTCTATTAAGCTAAAGTCCTTTCCCATTCTGACCCTCTAGTTCAAATTTTGGGATTATTCTAACAAGATAAATTTACTACAGATAAGTTTCAGTTTGCAAGGCTGAGTTTTTAGCTCAGTCCTTTATCATTAGGGCCTCACAGTGCACCTGCACATTCGTGGCATGCAGTGAGTACACTGTGTGATGAAAGAAGTGGAACCAGTATGGGTTCCCAATTTTCCATGTCACGTCACAATGTTGGCTGGACAGGCACTGTTTTTTTCTACTGTAACTTCAACAGACTGTAGTAGTGTTATCTTGTAAAAAAATGTTAACAGATAACATAATCCCATAGATATCTAGCTGAAAGAACAGCATGGAAACAACTGTGCTTTATCAATTATGATGACCTGAAATGATCTCCCGTTAAAATCAATAACGAAAAGTAGAACGTTTCCGTCTTTATGAGCATCCTTAATATTATAGAAATTAGTAAGAGTTGAAAGCTAAAACATGGTAGCTTAAAAAATAATGCTCAAGTTGGAAACTGCATGATGCAAAAAAGAGGTTCACTTTTAAAAATTTTATAGGTGTAAGTTTCAATGTTTAGTGCTTTTTGACTCCCTTGCCAGTAGCCACATGTGAACTCACTAACAGCTCCTACTTTTGTCTCCTGTAAGGGCTACACAAGTCAAGGCTAATTTCGAGCTTCTCTGAATGTTGCAGGCAGCTACAGGAAGAAATGCTGAGAAGGCATAATCAGATGGTAGTAGCTCAGCAAGTGAACAGGCATGCTGCCACATTCTGCCGCCTGTAAGCAGGGATGCTTAGCTGGAATCCCCAACTAAGATCAAATTACAAAATAACCAAACTTTGTGCGCAGGCAGGCTATTGTGGGGTCATGAGATAAGTCAGAGAGTACCCTGGGCAAAACTGATCACTCCAAAATGACATTTCTGTATCGCTGTGAAAAATAAACTGTGAGGCTCAGTTTTTAATTTAGGAAAGGACAAATGATTGTCCCTGCACAAGCTCCCACTTGGCCTTATGTTTAGAGATAAGCAATTAAACCCTACACATCAAAGGAAAATAATGATCTGTCCAAAATGGAATTCAGCTAAAGAGAGACCAAACTGGGCCTTGGTCCCTTTCCTGCGATTCTTTCTGGGTCCTACCTCGGCCTCTTACCCACTGTGTAGCCGAATGTCTATGTATAACAGGCAATAATAGTGGAACAACTGTGTGGAAGAGCAACACATTGTGTTGCACACTGGCAATGCTTAAAGAAGTCAAATGTGTTTTGAAAGGGTAGGACATCTTGGGCCAAAAAAGCCATTAACCTATTATGTAAAAAGAACAGCTTTTTTTTTTTTTTTTTTTTTTTAAGCTAGAAGATACAGGATAGCTTTAATATGGCACCAAACCCCAGATAATATTCTTTAAAAAAATACACACACACACACACACACACACACAGAGAGGGAGAGAAATGTTAACATTGTTATATGAGACAAAAACTGAATCTGCTATAGAAATCACATTTTAGTTCCTGAGAAATTTCAATATGATTGCCTGTGTTGTATCAAATGTTCAAGATGACAAAATTATAGAAGTCTGCCTTTCATTAGAAGAGAACTATGTAAAAATTAGAGTAGAGATTTCTGAAGGAATAGCAGGAATCCTAAGGAACTACTGTTGTGCAGATTTTATTGGGGCTGATGTAAGTCATGGTGGGCAGAAGCTTTTCAAAGATAACATTAAACAACAACAACAACAAACCCAAAGCAACTTAAATGCAGTGTTACAAGACTTTTGAACAAGTGTTCCAGCATATCAATAAATCCATGGCAAGCCATTTTCTAAGTACAGCCAATAAAGTCTATAAGAAAACATTTTCAGGTATTTCAGTGTGAACCAAGGACTGATCACATGCTGAACTGATCTCAGTAATATTTTTGTTAGATATAGCCAATATCTAATCCATATACTTCAGCACACAATAATTCAAGTTTTTTTGTTGAGACAGGGTCTCACTGTGTAGCCTTGGCTGGCCTGGAACTTGCTGTGTAAATTGCAGAGATCTGTCAGACTCTGTCTCCTGAGTCCTGGGATTAAAGACATGTACCCCACGCTACATACATTTTCAACTTTTAAAGGTTGAAGTATAAGTGACTATAAAGTTCATAAGAATTCTTAAAAAAATGAAAATAAAGACATAAAGGAGTTGCTTTCTTTAGACAGGGAATCTTAAAAGAGATAAGAAATTCAACATCTACTGTACAAGCCTATATCTTATTGATAATTTAAAATTATAATTAGTGTTCTTGGGACTGAAAGCTACATAGAAAACTAAATATGCACATATGCATGAGATGTGAGATGCTGCTGCAGGAGAGAAATACCCTATTTTTAAAGCAAAAAAAACAAAATCTCAGTGAAGTCTATCCTTTCATTTCTATGTCTCATGTAAATTACACATAATTTAAAATTTTCAACACATTGAGAATGGCCAGGTCTCACAGCACTCCTCCTGTATTATCTCCCATTTTCACTTGGTCATGACAGGAAGCTTTCTACAAATATTTAGGGATTAAACTTAGTTACTTTGGAAAAGAATCAAGAAATGACCATCAGGAAAGAATTAATTTTTATTTATATAATCTGGTTAAAAAATATATGATTTTCTACTCTAAAGGCATTTTCTTATGCAGTAACACCACAAAAATAGCTTAAGTTTAAAATAGTGGGTTTCCCATATGGTTAGTCCATAGCAAGATAAAGTTGTAAATGAGGGGACTATGTGAAGAAAACATAAAAAAGCCTTAAGGGCACATGCAAAAAATGTGATATTGTATGATTTACATACACAATTTTATTCTCCAACATTCAGAGAAAAACTTAATATGTCATAATTTATACCGTATTTCACATCAAGTGTTCCTGATTACATATTTAACTCTAACATACATAACTCAATTTAGAGCATAATGTGGGAGAAGAGTTAGTAAGAATCTAACCTTTTGCATTTCTTGACTTTTTTGGGCTTGTGGTAATGTCGTATTTATAGAGATTCTACACTTTCAAATTTAAGCCTTGAAATGTCAGAAAAATCCCAAAGCTGAGATCTCACAGAAGGTGATTTTTAACAGTCCTTAAAAGTAAAGACTTTTATGATCTTCTGACAACTGGAGCTTTCACATGTTAAGATTTTAAATTTCCAGCCCTAATATTACATAAGCACACATGCTGCTGAATTTTCAAAGATTTCATCATCTTTGATAAGCCTAGACAGAAGAGGAAAATAAGTAAAATAAGTGTGCAGTTCAGGAATATTAAATAAGTATAAGTATAAAGAAATACTTAAAACTCTTGTGTTTAAGTGTGGTCTCTTATTAGAATATATTTTCAATGTAAGATAAATCACATTTAGATAAATCACTTTGATCATTCATAGTTGAAGAGATCTCCCAATATTTGAAAGTAGAATTTGAGTGAAGAATTAGCTTACCAGAGTTTAAGTGACTCTTTCAACATCATACTGTCAGTTAGTTTTAGAGTTATGTTTAAAGGACACCAAGTGTTGTGTCTTCAAATTTCTTTAGCATTTCAATGGCTAAAAATTTGTACATATTTTTGTGTTATCTGATGCCTGTGGAGGCCGGGGTTGGGGGGGTGGACACTGGATCCTCTGGACCTGGAGTTAAGGATGGGTGTTCGCTGTCATATGGGTGCTGGGAACTGAAACCAGGTTTTCTGGAAGAACAGTAAGTGCTCTTAACCACTGAGCCTTCTCTCTAGTCCTTATTTGCTTCTTGATTTCTGGCAGTTCCTTAGCACCTAGGTTTGCAACATTTATACTAAAAATAATACCATTTAGAAATTATATCATACAGGATAAAATTAAAAACAAACCAACGTAGATTTAAAAATGGGTAAATGATTGAATTTTTCTATTTATCAATATTATTTTAATAAATCAGTTGGTAATATTTCTGTTTCTTGCAATGCTGTCAAATTAAAGTATAACATGTATGGATGATTATATTTTGTAACTCTAAAGCATAGTCAAACCAGTGAAAGAAATAACTAAGGAGTTAATTTTTGTACACTGACTGATTTTGGGTAGAAAATATAAAAATGTTTAGGTATGTGGCTTTAAAATACTTCATCATTGACAAGTTATTTTAGATCTTAAATTTGTAACATATCTCTTCAGAAATATCCAATATTAATACAGTATTGGTAAATTTTCTAATTTGAATTTCATGCTGGAAAGATGTTATCAGATTACAGGCTAGCTTTATAACACCTATGGCTCACATACATTTAA
>NW_008334442.1:1523563-1539852 GCF_000622305.1 Nannospalax galili | reverse complement strand
AATTTCCACTCTTATGGGCATATTAAAAAGAATATATACAAATGGGATCATAGTCTGGGCTGGGATTAGCAACATGAGGGTTTTTGCATCGATTTTTTTAATAGATTTTATTATTTTTATTTTATGTGTATACATGTATTGCCTGCATGTAGGTAAGTGCACCCATGTCGTGCAGTGCCCGCAGAGGACAGAAGAGGCTGTCAGATCCCCTGGAACTGGAGTTAAGGACAATTGTTAGCTGCCATGTGGGTGCTGGGATTTGAACCCGGGTCTTCTGCAAGAACAGTCAGTGTTCTTAACTGCCGAGCCATCTCTCCAGCCCTGTTTTTTTAAAACTTATAAAATGGACATAAACTTTCAGGAAAGAGCTTACTCCTTTTTTTTTCAATAGATAAGATGAATACTGAAAAATCTTTGTAAATAAGTGAAGAAAAGGAAAAAAACATAAGCAATAAAAAATTCCTCTATTTAGTTACATTTTTCTTGAATTACTTTGTCTCCACTATATAAACCCTTATCCTACTTATCCAAATCATCTGCTTTAAGTACTGAAACCAAAACCAAAACCAAACTTAAACCCATGAAAATGCTAAGTCAGTGGATTAGTACATTCACTACAGACCAGAGGCTTGCTATTAAAATGCAGATTCCTAGGCCCCACCCAGGATTTATGCTTCAAATCTCTTGAAGGTCTGGCTAAGGAATCTAAATGAGCAGGTGGTCATTTAGCAGTAGGTCAAGGTAAGACGAAAGAATTAACCAGTATTTGCTTTTCTACTTAAAATCCAGCTTCCTTCAAGTCTCTTCTTTACTTGTTTCTCCTCTTTCTAGTTTTCTAAGCTTGAGTATTGGCTGTAATTGCTTCACAGATGTATTTTCAACCCCCTTAAGAATTCCAGAAAAAAAGCACACACTAAAGCAGCTTGGTCAAGCTTATCTTGGACCAAGGCTGCTGAAACTCCAACCCTTTAACTTGAAAGGACGTGCTGGGGAGATGGCTCAGGCAGTAAACTGTCTGCAGTGCAAGCATGAAGACCTGATTTTCATCCCCAATACCAATTAAAAGCCTGGCATGATGGGTGGGGTATATGTGAAGACAGGAAAATCCCTATAGTTCATTGGCCAGCCAGCCTGGAGCCCAAATCAATGGGCTCCACGTTCAGTGAGAGACTGTCTCAAAAGACACTCAATGTTATATTCTGGCCAACACACACACACACACACACACACACACACACACACACACGCACACACACTTGCATGTGCATATATATACACTGTACACACACACACACACACACACACACAAAGCTTGAAAGGAATATAAAAAAACATGAATTAAAAACTCATAAATCATCTTTAAAAAAATACTGGAAGAGTCTTCCAGACAGCTGGTCAGTTACACTTATGAACTCATAGCAATGGTGACAGCATGCACAAGTCCTACACAAGCT
The DNA here is from genome assembly GCF_000622305.1 of Nannospalax galili. Classification (NCBI taxonomy): domain Eukaryota; kingdom Metazoa; phylum Chordata; class Mammalia; order Rodentia; family Spalacidae; genus Nannospalax; species Nannospalax galili. The sequence continues at coordinate 1,538,398 of NW_008334442.1, read as the reverse complement.
CAAATTGACAAAATCCCAGCATTGACATGGGGAAGTAGGTAAGAAATCCCAACCCAACCTAAGGAACTTTTGGCAGTTGATGGCTGCTGGAAAGGAGAGAGACAGTGTCTTTCAGGGACAGGACTTTTGGTGGGCCCAGTGGATGGACCTACAGTGAAGGCGTTTATAGGCCTCTCTCTCTCTATATATATATGAGAGGACATTAAATTGGCTTGGGGGCAGTGAGGGAGGTATGGATGGGGGAGGGGAAAATATTATTGGGGCTGGAGAGATAGCTCAGGGGTTAAGAGCAGTGGCTGCTCTTACAGAGGACCTGGGTTTGGTTCCCAGCACCCACATGGTAGCTCACAACGTTCTATAACTGAATATATAAATATATTTATGTGTATATTACTGAATATATAAATCCAGGCATTCTCCTGGTTTGACAACCAATTATCTTTGAAACCACCTAACATATGATTTTCCTTTCTTATCTTTAAAGACAGTTTTAAAAGGTTTCTAGTATATTTACTTTTCTGTTTCTCTCTATTAACTTTTTGTGTTTTAACTTCCTACTTAACTTTGGAGTCCTTGCTTAGAAATTTCGTTGTGTTTTCTAAAATGCCATGACACATAGTCCACTTGAGGCACATGGCTTCTTTCTGGCTAAACAGTTATCACTGTAACAAATTCATCATCAACAACAATTTTCCCTTCAAAGCTGCTCGGCAACTGTACTACATAATTCTATGTAATTCCAGGAATTATGATATAGAAGAAAAAATCATAAAGGCACTGAAACAAAATAAACAGTAGAATAAAATATGTATATGTTTGAAGAGTTTGGACTTAAGGCCTAACAGCAAGATCAAAGTTGGCTACATAAAAATTAAAAAAAATTCTACATGGAAAAAACCCAGTAATAAAAATAAAACATAAAAGGTAAACTGGGCAAAAATACATTACACACTATATAGATTATTAGCCACTGTTTATAAAGGACTCATATAAATCAATAAGGAAATGAACAAGACTTAATGGAAGGACAAAGATGTGGTAATTTACAAGATAAATATAATAGGCCAATAATTATATTAAAAATATATCTTAACATCTCTGCTTACCAAATAAATATGTATTTAATTGAGGATTTCTCTGCAGATCAATAAAATCAAAATAACACCTACATTTTTACAAAGCAACATGGCTACATACTTCAAAACTAAATATGTGTTAACATTTTAACCTAAAAATTTCACTTTTTGAAATATATTTCACAGACATACCAGCAAAGATGTTTAGAGATAGTTACTTCATTACTGCTTCAATTAACAATAGTCTAATACAATCCCTTGTCATAGCTAGAATGTTCACTGAATAATGTGCATCTAATCATGTTCCCTTGTTTAGAACTTTTCAGTTCTTTTTAGTTTTGGAACCTTAGGGATGGAACCTTAGGTTCTCAAGCATGCTCTGGATAAATATAAATATTTAGACTGATGTTAGTGCCATGCAAATTTAGCTAAACCACCACTAGTAAGGCCCTCACCAGGGTCTATGACCTCCCCAACCATGGGGTTGTATTCCCTACAGTGGAGCAGACCTCAAGTATATGTGCATACAGAGGTCAAAGGTTGACATCAGGTATCTTATTCCATCCCTATCCATTTTATTTACTGAAGCATGGTGTCTAACTCAACTAGCAGCTGATGGATTTGGCTAGTCCCACTAGCCAGCTTGCCCCAGAGCTGGGATTACAGGTGGGCTTGCTATGCCCACCTGGCTTTTATGTGGGTGCTAGAGATCTGCAACAACAGTTACCGCACTCACACACCAAGCACTTCATCCCCTGAGCCTTCTCCTTAAGCCCTCAGGACTTTTTTTTTTAAACATTTTTTTTGGAGACAGGGTCACCCTGCAGCCCCAAGTGGCCTGGAACTCACTATTTGGACCAGACTGGCCTTGATCTCAAAGATACACCTGCCTTTGCTTCCTGAGTGCTTGGATTAAAGGCCTGAACCACCACACCTGGCACCCTCATGACTTTAAAATAAAAGATTTACTTTAACTTATGAATATGTATGTCTGTGTGTGGGTATGAGCACATGTAAGTAAGTGCAGGTGGCTGCAAAGGTGTAAAGCGGGCATCAGATCCCTTGTACAGAGCATTGTGAGCTGCTTGATGTGTCTGTAAACCCAACCTGTGTCTTCTTGGAAGAACAGCAAGTACTTTTAACCACTGAGTCATCCCTCTAGTGCCCCCTCATGACTTTGTTTTATGATCCACCAAGATTAACCAGGGCCATTATTGTGACCATGCTTTGGAACTGGAGCCTGGTGGGCTCAGCAGAGGACATACAACTAAAGATAGTCATCCCCCTTCTCCCAGAATCCCAGAAGCCAATAGCTCAGCAGCCCTCCCCACTTCCTTGACAGATTGTTGACAGGGCTGGTTTTGAGTCGGTCCAGGGCAGGTAACTACAATTGATGAGAGTTAATGATTACAGTAGTTGTACTGAGTCTAGGAAATGAAGTTTAGTAGCCTGTTACCCTGTCTTCCAGCTCTTACATACTTCCTGCCCCCTCTTCAGCAGTGTTCCCTGAGCCTTAGAGGGGGTGATATAAGTGGCTTGTTAAAGGCTAGGTCCACATTCATCACTTATTTTCTCCATCTTGGGCAGTCACTTCATGATTCTTTGAATAAAGACTATGGTAGAAATGATGATTGCTTTGGAGGCTATGCTGTAAGTTTTGCAACTTCCCTTTGGTACTTTGAGAATTCTTACTCCTAAGATGCTCCTTCTTGGAACCCACAATATGCCAAGGGAAACCCAAGACACATGGAGAGGTCATGTGGTGCAGTATTTCAATAAAAATCCTGAGCTGAATTTCGAGCTGAAAGGATCAACTGTTAGCCATGTGAATTAGCTCGATGTCCCATGCAGTAGATTTTCCTTTGAGTAACCATAGGTGAGATCCTTAGCAAGGGCCTACCAGATGAGTTCAGGCAACTCAGGAAAGAAGAGGAGGAAAAAACTAATTGCTGTTTTGAGTTATTAAGGTTTTGGATGGTTTGGTATGAAACAATAGATAAATGGACACCTGTAGAAGAGTATAAATCAGATTTTTGGATGACAAAAATATGTAATGAACATTGCTTGGAAGTGGTTTGGGCTACTCAAATGTCTCTCCAAAGCCTATGCTATCTCCTGCCTTAACTCCCTCTGCTTGGCTTTCAAAATCATCAGGAAATGAGTATTTGAGAGAACTTTTCAAAAGCTTATTTTTTCCTTCAATGTTCTGGCTTCCTGGGGAGAGGAGATGAAGACATAAACCTCTGAGTTTTGTACAAACAAAAAAGACCATGCTTACTCTTCTAAAATAGGAAGCATTGTGTTGAAAATGGAGTGAGAGTAGGTTTGAGCAGTGGAGTGATATTTGTTAGCAATGCTCATAATATAACTGGGAGCGCATCTTATTCACCAGATAGAGATAGGCAGTCGTCACTGTGCATCCAATGATGTTTGAACAAATGATCAAGACCCACTCTGAATCACTCCATCAGTTCCTTATCAAAATCATATTATCCCCACTTAACCATATTTTAGTCTGTCACCTCTTTCCTACTGTGGCTCCAGGATGACTTTGCTCTGCAAAATCAATCATTTTCTTCCAGAGGAAAATATTTTAAGGGTTTAATGATGTTAGAAGATGGAAAGATTAACAGAATTTTCATTTAATCTTAAACTTCAATTTCTATGCTTTACTCTCCACCACTATCTCCAACATCCACTGTCTTAAGGCAATGCCTTGATTTGGAGGCATGCTTCCAGCACACAACATTTCCTGAACTCCAAGTAAAACTTTCCCATTCTGTGTTCCATCACTTCAGAGATTCCGCTGGGGGAAAAAAAAACCCTGACTTATATTTGAAAAAAAATCTGAGTTGATTCTCATGGCCAGGTCCCTGGAAAATATGTGCGTCTCTGTGCTCTATTCCCTCTCTTCGCTTTCACTGTTAGCATCAGGCCTCATTACCCTTTGTAGTAACGATAAAATAATGATCTTTTAACTGCATTTTTCCTACTCTAGCCTCTTCTGGATATATTTTACTGAGAGCAGCTAGATCAATTTTTGAGAAAAGCCATTTCCTCCCCTAAAATATTTTTGAGTTTGGAGTCCAAAAAATGAAATACAAACTGTTTAGATTATATTCTTTTCCATCTCATTCACACTTACAGCTTTCATTTTTGTCATTTTCCATTCACATCCATGATTTGTCTATCAAGCTCCCATTTTGTTATTGTGAGTGTTTATGTAATATGTCTTATGCCTTTAAGCTGTTGCTTTGTTGGAAATCCTGGCTGAAATATTCTTGCTCCTTTCTGTGAATATTTCATTCCCATCTATCTTTCAATGCTCTTCTTAATCCCTGAATGTCTCATTGGATCTTATAATTAGAATCACATCTTCTTCCAAATTTCTCTATTACTTGTCTTGATACATCTCTTGCAATCCTTATTCACTTATTCCTGCATTATTACACTCTTGTATGGATGGAGATGTGACTGACTCAATGTTACTCCTTTCAGAAAACCCTTTTGCCATTGGCCACAGACAGACAAGTATAGAGAATTGGTGGGAAAATATCTCAGCCACTCTCATCGTTCTTATTTCTTCATGTTATTTTCTTATTTAAAAAACATTTTTAATTGAATTTTTGTGTTTCATACATCTTAATCATATTTTGGCCCCCTCCCATATCTGCAAACCTCCCTTAGTCCATCCACCAGATTTCATGCATCCTGTCATATATGTTCCCAGATGTTCCTCGGTGTGAGTTCATCCACTGGAGCCTGTTCAGCCTATCTAGCATCACTCCCTTAAGGAAACCAACTCTCCCTCACCCAACAGTGATCAATTGCCAATAGTTCCTCAGCTATGGTTGGGGGTACTTACCCATTTCTCTACTTCTATGCTTCTACTTCTTTTTGTCTGGTTTGAGTTTGTATGGGTCTTATGCATGCTGTTACCATTTCTGTAAGTTCCAATGAGCAAATTCCCAGCCACCTTGAAAACTGTTTCTTCTGGTCATCCACCACCCCTGGCTCTTACAGTCTTTCTACCTCCTCTTCTGCAATGGTCCCCGAGTCCTGGGTGGCAGAGGTTTAATATAGGTGTCCTATCCTGGGATGTATTTTCTTTTGTAAAGAGAATTTAGATGAGATATTACTGTGATAATTACAAAAATCTATTTCACTTATATTTAATTTTTTTTTGTTATTTTACCTTAGTATGGGATAGTGCCAGTTCATTTGATCTAATAGCTAGTAGTATTTCTGAGTGTGGCAGTAGCATGCCTGTAGTTCCAGCTATATAAGAGGCTGAGGCAGGAAGACTGCTGGAGCCCAAGAGTTCAAAGTCAGATTGGGCAACACATTGAAATCCCATCATAAATAAATAAATAAATAAATAAATAAATAAATAAATAAATAAAACAAAATAACTACTAGAATTCTTGTTAGTTGCTCTTCCCCTGAGTTTTATATATTCTATTATCTCTCCTGTATATGAACATGTTGGAGTTATTCTGATTTAAGAATACAACATTTAGCTTTTTTTGAACCCACTCCAACAATCTTATTTAAAAATTTTTAATGCTTCTTATTAACATAGGTTACTAATTTTTATTACATCATTGCTTAATTAACCAAGTAATCCCACAAACAGCAAGCCAATAAAAATTTCACTTTACTTATGTATGACATTAAGCCTTTACAACTCTCAATTCTTTCCTCTCATAAACTACTCTCTCTACATGTTTTTTATTCAACTTTGTGTTATATGTAAAAAAGTTGTTAGTGAAATAAAAACTCCAACTAAGCTGGCAGAATAAAAGTTTAATATAGACACTTTATTCTTAATTAAGACCCTTGCAGAGATTTTGAATTTTAGCTATATGAGAAATTCATACCTATATATTTGAAGAAGTAGTTTTCTTTCAGGTTCCATCATTAAAAAGATTTCTGGCTAAGCAGTTAAGAGCACTAACTGTTCTTGCAGAGGACCCGGGTTCGATTCCCAGCACCACATTTATGCACTGTCCTTAACTCCAGTTTGAGGGGAATCTGAGGCCCTCTTCTGACCTCTGCAGCCTTGCATGACATGGGTGCACTCACAGACATGCCAGCAATACACTCAAACACATACAATAATAATAAATAAAATATTTTAAAAAAGATTCCTCTCTCCTTAGCATCCCATATAACTTTTTAAACACTTAAATAAGACACATGTTATTTTTTAAAATTTTTACTTGTTTTCTCTGGGGGGATAGGAAAGGGTTTATTTCATCTTACATTTTCAAAGCACAGTCCATCTTTGAGGGCACTCAGGCAGGAACTCAAGGCAGGAATTGAAGCAGAGACTGACCGCAGAGGAAATGCTGCGTACTGGCTTCTCTCATGGCTTGATGAGTTCCCTCCTTATATAATGCAGGCCCTCCTGCCTAAGGATGGTACAGCCCACAATGGGCTGGGCCCGCCTACATCAATTAGCAATTAAGAAAATGCTTCATAGACATGCTCATAGGCCAATCTGATGAGGAAATTCCTCAATTGAGGTTCCCTCTTCCCAGGTGTGTCAAGTTAACAACTGAAGCCAACTATGACACTCACACAAGTACATATGAGATATATGTGTTGTTTAAAGAGTGCAGCAAATGCTTGGTGCTTCCAGCTAGCTTAAGATGTTTTTCTTCAATGCCCTCTCTGACAGCCCTTCCCAGTTTTCTGCACCTTATAGCCATGGTCTTTATTTTATGTGTAAGAGTATTTTGCCTGCCTGTATGTAAATGCACCACTGCATGCAATGCCCCAGAGGTCAGAAGATGGTGTCAGATGCCCTGGAACTGGAATTATGGATAGCTGTTAGCTGTCATGTGTGCTGGGAATCAAGCCCAGGTCCTCTGGAAGAGCAGCCAGTGCTTAACTGCCAGAGCCATTTCTCCAGCTCTAGACACATACTATTTTTAAATATTTAATTTATTTTTATTTTATGTATATGAGTATATCTGCATATATGTAATTGTGCCCATGTCGTGCAATGCCTGCAGAGGTCAGAAGAGGGCCTTGGATTCCCTATAACTGGAGTTATAGACAGTTGTTAGCCACCATGTGGGTGATGAGAATTGAACCTGGGTCCCCTGCAAGAGCAGCCAGTGCTCTTAACCACTGAGCCATCTCTCCAGCCCCAGACACATATTATTTCAAAACAATTTCTAATTAATTATTCAGAATGATTTTGGCAGAATATTTTGGGAAGAATGATTTTTGGAATTTGGAGGCTGGGTGGGGTTAGGGAAGCTGAAGTAAGTACCTTCAGTAGAGTATTACATGTGTAATTGATCTCAAAACATGCCAAGGTTTCTTGTTTCTAATTCTTTGTTGACTATCCTTTAGGAGTAACTTTGATTCCAGGTATTTCTGTTTTGGTAGACTTGAAACATTGAATCCATCAATTCATACAACAGACACTTTCAAGTATCAGCCCATTTTGTGTCAGGTAGTTTCACATACTTGAGATACACCAGTGGGCAAAATCAACAAAGCTTACATTCCAGTGGCAGATCGGGGAGGCCAACAAGATGTCATGCATATAACGAATAAGTAAAAGACAGAAAAGACCAAACTATTACAAATGTTATAGAAACAGAATGCAAGGGGAGAGAGATACAATTTAAGAATGCAAGTCAGGATAGAAATAATCAAGAAGGTGACATTTAAATAAAGACGTGAAAGAACACTTACAAATAAGCCTGTTGATATCTAAGGGCAGAACATTCTAGACAGATGTCAGTGAAAAGAAGTTGAAATCAATCTTTTATAGGTGTCAGCCTCTGTTTATATAAGGAAAGTCATATAATAAAATTTATGTAGATGAATAATATTTGTGATATTTTATTATAGCCAATTTAACAGTCAGTCCGTTTTTATTTTTTATTTTTTTGGAGATGGTGTCTTCAAGGTGGCTCTGAAGTTGAGATCCTCCTGCCTCAGTCCTGAGCAGGTGAGATCATAGGCATGCACCACAATACACAGCTAGCCAGTAAAGAGTGAGTACAAACTATGAGCTAGATATTGAAGCAGTAATAACAATACGATAGGCATAGTTTTATCCTCATGAAGATTATGGTTTAATGTAGGAAGAAAAGACAGACATTGCACAACATAGTATACACAGGGTGCCAGAGAAATGTAGAACAAGAGAAGATGCTCTCCTGGATTGTAGGAGGCAGAATTTTAGAGAGAACTACTAGAAAGTATACACAGGGTGCCAGAGAAATGTAGAACAAGAGAAGATGCTCTCCTGGATTGTAGGAGGCAGAATTTTAGAGAGAACTACTAGAAATTAATCTTTCATTTCTACTTCTAATAGCACAGAACAGACTGCATATAGAACCAAGTACTATGTGCTATACATGTACTAAATCCTTTCTTAGTGAAGAAATGTAAGTGTAGAGAAGTTGGGAAAGCTGTCTGAAATCAGGGATAAGTGGCAGAGAGAGTTTATAAACTCAGGCAGTATGGCTCCAGAGCCTGTGCTCTTAACTACTGTCTAACACACTCTCTGAGCCACAGTATGTGTAGTAATTCCATAGGTGAGGCTTGGTGTAGATTATTTGAATAATATGTAAGAAGGAGTTTTTATGGACATGATATAAAAATATGTTTTGACTAAAATATTAAAACCAAACCATCTTGTTCAGACTATATGAAATTCTGACATTAGTATTCACTGACCATCAATATAAAAAGGCATATAATTGGAGCAACTCTTTGTAATTCTCTTTCCCCATTTTCTGTATGTCCCTATTTTCACTATGTCTAACTCCTTGACTAGTTAGCTGACTGGAAATTCTAAATGGGAATTCCACAAACTCCTGTTGAGGGCACAACGTTTTCAGACATTTATAAGTAACACAAATTCTGTTTGGAATTCTTAGGAAGACATAAACATAGGAAGAACAATTATACATGACAGTGTAGGAATAACAAGCTAGGGAATTAGAATCCTATCATTTTTAAAACTATAGATAATTTCCTAATAATATGGATAGTTGAAAGCCACTGAATGATTTTCCAAAACCGTGTATTTATAAAACTTACATGCATGTATCTACTCTACAATTCGTTATTTTTAGGTATGATGTACCTAACATTAGATATCAGTAGAGACTCTTGTCTCATAAATCATTCTGAAGACTGAATTCATCAAAATAGAATGCTCTAACAGCTTAACTGATGGACTAGAGACAGACTGCTGGAGGAAAGTCAGATCCAGGTATAAATTTCCAGCACAAAAGGAAAAGTGATTTTAGGGTAATGCTAGTTATAATGATTAAAGATAAGAAGCTGGAATATAATGAAGGAAATTTGACAAAAGTGGTGATCAAAGATTGATACTAAATTGAAATAGACTGCCAATGCTATTATCTGAGTGTTACCATCTCATGCAGCAGAAAGGATCATGATCAATTTTCTTTTCATAAAGAGAGTCAGCTTATTATAAAAGGAAAATATTGACTAGGTTTATAGAGACAGCAATAAAAATGCAACAGTTGTGGCTACTAATTCTTAGTTTTATCTTATAACTTAATCTCTTGTTCCCCTCAAAGCAAATAGACATTTCCATATTATGTAAATAACATGTACAATTTTAAAAATTCAGTGAATAAAACTATATAACAAAATATGTAACTGCTATTTCTAAGTATTATTATCCTAGGCAAAACTTATATCAAGGCATTTACAAAACTTTAATGTATTAGATTGCCTCTGAGAGATAAAGAATTCATAAATTTATAATGGTAACCAGATGAAAATATAGAGTAAACTTCCAAGATGAAAATATGGCTCTCCTAATAACCAAGGGCTTAAAAAAAAAAAAGAACAATGTAATATGCACTAGATTCATATTGTGGGGAATGCATTTGTATCTAATCTAATGCTTGCATACATTATTGCTATGCTTTGAGAACAGAGTAACAATTGTAATTTTGCTCTGAATCAAAATAACAGAATCTGTCACTTGACATGCTATAGTGTTTGCACTTTCATTATTGCTCAGAGAATAATTGTATGCTTCTTTTTACTGTGATTTTGAAGCAGTTTATCTCTTTAAAAATGCTACTCAAGCTCTCTTCAGCATGAATTTCAAAGTCAAAATCAGTCACTACATTTCAGCAGATATTTTCAACATGCGCATACACATACTTACACATATCTATCTTGATAAAATGTGGCTTTTGCTTGCAGAGTATGGTATTTCACCACAATTTGCATTGTTATAATAGGTTATTGATTGATTTTCAGTTTAAGGGACTAAGGAGTATTCAGTAATGACTCAGTGCTACCAGTTTATTGCAAGTGCCCAAGGTTCACTCACCCCAAGCTATTTAGTCAATAACCAATTTTTATACCTCTATCTCCTTCAAAATTCCAAACCAATAATCCCTGTTTTTTTTAATTATTTCAGTATCAGACTAACATTTCCCATGGAAATCAATATGGGTGCGATCCATTAGCCAAAAATCTGCAGCACTGCAATGCAAACATATTAAAAATATTGATCTTGCAAAGCTACTGATATTTTGATTGACTTTAATGTTTGTAAGCAGCAATAACGGAATTTCAATGACTGAAACAAACTTTTGATTAAAATTATAGATTTTTTTGGGGAGGGGACTTGCTATTTTACCAGCTTAACACATATCATATGGCTTACTTGCTTGCCATAAATGAGTACACTGAGATAACCTTATCCAGTTCCTTATTTGTAAATATTTCAGTCCATTATAGCCTATATATCTTTAATCTACTTTGAATTACTCTGACATTTCAATTCTCCTTATCATTATATTGCATAGTCAGGTAGAATTTTCAGACTGAGAGTGGCAAGAACAGAAAACTTTAATCCTTTTACTCTTATGCAACCTTTGGGAGGGTGTTTTATTCTTAGGTTAATTTCCCAAATGTAAAATGGAATTAACCTTGGGAAGCAATGAACAGTCTTATGACATTCTGTGATCAACAAACAACAAAGACCATAATTTACACATACCAAAGATTATCTGACTCAAAAATAGGTCCTTAAAAAAAAAACCCAGAGTTTTCTCAGTCATTTAGTGATCACCTGGCTGCAGTCTCATGTTGTGTATGAAGAGCCTGGGTTCTCAGAAGGAACAGTGACAACCGAAGGGAGTCTTAACTGAGGCCTCTGCCAACTGACCTTTCTAAAACATACCACTGTGCCCCAGACAGTTAGCCTACTAGTTTTTTTTTTTTTTAATCCCAACACCACTATCAAAAACATATGTGTATTTACTAACATATTAGTGATCTTCTAAAATCTAAGCTCTGTGCAATAGGACTTCTGTTGATCTTTTTATTGTGAGATGTGAAACATATAGAATACTGTATGAAGTACAAGAAGGCTGGTGTGTGTGTGTGTGTGTGTGTGTGTGTGTGTGTGTGTGTGTATGGCTATGGCCTGGAACTTGATATGTAGACCAGGCTGGCCTTAATCTCACAGAGATCCATGTGCCTCTGCTTCCTAAGTGCTAGGATTAAAGGCCTGTGTCACCACACCCAGCTTCAATAAATATATTTTTAAGAAATTTGAGCCTATATCTATTGTGTAGATTTTGTCAAAGTTCATGTTCATTTTTAAGTTTAAGAATTTAATTTATTCAATCATTAATATGTTGTCTAGATTATATTTGTTTACTTTCCATCATGTTATAATTGTAACAAATTACCTTTTTGGTAATTTTCAATTGGAAAAATTTCCCCCATCTTTGGATATGTACTTTTTTTTAAAAATTTTATTATTATTATTTTTTTGGATATGTACTTTTTAAAATGTGCATTTTAGTGAGTTATTGTGCATTTCATATAATAGATCTTAATCAAATTCAGACCCCCCGCCCCATACACACACTGGGCTTCATGCACTCTGTCATATATGTTAAGGACTATCTGGTCAAACATTTGTAGCCAGATGTCCCTCGGTGCAAATTCATCTATTGGAGTCTAGTCAGCTTATTGAGAGTCACTCCCTTGAAGAAAATCTACTCTCCCTCACCTTGCAGTGATAAGTTTGGCTAGGTACTCTTTTTAAAGTGGTCCAGTGATCACTATGTCCTAGCTTTCAGATGCTTCTTAGTCCATTCCTAGATGTTCAGTTCTGGAAGAAGGGATGTTTAGTTTTCTAAATATGTTCCCTCAGTTTGCTCAGCTCCGTAGCAGCAGCTCTATTTGATCATCTATCGAGACTCCTGAAGCCCATTAGTTACCCTGAGCTGCAAAGCTTGTGAGCTTTAGGTATCAGGTGACTACATAAGAGGAAGAAGCAGAAAGCTTCTTCCACAGAGGAATCTTCCTATAATGATTCTTCAAAATAGCTTCAGAAATGAAGGATATATGTGCTGGGGAATATCTATATGATGGAAGATCAATAAAATATTAAAAATAAAGATGATTTTTCTTAAAGAGTTGTGGGGCTGGAGAGACGATCATTGGTTAAGAGTGCTTACTGCTCTTCCAGAAGACCCGAGTTCAGTTCCCAGCACTCATGTCCAGTAACTCACAACTGCTTGTTCCAGGGGACCCAACACTCTCTTTTAGTCTCTGTGGGTACCTGCACACACACACTCTCTCACACACAAATACAATCTTTAAAAAAGAATTGTTTTGCTTTTAAAATTGAAGACTGTAAGTATGAGATGATAGGAAAGGCCAGCATGCAAGTGAGAGAAATGGTTTCTGTCATTCATAGAACTGTTTTTTCCCTGCTATTTCTGCCCAAGGATGCAAGGCAACTTGCACTGTCTTTGCAACCCCAGGATTGTAGTCTCTCTGCCACCTCTTTAGCACTGTTATTACTTTGACTCTCCAGTAGAAAGTTTGTCAAATACACCACTGACTGGAGCAGACACTACCCAATGTGACTGGTATCTCAGAAGTGTGACTCTGCTCTCTGGGCCCCTGTATGAATCACCAGATCATCATTTTGGGGGGACTACATACTTCTTTGAGAATATGAGAAAGGCATGAGTCCTCTCTTCACAAACTAACTATACTAAATCAACACAGTTTGTCACCAGGCTTATTCTACTCCCTGTAACTCATCCATGGATCCCAGAAGCTTGGAGGTACCTAAAGTTAATCTCTTGAGTTAGGCAATACCGGGATGCCTGCTTTCCTCATAAGACTGTAAGTACACAAAATATGAACATGTTTGCTATGGATAAAGAGGGAAGCACAAGATTTTACATTTTAAGTGTAGAGTTTTCTATAACATTTATTACACAAGCTTACAAAAGTTTCCTTCTGCAAAATTTTTGTGAAAATTAAAGCTCGTTGAGATGAGAATCTGTATGTAAAGTCAGAACAAGTTCCCTGGGAATGGGCCAGACTCTGGTCTCCACTGCCCATAAGAAAGGCAAGATAGTTTATAGTCACCTAAGCAAATGGTTAGGCTGTATCCCTGACCCCAGACCTGGATACCCAAGCTGAAGGAAGCTCCTGTCAGTTCAGAGGCTTCTGGAGTAACAGGGTGAATCCATGTTACAGGAGTCCTTCTCCTCCACCATATTTTGCTAGAGCCATATTCTGCTCTAAACCTTCAGGTCACCTGACAGTTAGGCAGTCTGCCACAGCCCACCCTCCAGGCTTCATTAGCCTCTGCTTAGGTGGCAGAACTCATTGGCAAATCTGACAAAAGTTAGGCACCTGCTGCTGCCTGGGCTGAGACCACTGTATAAGTCTGCCTGCCCACTGCTCCTGGGGACAGAGGGGGACACAGGAAACCTACTTACTGAGCATTTCTCCAAGAACTTTAAGACTAAAGGTCCTAGGGTTAAATGCCTGGACTACAGCAGTGGGACTCTCTGGAGGTATGGTTGCTTGAGAAGGCAAGAGGACACAAGTGGTATCTTCTCTGTCCAACTGAAAGACATTTATAAAGCTGACCTAAGGCCTTTCTTTCCCACAGGAGAAAAGCCACTACCCTCTTTCTACTGACTGCTGTTGCTCCTGTGGGCTTCAGCGAGGGGCTGAGGTAGGATAGGGTCCATTCAGAGAGGCCTTGAAAAGATCAACCCTTGTCCATGGCCTGGAACATTTATGTTCATAACTGCCTGAGGGATGGTCTGCTGATCTCTAGGACTGGCTTACAGGAATGTGGGGAAGACGAAGCTGTGGCTCAGCAAGCTCCTCTGATGGTCTTTTTGTCATCAGGCCTGGAGATGAGGAGCAAGATCTGAGGATAGGTGCAGCATATCACAGTCCCCTGACACATACATGCCATTAGGTGCCCCTTGTTCTGTCCTAGGGAGAGGTAGCTGGATGTCATTGCCTCTGCCCTGGCTGGCCCTTGGGATGGATCAGAGGGACTGAGTCCGGCCTCTGCATTTCACAAAGTCTGCTTTAGGCACTATGTGACCACTCTAGGTATCAGAATCTCTTATCTTTGGCTTTCTGGGTATGCAAGGCACTGCCAAATACTTGTTACATCCTCTCAGCATCTACCTTCCTCACCTAGACTTGCTCTGAGAAGACATGGTCTCTTCAACATGCTAGGAATGGGTCAGGTTTCTTGACTTCAGGCATGCAGAGCCATGCGCTCTCTGATATGGCTTCTCAGTTGAGACACAAGCTTTAACATGGTATTACTGTTCTTTAAGTCAGAATTCAGAGGAAAGAAAAAGACCACTCAAATGCCAGGACTTGGCTGCAAACAACCTAAGTTAAATATATGCTGCTGGTAGACTTGGCTTAATTCCAATTACAA
>NW_008334442.1:1515476-1523514 GCF_000622305.1 Nannospalax galili | reverse complement strand
ATTTATGCCATTTAGTATCTTAAAATGTCCAATATTTTAATTTCTCATCTAATTTCAAACTTCCTAGAAATTTTGATTTTAAATACAAAGCCTGGCAATTGCTGAGAACATACTGGAAGAGGTTCTAACAGGGATTTGTTGATCTTTTTTCAGAGACACACTAGCAAATCTAAAACAGTTATTGAGAGCTTGGAAGATACTTCCGTAATTTATAACTATTTTAAGATGCATCAGATCAGGGTCTGAAACTTCCTGGTATCATGCTTCTAAATTGTAGGGTAAAGTATTTGTTCTATTCAATTGGAGACAAAACTTAGAAAAAAAAAGTGTGTGTGTGTGTGTGTGTGTGTGTGTGTGTTTGTGTGACGACTTCTTGTGCAGGTGTATTCAGAAGTTTGAATTCATATTACTAACCACCCCTCCCATACTCTCTTCATTTAAGCAACTATAGGTCAAAGCGTATAGAATAAAAGACCACCAGTGAAAACTCAATTAAACCTATAGAGAAATACAAAATAATCAAAAGAGAAATTTGAACTCAAACACTTTGAAGTTGAGATTAGGTGCTCTCTCTATGCATGCATATATATATTTGTCTGTCTTTCTGTGAGGCTCAGGGGTTTGGAAGGTCTTAACTTGTAAAATCCTCTTTTTCCAACAACTGGTCTTAAAATTTTAAATTAAAATGTGTCTAGATAAATAGTTTGGCGATTCCCCCCAAAGTTACACATAGCCAGGGATGGTAGCAGGGGCCTTTAATCCCAGCACTCAGGAGGCAGAGGCAGATGGATCTCTGTGAGTTCCAGGTTAGCCAGGGCTATACAGTGAGATTTTGTCTATACAAACAAACAACCAAGTTATATAGAATTACTATGTGATTTAGCAGCAATTCCCTTCTAGAAAACTGAAAATATAGTTTAAAGAGTAACCTAAATCTGAATGTTCACATCATCTACAATAGTAAAACAATAAAAACAGTATTAGTGTCTTTCAGTTGAGGAAAGCCAAAAGTGGTATACTTACATGATAGAATATTATTCAGTAATGAAAAGTAATGATGAATTGATTCATGCCAGAACATGGGTGAGCATTAAGAATATGCTAGGAAACAGCATATTTTAAAATGAAATGGAGATCTTCTTTAAAGGGTAAAAACTCATTCAATTTTATGTCTTACAGGGTTTATACTTACTAAGTTCAATATTGTATAACTGTATTAATTCAACTGTGAACCTAAAAATTTACAGCCACTTTTGAGAGAGATGTATCCTTGCTCTATAATGTGTTACTGAATATGTTAAAGCTGTAATGAAATGCTTCTTCTAATCATGTGGTTATTAAATAAAAAAAATTAAAAAAAGAATATGCTAGGGAAAAGAAGCCTGACACAAAAAGCGCACGTTCTTCTATCTATATAAAATGTCAGCATAGCAAAAAACATGAAAATACAAAGTAGACTACTCATTGCCAGGGGCTGAGGGAAGAGGTAACAGTCATAACTGTTTAAGAGGTCTGAGATTTCTTTTAGGGGTAATAAAAAACACTCTGGAACTAAGTAGTGGTGATGTTTGCATAACACTGTGAATGTACTTAGAAGTTACTAAATTGCAATAATAGCTACAGTAGTGAATTTTATGCTTTATGAATTTTACCTTAATAAAAAAATCACCACAATTCTTTTTTATTCTATTATAATTCTGGGGAAGACATTAGTGAAACCAATTTATGCTGAAATTAAAAACTGGATATTATCATAGGTACTCTTTCTTAAAACTTCTAACATATTTATGTGGGTTTGATTAGGCTATGCCCCATTGATGCAGGAATTATTCAGTCATTTGGATAGCTATAAATATTCTCATAAGAATACATTTATAATTTTGGCAAAGAGAAACATGAGGGAATGCATTTACTTTGTCTATAATTTTCAAGTAATGAAAGTAATCCACACAAGTTCAATGGCTGACCTAATATTTAAAAAAACTTTAAACAGCAAAACTGAAACAAGAATTTACCGAATCAATACATATAAAGTACTTAGACCTGAGCATGGGTAATCTATGAAAAGCTTAAGAATTGAGCTTCAGAATAAAGGTTTAAAGATGCCTGGGCCAGTACACTTCCCAAGAAAAACATGACCTCATGCTTTTACAGTGATACAGTAAAGACAACCATCTGGAGAACATATTATGCATTCATTTATGAGCAAGAGATACATGATAAAACACCAGGCAGAGACTGTCATTGAAATGGGCCTGACTCTTCTTCCCTGCTGGAGTTTGAAAACTGGCAGCCTATGGGTCTGTTTAATGGCTACTGTTTTATTCAACCTATATTACAGTTTTGAAATTTCTAGTTAGTTGCATTCTTAAATCAGAGAAATCTGAAATGAATAGGCAAACTTCAGGTTTCTCTGGGAAAATCAGACAACACTAGGCTGGCATTTCTGAATGTTAAAGATCAGCTGAGGCTTGAGTTTATAACACCTGTCCTGCAGCTAAAGGTTTAATTAAGATTATCATGCAGAGTTACAACTCTAAATCAAGGAGTAAGAGTTTATATTTATATTAATCAGAAAATATGGAGTGATATTTATTAGCTGGCCCTAATTCATACCCACATATGTACTGTTACTTTCTAAGTTAATAAAATAGATTGTTACAGTAAGGATAACAACCAAGGTGACTAGACATATAATTGAAAGTATAACTTAGAAAGGAAAACCACTGGAAAAGAAGTTGCTCCCTGGACTCCAGTTATTCGAGTACCTTTGTATTTTTCTTTCATATGAGAGACCAGTCCAGTAATTTCGATTGAATGCTACATAAAAACAAATGCCACACCTTATTTGGAATGTTTTTTCCTTAATTTAAACACAGCCCTGCCTTCTGCAAACATTTTAACCTACTTTTGACCTGAACTAAGCAGCTATAAGAAAAAAAATTAAAAATAAAAGTAGGTTACAACACATCAAATATCCTCCCTCTGCTACCTTACACTTCTTGGTGCTAAAACATATGCTCTGGCACCTGCAGATAAAAGTCAGACACTAAGAGTGTGTATTCTGACAAGAATTACTAGTTTCAAGTACGCCTGGTGATTTTGGACAGTAGCACTTAAGAAACCTTCAATCTGGCAGTTTTATCACTGCACATTTTCTAAAGTACTCCTACAGTATAAAGTTGTACAAATTTTGAAATTTGACCTTTGAGAGAAAACAGAATAAAATGAAACAAAAGAATTCCAGGATAACATTATGGTCAAAATAGTTCTTGTTTTCCTTCTTGTTTCTAAAATCACATATACACTTTTCCCACGTATTTATTTTTCAATGACAAGTCATAAAATGTGACTTTGATTTCATTTTTGCATTTTTTAACAGTAAAACCCTCTGCTGCAATGCTAGGACACATACATTCCTGGAAACATTGAGAATATCTGTCATAGGAATTGAAATAATTGTATGAAAAGGAATATATACTTCTATTTTTACATTTACTTAACCCTCATTTAGTTTTGAATTTTATGCTATTCTTATTTATTTGTTTAATCTTCATCTTGCACTGAAAATGGTTTGAAGCATACAGAAATGGTCCTAGACTAGACTTCCAGTGATGGTGTGTGAAGAAGTCAGCAAATCTGCCCCAAATAACAGCAGAAGTTGACAAAATTTTCAAATGTGCCCATTCCAGCTCTCTAGAAGCCAAACAACCATGAAAAGTGCATGCTGCTGGAAATATTCAGGATGCAGGTAAGAATGGTGGCCATCTGCAGGCACAGGGTACTTCCAAGGAGACTGGCTGGAAAACCTGTATCTTTGCTGCTAGATTTGAAGCAGGATGAAAGAAATCTATATTCAATGGTGCTATCAGCAAACAGAGCAAGCTGGGTAGGACACTAACTTAAAAAGTTCCTGGTCCAGATTGTCGGAGGGTAAATCCTGCTTGTTGGGGAGTATAGTCCTGCTTGGATAAGGATGGAGTCCTGCTTGTCTGAGGGTGGAGCCCTGCCTGTCTGAAGGTGGAGTCCTGCTTGTCTGACAGTATAGTCCTGCTTGTCTGAGGGTAAGTTCTGTATCTCTGAGGATGGAGACCTGCTTCCCTGAAGGTGGGTCCTGTTAATATGAGGGTGAGTCCTACCAGAGGTGAGTGGCAGACTAGCATAACAGCCAGAAATTCCGTGAAGGGAAAACATCCACATGCCTTTTACTGCCTGGAAATCTGCATATGCACACGGAATCTCAGGAAAGCACAGTAGAAAATAAAAGCTAAGGACAGATTTAACACTGACTACACACTACAATTCAGAAATTCACTCACAGAGCTTTATTAGCTTGAGAGAAACTGAGCAAAACCCCTTATCATTATGCTATGTAAGTAAAGGGGTAATCTCCGTGAAACCTGCCTCAAAATAAAAATACGAATTAAAACCAAAACAAAGCAGAGCTATCAGCATGTGTATTCTGATTGGGAGACAGATTCTGAAGATTAATTCCAGGCATCTAAAACCAACACTAAACCAACGCAAGGAAAAACTCAGCATCAAACTTACTTCAAGGAAAGAAAATCAGAATCTAGAGTTCTTCTTCCCATTTCTTTCCTATCTAAATACATACTTTAAAAATTCATTGAAATAACCCCATTTTTTTAATGGGAGTGGGGAGGGAGGGTTATACAAGGAACCCTGGAGATAAAGGGAAAGAAGGAGCTCAAGAGAGGAGAGACCATAGGAGAAGGGTATTATTAAGGGAGAAGTGGGAAAAAGGGGGAAACCATGGTGGAAGGGTAAGACAGTGAGAGAGATAAATAATGCCTAGCTAGTTTTAAAAAAAAACCAGAGGGAACCATATTAATCCAACAACCTACTGACAAATTATATATACAACTAGCTCAAGGAAGATGATATATGTCTAGTCAAGGTTTATTGGAGAATGTTTGGTTTTTGCCCAAGTTTTATCTATGTAGTACATGGTAATTAAAAGTACCACAGGAGGTCATGGAGACCCCACCAGATGGACTTGAACCAGTGTCTAGTCTACAAAGAGGAGGGTTAACACAGAAGAGACATTTCCTCCATGCTTCCAAATGAAGCCAGCCACTGTCGAGCAGGACTTTTGACTTATCTTCACATAGTTGGTAAAAGAAAGGAGCCAGGGGCTCCTCCCAAGCCCATGTGACCCCTGAGGAAATAATAAATAAATAAAAATAAATTGATTAATCTGGGCCAACTGTTTGGTCTTAAATACCCAAAAGGAAAGTATAATCAAAGATTAAAATGATCAGTATAATTCTTTAAGAGTCCATGTGTATAACTAAAGGCTACATAACAAGACCCAATGCCAGATAGGAGATACCTTCCTTTGAGTTATTGGCCAGGGTGGCCCAAGAGACTCCCAGGCAGTAACCCAGCATAGAAATGGGAAAATGAACAGCAGACCCCAATCTAAAGGAATGTTGGCAACTGAATGCTGCTAGATGAGGAACAGCTGACCTTCCTAAAACAAGGAACACTAGATAGGCTGACTAGACGCAGTGGATGGACTTGCACTGGGTAATGGCTGGGGGCACTGGTAACACAATGGACAGTAACAAGGATGACAGAGTATATGGGCTCCAGTGGCAGGGGAGGGGGAGGCTATGGGAGGGTGCCATTTGGAATGCAGGTATAAAGATGAGTAAGTTTGTTTGGGATGCTCTGTATGAAATACACACACACACACACACACACACACACACACACACAAAATCTACAAACAAAAAAATAATTTAAAAAATTCATATTTAGTGTGTGGGTCCTTGGACAGGACTCCTATATTAAAATACACCCACACAGGGCTCAGGGACCGTGCAGAAGAGGGGGCAGGAAGACTGTAAGAGCTAGGGAGGAGGTGCATGACCATATGGAAATATGAGTCCTACAGGCTCCTGAGACCTTGCTCATATGAACCTACAGCAATGTTATCAAGCATGCACAAGATCCATGCAAACTCAAGCAGACAAAATTCCAGCATAAAATTGTGGAAATGGACAGCAGGCCCCAATCTTAGTCAAAGAGCTATTGGCAGCCAATTTCTGCTGGGTAAGAAATAACTGATCTTCCTATAGGGAGGGACTCTAGATAGGCAGATAGGCTGACTAGACCTCAGTGGATGAACTTGCACTGAGAGACACCTGGGGACACTAATTTGATATACAAATTAATACTGTCATTAATACAAATGACAGAGTGTATGAATACCACTGGGTGGGGGGGGCGGCTATGTGGTGAGTGCCAATGAGGAAGAGGGTATAAAGTTGATTAAGATGTTCTGTATAAAATACACCAAAATTCACTAAAAAAGAAAAACTTTTAATTACAAAAAATTCCTGCCTATTTGTATTTGGTTGTTTATTTTTTAAAAAAATGCTCTTACCATTTCTACTTAACTTAGCACAAGTGGTTACAGCCAGTACAGAAGGGAAAAAAATAATGTGTAAACATCAGAAAGAAAGATAAGACAAAAAATTCTTGATGTAATGAACAACTTTTAGTAAGGTTACATAATGCAAAATCAAAATTCAGAGCAATTTAAATACTTTATAGTAGCAACAGATAAAAAAGTAAAGAATTCCATTTATAACAACATCAAAAGGAAACAACTTAAATATATTTAATAAAAGAATTTTAAAAACTAAAAAATTGCTAAGATGGAGATGATATAAAGAACAAGAAGGAAAACTTCAAGTACTTAATTTCAAAATTTACCGAAAATCTATAGTCTTCAAAACAGCATGGTTCTGGTATTAAAAGAGACATACAGATAAATGGAACAGAATAAACAATATAGTCGATTACTTTCTGAGAGACATTCAAGGCAACTCACGGGAGGAAAGAATAGATTTTTCAACAGATAGTGTTGGGAATATTGATATTTAAATCCCCCAAATAGAACACAAACACAGACTCTTACCACATTTCATAGAAAAAGTCAGCTCAATGTTGACTAGAGACCTAAATATAAAAGCTCAAACTATGAAACTGCAGTACAATATGAGATATTTTTTGTGATCTTGGACTTGCAAGCATTTCTTAAGTATAATATCAAAACACATAAACTATAAAGCATGATAAACTGAAATTTATTATTTACTCATCCATTAATATTTTGTTTTGTGATGCAGATGATCCAATTCAGAACCGTATGCAAGTACTCAACTACTGACCTACACCTCCAGCCCTTGACTATGATCAAAGCCAGCTTGGTTTACTTAGCGAGCTCCAGCCAGGGGGGTCTACTGGGAAACCCTGTCTCAAAAAAAGAAAAATCAACAAACAAACAAAACAAAACAAAAAGAAAAAGTAAAGGAAAAGATATGCTGGGCTAAAATATTTTCTCATTATCTAACTGACAAAAGACTTGCATCAAATCCATACAAAGAACTCCTAGAACCCAATAATAAGACAAACAACTAAGAACTAGGCAAGAGAAGTATAAATAATTCATGAACGAAGATATATGTATGGCAAATGCCCAACTTTTTATTATAGAAATACAAATTAAAACTACAATAAGATAATGCACATCCGCTAGAAAGGTGATAATAAAAAGATGAACCACAGGGGTGAGACGATACAAGAGAGAAACAATGCCTAGCTAGTCACGAAAACCAGAGGGAACCATATTATTCCTACAATCTACGGACTAATTATACATAACAGACCAAGAAAAATATCTCTAGATATGGTTTATTTGAGACCAACTCGTTATTACCCAAGATTTATCTGCAGGACACACAGTAATTAAAAATGCTAGAATGGTGGAACTAACCTTGGATGTTTAACACACATACCTTGAGATCTATACTAATTGGGTCAGAGGGATACAAAGGACAGTTTTTGCTCCTTGCCCTCCTAGATCGATTAGTTCCAGGGACCATGAGCATCTCGCAAAATGTCCTGTAACAGTGGTGGGTCATCTGACCTCTTGATCAAGGAGGCCAAGGAGACCCGACCAGATGGACTTGAACCAGTGTCCAGTCTATAAAGAGGAGGGTCAACA
>NW_008334442.1:1502723-1515061 GCF_000622305.1 Nannospalax galili | reverse complement strand
CTGACTAGATTTACCAGAAGGGCAGATAGGGGGGAATAGATGGGGGTGCTGGCAGTACAGTGGACAGTGGCAGGGATGACAGAGCATGGAGGCTCTAGTGGGAGAGGAAGGCTGTCTATCTGACGAGTTTATATTCATACTCAGATGCCAAGGAACTCAGAAAGTAAGCGACTGTGACCAGCAATAGTCATAACGGATGAATGGATAAACACAATGGAAGACTACTCTGCAATAAAAAGGAAAAAAAAACTACAAATACATGCTACAACAAGGACGAATCTCACAATTGTAACTATAAATGAAAGAAGCCTGACACCAAACAGTACCTATCATATGATTCTGCTTATGTGATTCTTTTTGTGGATTTTTTTTGGGGGGTCTTTTAAAGATAGGGTCTACCTGTAGTGGGGCTGGCCTGGAACTCACTGTAGAACAGGCTCGTCTTGAACTCACAGATTTCTACCTGCCTCTACCTCCCAAGTGCTGGGATTAAAGGTGTGTGCCACCACACCTGGCTTTTGGAGTGATGGAAAGATTCTAAAATTGGATCATAGTGATAACTACATAAATATAAATTTACCGAAGATCACTGAACTATACACTTATGATTGGTATTTCTATATATGTAAACTATACTTCATTAATGCTAGCTATTAAGTGTAACAATAAAAACTTCAAAAATGCAAAATTTTGAAGAAGTCAAAGCAAAACCAAAGAATGGGTAAGAAAACAAGGAATGGGCATGATTATTCCTATTTTACTTGCTACAGATGAGCTGTTAATTTGCACTAAGATTTTAAATGACAAAAGCTCAGAGAGAAAGACATTTGGTACATCAGTGGTTCCCAAATTCAGTAAAGACCCGAGAACTTTGAAAAAGTCTGATGCCTGCCTCTCACACTGGACATTCTGGGAATTTGGCTACCTGTGTAATGCTTCCACGAAATAAAGCTTGGGAGCTACGGGAATAACATAAGATTTTCATTGTCCTTAACATAAAAAATTCTTCAAGGAAGCACCAAGTACTGGGAAGCATTTCTCCTCTAGGTCTTCTTAAGACAGGGCCTCCTAAGAGAGCGAGTAGTGTACAACTACCTTTACTATCACACTTGCACAATGGTGGATGATGATTGTGTTCCAGAGGGTTCCGAGATAGTGATCTTTAACCATGTGGTGGCTAGCGGGACCATATTAAGCTGGAGCTATGGTGCCCATGATCTCAGGCCTCAGTAGCCCCTCCTAGTCTATGTCAGGCTGCTTCTGGAAAAATAAATTCTCGTGCCCAAAATAAACAGTATGTTGTAAAAAAAGATGCCGATGGCAGGCAGATTGAGACCTTTTTTTGAGGCAGGGTTTCACTGCGTAGCCTTGGCTGGCTTTAAACTCACAAAGTTCTATCTGCTTCTGCCTTCTGAGTGCTGGGACTAAAAGCATGTGTCACCATGCCTGGCCTTGAAATGAAAAGTTCTATATAACAAAATCAGGTTTTAATAAGCTGATTTAAAAAAACAGAAAAGCAACAATTCAACTTAAACATATCTATAAGGGGCCAAAGACCTCTGGTTGCTTAATATCTGCCTTATTTCCCCCTCAGAATGACATCTGGCTGCAAAGCATTCTTCACTCCTCTAGATGATGTTTATATTAATAAGTTTAAGCTACTTATTAATGAGGTCATCTTTATTCATCACATAGCCAAGTCTAATCAAAAGCTCTGGTCATACTACCCAATGAATGCTTTCCAGAGTCTCAAAAACTCTGAGAGGCCCATGATGACCAACCTTTCCAGAAATGCTTCTTTACCTCCTAGTTTTCAGTGCACTGTAACCATAGCATAAACCTCATTACATAATATAAACTATTTACCTTATGCACATTATTTTTGAGTGACTGACCTTATATTTTAATAAACAACTACTTCCTCTTCCTCATTTGAAGTTAATTCCACACAAGGTAACTGTTTATAATGTGTGTCATTGGAGAGCATTAATATTGTACCCTTCACAATTTTTACAGAACATAAAAATTCAGGTAAAATAACTGACACCTACCAAAATGGGCTATGGCTTATGGCTCCATATATTCTCTTGGTCACTTGCAACTTTGACTAAGGAGAATATTCCTATTGAGGTTTCCCCACCAAATATGAGTTTGAAGACACAGCCTTGAAAAGTACATTATTCACTCTTTATGGTTCTCTACCCCATTAGTTATATCACCACACCAGAGTCATACCAACTATAGGCAATAAAATCATCTTACATATTAATTTCCCATATGGCACATCAGATTCCAGTACCAAAGTTCCTGTTTTAAATAAAAAAGTTAGGCTCTTGTATATAACTACAATACTCCATTTAACTATAAATTCCATTCCTTCCCTAATGAATTTTTACTATCTATAAAAGTGAGCCAAGAGGATTTTACTCTACTTATATGAATGTTATGATCACTTACATTTATTCTGAAAATAAAAGGACTGTATAAATGCTCTTGTAATTCTAAAATTTATATATATATATGTACATATATAAATAATCAAAAGATTTTATAGAGATGTGCAAATGTGAGGACATCGACATAGAAAAAAGTACACAAATGTTCAGCACTAATAAACAGAACTTAAAAACTATAGTTAATGTTTTAGGAAATGCACCCATAAGTCTGTTTACTAACTTAAAATTTACAACAAATACAGAACTGTGCTCTGTAGCAATCCCCTTAAGTCATCTTGTTACATTCTGCCACAACATGTGTTACTGTAGTTCTACACTTTTACCTTTGCACTTTGTAGTGAGTAGCAGAGCAACATAATTAACCACTGGTAGGTAGTGTTTATGTTAGTTCTCAAAAGGTTAAGAAGCTGATTATAGCTAAGATCAGCTTTGCCTGAGGCTTCAGGGGCTCTGTGTAATCAAATTAGACAAGCAGGGCACAGTGTCACCTAACACAAACCAGTGGCACTTTCTTCTTTGCTCTGCCCACCCCCATTTTATTAGAGGAACAACTCATGCCTTATGCTTTTACTGAATAATTTAAAAAGACTTCTTTCTCATAAATTTGGCATGTAATTTTGTAAGATGGTTACCTGTTTAAAAGTAATGAAAACATGCAGAGAAATTTTTGAAAATAAAATTCTTTCAAATCTTGTTAAACAAGAGTTCTACATGTAGACACTAGATTATTTTAAAGAAAGCATTTTACAGGATACGTGACATTATATGGTATAAATACTATGAAGACTTTCTAGTTTTAAATAGACGATCAGTTTGTTTTGTCGAAAACTGAACAATGCCTATCTGCTTATGAGAAAACTCTAGAAACATGGTAGATACTACATTAACACTTGTTAAAATACCCAGGGACCCACGTTACTCAGTTACAGCTTCTCCTTTCTTCATCTCTACTCTTTTAAAAAATTATTATTTATTTTTATATGTATGAGTGCTTTGCCTACATGGATGTAAGTGCACCCATATGTGCAGTACCTGTGGAGGTCAGAAGAGGGTATCAGATCCCCTGGAAGTAGAGTTACAGATAGTTGTTAGGCTCCATGTGGGTGCTGGGAGCTGAACCTGGGTACTCTGCAAAAGTAGCCAGTGTTGTGAACCACTAAGCCATCTCTCTAGCCCCTCCATTTCTGCTCTTTGAAGCCAAACAAGGTGAACTACACAATGGAAATATTTAAGGATGAAGTTTAATAAGGTGAAGAGAACAGTAAGTCATCTCTACTTCACAGAAGCTCTTCCTACCAAGTTCTGTATTTAAAATGCTGTAAGAAGCATTAGCCAAGCCCAAATCTTGTACATCTGAGCCTGAAGGGAACAGAAAGCAGGAACACTGAGGAGATGTTACAGAAGAAAAGCAATGACAAATTTAAATAAAAACCCCAAATTAGTACTTAATAAAATTTAAAACCATTGTTAAAATAATAAGTAACATTTATTACATCTTTATCTTCCTATATTTGACTTAGAAGTTTGGTTCAAATTATGTATATTTATCACTTTGCTTGAAATACAGAAACAAAAATGAATGTAAGCATCCTACAAATGAATGATCAAGAAAAAATGAGTTTTGCTAATGATTTATTCTGGGCAAGAAAATCAAAACTTGTTATTTTAATTGATTAAGTCATAAAGAGTTCCCGGAGAAGTCAGATCTTGCTATTTGCACAGTCAGACAATTTCTGCTAATCCAGCAGTACTTAACAAATTCACATGTGGTTAGCTTTTCTTGCTATAGCTGTATATCACATTTCTGTGCGGCAAGCTGTGCAGAAGAAAATCAATATGCCAGGTTTAACAAAAGGACAGGAGACATGATGCTCTCCTATATTTTCAATGAACCTCAAATGATTCTGCTGTTCATGCTTAGTACAGTTTATGGCAGAGAAATGTATTTTTCAATGGAAAAAACCTACAATGGAACAAATTATATAAGTTTGGAATTTAAGTTCTGCCTTACTTCAAAATAGAAATTTACTTAAAGAGTAACAATACTGTGTACAATATAATCAGCCATTCACAAAGCATATTTTTTTCTTGATGAAGGTTAAAACACTCCTTAGGTCAGTGAAATGAATATTAATTGTTTATGGTAATATTTTGAGATACATATTTGAGTTTTTTAGAGACTTTGTAATTTCTCTTTACATGTGAAACATGTGAGCTATAACACTAAGGAAAAACCCGAGTTTTTCCTGAAAGATCCTGAGTTACTGCAGCATCTACCTGAGTGCAGATTTTTGCATCTTCTCATATTGCTGCACAAGTATATTATATGTGGAAGTAGATTAGGATGAAAATGCTAAGAATGAGGTAGGAGTGGTCATGACCAATAGGTTAGCACAGAGCAGTGCCACTTCTGCCTCCTCAACTCAGTGACGTGGAACCAAGTGTGGCCAAACAACCAGCAAGTTGGACTTCAGCCAAAGGATTCAGAGCTGTTGTCACAGTTGCTCCTTACCCCGTCCCCTTTTTAAGGAGAGAACTGGCTTTGGAACTGTTAAAAGGGCCAGACACTTAGAAAATAAGAGAGCAAAATAATATATATGCTCAGTGGAATAAATTTACACATTTGGAAATTTCTTGGGTAATTTCTCTCCATTCTGATAAGTAACTAAATGGATTAGTGACATTCAGTTGGAGAGGATGTTACCGATCAGCACTCAAGTTATTAACTATTACATAAAACAGAGTTGGAAAATTGCACCTGTTCCAAACTTTCTACTAATGCATCATTTATAAGACAAATCCATTCACAGATTAATGTGCCATTAAAAAGAAGATGGGCATATATTCCCAATCAGAAACTAACACTGGAATGATATTAAGTATTATACAGTATTAATATTGCTAGAAATAATCATTTAGTATAATTCACACTCTTGTTTCAAAATAGACCATGGCTCAAAATATTGATAAGAATGCTCTCAGAACAGTGATATGAATCTTCTGATATTCAGAAAATCCAGAATAGAGCTTGGAAAAAAAGAAACCCAAACATATTGAATTAGACTCTTGTGTGTACATGTGAGTACATGTAAGTGTGAATGTATATGTGTCATGGCACATATGTAGAGGGCAGAGGACAACTTTAGAGATTTGTTTTCTTCTTCTACCTTCATCTGGGTTCCTGGATGGAACTCAGACCCTTAGGCTTATGTGGCAAGCTCCTTTACTTGCTTAGCCATCTCAGCAGCTGCTGAAGTACTCTAGTTTACAAAGGAGCTGGGAAGATACTTCAGTTGGTAAAGTGCTTGCCACATAAGCATGAGGACCTGAGTTAAATTCTCAGTACCCATGTTAAAAAAAAAAAAAAAAAAAGCTGGGCATGGTGGGACACACACATGTAATCCCAGCACTGGGAAGTCAGAGAAAGGCCGATCTCTGGGGCACCAGGACAGCTAGCCTAGCCTAACTGTTGAAGCCCCAAGTACCAGTAGGAATCTCTCTCAAAAAGCAATGCTGCTTTTCCTGAGGAAGCATGCCTGTGTGACTGACTTCTGATTTCCACACACCTGTGCACACATAAGTATGCATCTCACACACACAGAATAAAGTTTAGAAATACATTCATGGTAATATATAATCCTGAATTATATGACCCTAATATAGGATCTATTCCCAGGAAATGGAAGACCACACTTTCAGACATGTCTAAGCACACTGTAACAACAAAGAAGGGGGAGTTCTTTATTACTGAGAAAAAGGATCTAAACATATAAGTCACTTCAGATTAAAAAGCAATTTAACACATTCAACACTTTCTGTTTTCCTTTCCTCATCTCTATAAAGACTCTGTGACAGCAGCTCTTCTTCCTTCATAGGAAATCAGCTATTAACTAGACTTCCCTGTTATTCCATTCCCAGTGCATCAAACCTATTGATTCATTCCCTATATGGACTGCAGGTCTCTGCTCTTGAGGGAACACTGACTGCTCATTCTTGGATATCTTCTTTAGATGCTTGTCATTGGATCTCTTCTGTGTCTGTCATTTTTTTAAAAAGTCAACAGGGTAGTTATGCTAGCATCACTTCATTTCTGTAACACCACTGGTATCCTCTCTTATGACTGCCCACACAGGAGACTTCTCCATAAATTTTATATGCCACAAATGTAGAGCAAAACAAATCAAAAGACCATCCCAAAATTATCCTGAGTTTCTACCATAGCTGTTGCCTATAGGTCAAAATAAATCAGCTGTTACAAGCAGAAACATTTGATCTATGTGAGTTCTTTGGTTATGGAGTGCTGGCCTAATTATGAATAAAGAAAAGCATTAGACAAGAATCTCAGAACTGGAAAGGATCATGGAAATAATCTATCTGAATATCTAATATCTAAAATGATGAAAGATTTAAAGAAGGTCAACAATTGGTGAAAGTCATATTAACAAGCAATTCCTATCTTTCTGCAGTCATATTGTGCCATCACAGTCTCCAGCAATGAATGTCATTCTCAAAAATAAATTTCAGCAAACTGTCAATTATGAAATTTTCTACAGATAAAAGTCCTACCATGTTCAATAAACATATTCTATTTTCCTACTATTAAGGTTTCTGTGGACTTTCTTGTCACATCTCAACATGACATACATGCAAGCAAAATACTCATACACATAAAATAAATAAATAAAAAATTAAAAAACATTAAAAAGAACTTGGCCTATATACAAAAAAATTTTTTGGGGGTCTTTTTGAGACAGGGTCTCTCTGTAGCCCCAGCTGGCCTGGAACTTGCTGTGTAGACCAGGCTGGTCTTGAACTCACAGAGATCCAGAGATCTGCCTCCTGAGTGCTATGATTAAAGACATGCTCCGCCACACCTGGCTAGCCCACATAAAATTTTAATACCAATCCAAAAAGTTTATATATCCATGGGTCTTTATTTCTGTTTGGAGGGAAAACATGTGCTTCTAAGAATTATATCTTAAGGCCCTTATTCATTTTTGGATTTCCTGGGCCATGATTTACAGTGCCAAATACCACACACATATAATTTCATTGTGTGATATAGTTATATGTATATATTATACTTTTGAAATAAACATAGTAAGAAATATATTTAATGCCAACAAATACCACAACCTTATCATAAAAGAAATAATTTTGAAAGGGCTAAATAAAGTAGTAAATATAGTATATTTCAACAGCAAAATCTTGAAATTAAGCAAACATGCTAACTTTCCGGATTGACTTATTTAAAGAGTAGTTTTTAATTTGATAAGTTTGAAACAGCAGAAGGCGGGAAGCACAGGAGTGGAACCCAGTGAGGCCACTCTGTAAAATGAACTGCTGTGAGGGCGAAGTGGCTGGTTATAGTAATAGCTGGAAACTGTAAGTGTCCTAGGCTTTGAAGTCAGTTCAGCTTTGATGTCTTACTCTCACAGTTAATAGTAAGATAGGATGGAAGAAGAAAAAATAAGACTTTCCAATTCTGACTTTGGTGCTTTTGCTCAAGAAGTCTTAGCATGAATAAAAGACCAGTGTCTGTGTGAACTTTAAGTGTTACATTGGCCTGCTCTTTATTTTTAAAAATGTGAATTATTGATGCAGTAGTCAAACTTCTTTATTAGTTTAAGTAAGTACACGTATATGCATAAAGATTATTAGAACATGTGAATCAATCAATGACCACAAGGAAAAAGAGTCTTCTGGACAGCTGGTCAGTTACTCATATGAACTCATAGCAATGGTGACCAAATGCAAAAGTCCTATGCAAGCTCCAATCAGACAAAATTCCAGTATAGACATCAGGAAGTGGGTAAGAAATAAATCCCAACTCAATCTAAGGAACTTTTGGCAATTGCTGGCTGCTAGGAGAGAAAGAGACAGGGATGGGACTCGTTTGTGGTGGACCCAATAGATGGACCCACAATGAAAGTCATCTTGGGATCTAAATACCATCAAACTATATTGAATGAAAATTTACAAAATTCAATAAAAATGAGTATACATATTAATGATGATTTTGTTTTCTTACTATGCTAGGTATTGCTTACATTAAGTGGATGTGGTTTCTAACCTTAAAGTAACTTATGATCAGTGAACTTCCTGTAGGCAGTTTAAAATACACAAGAAGCCATAGGTTTAATGCAGTCTAAAAGTCTAGAAAATATGGCTTGTTTTGGAAACAAAAGACCAAACGATCAAATTATACATGTGAATTAAATAAACCATGATCAATAGAAAGGAATACGAACATCTTGCAATTTCCATGCTAAAAGAAAATTAATAGTAATTTCATATTTAGATAGACCATTGTTTCTCTAACTTCACTAATTGGTATAATACTATGCTTTTTTATGTGATAACTTGTCCACACTATTAAAATATTCAAAACTCTTCTTTGTAGTGCTGAGCATCTAACGCGGGGCCTTGGGCAAATTAGTGCTTCTTCACTGAGCTACACTCCTGCTGTACTACCATTTTCCTTACATCAAATTTATTTGCTTAGTTCTAAGCAGTAATAAAATTATTTTAACCTACTAAGTGACTTTTGTACATTTTACCTATTTTTTTCTAATACATAACAAAAATAGCAATTAAAACAAAACATAGTTCACACACAACTATGGTTTGTATATAAAATAATGAGATGGAGTGTTCAAGAGGCGAATATGTTTTAGTTATTTTTTTTGTGGTACTTAAATGAGAACTAATGCATGTAAGGGATTCAAACGCACACATGTTCAGAGAAGTAGGAAAATTTAAATTAAAAATATTCTTTTGGGGCTGGAGAGATGGCTCAGCGGTTAAGAACACTGGATGCTCTTCCAGAGGTCTTGGGTTCGATTCCCAGCACCCACATGGTGGCTAACAACTGTCTGTAACTCCAGTTCTAAGGGAATCCAACACCCATTTCTGACCTCCACAGGCATTGCACAACAGGAGTACCCTTACATATATGCAGGCAATACACTCATACATACAAAATAAAAATAATAAATAAATATTAAAAAAACAAAAAAACCCCACATTCTTTTATTTGAGGTTGTATGGGATGATGCTTACCACCTTAGAATTTTGTTTAGTTATTGGTACCTGCCCCAGATTACTTCATCGACAGGAAAGAATCCACAGCTACATAAAATCGGTAATGTATATAACACTGAAAACACTTGATACTAAAGTCATAATAAAAATCTAAAAGGAAAAAGGTTTCCTGCTGAAGTTTCTCAGTAAACTATCTGCTTATTGCTTCAAAAAGAAAAAAAATTCTAGGGCTTTGAGGTGGAAACAAATGAAACAGTCATA
The DNA here is from genome assembly GCF_000622305.1 of Nannospalax galili. Classification (NCBI taxonomy): domain Eukaryota; kingdom Metazoa; phylum Chordata; class Mammalia; order Rodentia; family Spalacidae; genus Nannospalax; species Nannospalax galili. Next base: position 1,505,300 of record NW_008334442.1, on the reverse strand, counting down.
TATCCATAGCTTTAAAGGGAAAGAATGATTAAAGCATTACTCTATGGCATTACTCTGTTTATGGGTTGGTATCACAAAACAAAATGAGGAAGAAGAAGAGGGGTTAACTATATCGCAGGAAAGTAAAAGTTATTTCTCTGTTAAATTCTTAAGAGCATTAGAGTTGACTGTAAACATAAACAAAAGCCACTGGTAGGCAATTAAATGTGAAGAAATAGCCCATAAAAGTGGATTATTTAGTGTGTATTAGAATCACTTACACAACACCTGATTTACTAGTTAGATTTTAACTGTTCTTCTTGCTGTACATGTTAAATGTTCTCAACAAATCATCTTCTATAATGTAGCAAAATGACAATTTCAATGTAGTCTAAGACTGGTTAAGACAAGAACATTAAGGCAAACCAGAGTGTAATCTTTCATCTACAGTAAGGATTGAAAATCTGCATGCACTTGTTTGTAACAAGAACTTTAAAATGAATTTGCCATTCCCAAAGTAATCTCACAAGACAGGAAAGAGGAACTTGGCATGTGACCAATAAAATACCAGAGAGCAACACCTTGGGGTTAGAGGGCACTGATGACTTCAACAAATCTCACCAGCTAAAGCAACAGATTAAGCTGCAGGATAGGATGCCCTACAACCTTAACCTGTTAATACTTCTAAATTCTTAAGAGTGACCTCTAGTCTGCTCTCTCATATTAGTTGTTAGTTACACTAATTACAGCTTAACTGGTATTGTTAGTACCAGTTCTCCCCACCCCCAAAGACATGTTGAGAAAGGTTATCTCTAATAGCTTCAAATAACTCCAGCAAAATTCTGCTGTGCACATTAGAAGCACTTACTTCCAGCTTTGAAAGGATCTTTTATAGACATCAAAGGACAGACACTAAAAGCAATGTGTGTTTGTGAATTCTATAAAGCATTTCATAAAGGAAGCTGTAAAAGTAAGAACAGTAACTTCTATGACTAGATCTTTAGAATGATTTGTAAAAATCCAATATATTAGGCTTTTTATTCTTATGTTCAACACATAGGGGCTTATGATTTCAACTGTAGGGAACTAGTTACATTTTAAATTTGTTAGCTAAGTAATTTCTTCAAAATTTATGATTTTTAGAAGGGATAATAAAACTTCTACTATGATCCTTTAGAACTGTTTTAAGTCCAACATTTATATTAATGGTGACCTAGATTATATGGAGCTGGGCATAGGATTCCAAAGCACTTTTACAAAGATTCAAATACCATCTGTGATGTTGCAGTAAATTACTTTGTAACATTAATCTTTAAACAAGGCACTAAATCAGAACAAAAACATACCACAGAGATTTACAGCAGCAGAGTCATAACTGAATTATCAGGATTAATATAAATAGTTTCACACGTAGGAATTGTAGGTTCTTAACATCATGCTGTTTCAGCTTTGAATAAAACCTATAAAGTTCATTCTAAATCTTAAAAATAAGTGATTAATATCTAAAAATACAAAAAAGTATGAAAAGAAAAAATAAAGCAATGGTGGTTAGAAAGGTAGCCTAAGGAAGCCTGAGTTAAATATAACAATTAAAATCTGATATTTACAAAGCAGATATAGTAAAGAATAACCACCAACATTATAAAAAGAAACTTTGCTTTACAAAAGTCAATTTTTAAGCCAAATTCAGTGTTCATACTAGATGTTTACAAACAAAAATTTGTTCTAGGTGAAACTTTGTAGAAATGAATGCTTGTAAGAGTCACCAAAGTTACTACTGCCGTTAGATTCAACACATCACATCACTGATCTTAAGATATGTCATTACTTTACTTGCCATTTAAAGAAAAAGCTCCCAGTTAATTTTATGATATTTACTTTCATAATACACTGAGTATAAGACGCATCCAATTAAAACTGGCTTATAGTGTATAAAACAGTATTTTATACCAGTTGATTTGCCTATCAATCAATATAGCTAGTTTTGCTGTGAAAACATCTTATTCTGACATGTGGTCAGAGGGTATCACTAAATAATATCACATTTAAGCTCCAAGGGAAAAATGGCCCTCTACTTCCTACCATCTCTGAGGAGAGGAGAAACAGTAGCTGATATACAATGGTTTTAAAAATTTCCTTGAGCAATTTGATTAACAAGTATCCCTACTTCTTCCAAATGCATATAAGGCAGACTAAAAAGATGGAATCCAGTCAATTAATTTGGGACATGATAATCAGAAAATTCAGAATTGGGAAAAAGGAACAAAAGGCTAAATAAAGTAGTAAATACAGTATATTTCAATGGCAAAATCTTGAAATTAAGCAAACATGCTAACTAGCCACTAGGCAAAGTTACCCTTGATTGTTTTACTCCTTTCTTCATCTAACCTTTCAATGCATGCTTTTGAGATATTTGGTCACCAAGGAACACATATAGAGATAGAATATTACTGTTTCTGAGAATGTGAGGAAGAATACAAGTTGGTTTGGGGTCAGAAAAAAGTTGCCCAGGAGATGGTCAAAACTGTGGTGCTAGGCATTATCACATTGCTTGCTGTGCTATGGAACATTACCAGTGTCTACATAGCATACAGGTTT
>NW_008334442.1:1471511-1502648 GCF_000622305.1 Nannospalax galili | reverse complement strand
TTTAAAAGCATGCTTGTGATTAGGACAGGTAGAGTTTTCTAGTGAGTCTTAGAATACCTCTGAGATAGGCTAGTGGATCGATGCAATCTTTGTTGTCCTCATTAAAACAATGGCAGAAAAATTTAGACTTGCCTTTTAGTAGAAAGTGATATTTAATTTATATATAGTTTATTTCAACTGCAATTTAACTGGATGAACTGTGAGAAAACATTTAAATATCACAAATTCAAGTACCTTCTGTTTCTTAGCTGTTCACATAGTATACATGTGTGCATAAAGAATGTTCATCAAATAAATTGTTTACTAATGCAGGAAGCTCACTTTAAAAATACAAATGACACATTTTTTAATGGAATATGCCACTTCCAGAACCTCAAATAAAAAGGAAAAAGACTCATGAAAAGCATCACATTTCTGTTAGTATTTTACTTAAAAATACTATAGATTAACTATAGATTAACTAATGACATGACACAGAAGCAGAAAAGCACTCTTTTTATGTATGGGATTAGTATGATGCTTTGTTAGGAGAATAAGGAACAAGAGTTTAAATCTCAAAGATAATACACATAGAGCAAGTAAACTGATGGCATGGAAATGTGGTGATGATCTGTAATTCCTAGATGTGTTTATGGCTAGTATAAAAAGAATGATTTGTGAAATTAAAAAGTTCAATAAAAAGAATGATTTAAGCCGGGTGTGGTGGCACATGCCTGTAGTCCCAGCACTTGGGAGGCAGAGGCAGGCGGATCTCTGTGAGTTCAAGGCCAGCCTGGTCTACATAGTGAGTTCCAGGACAGCTGGGGCTACAGAGAGACCCTGCTTCAAAAAGACAAAACAAAAAACAAAACAAAAAACAAAAACAACAAACAAATAAACAAACAAAAAGAATGATTTAAAGTTATACTTCAAAACATACTTGGTGTCTACATAGATTAAGCAAAATTTTTAAAAAATATTAATAAAAACAAGTATTGTTTGAACACTTGCTCTCAGCTGTTTTAGCTGTTTTTCATAAGTACATATAACCAGAGCAAATTAAGGGCAGGATACTTGATTGTCAAGTTACAGTAGTTTGATGAAAGCAGTGGCTGACAACACTAAGCAAAAAGTAGCCTGTCTCTGGCAGGTGAGATGGCTCAGCAGGTAAAGGAACCCACTGTCAGTCATTTTTTTTCCCCTGGGAAAATGAAGAATAGTATCCTTATCAAAATATCCAAGACCTCCTCCCAAAACAATGCCTTCTACTCCTGCCAATGGGTTCAACTGTCCTGATTTTAAAATAACTAGCTACTATAATTCTCTTTTTTAAACTTAAAAAAATTTATTATTTTTATTTTATGTGTATGCGTGTATTGCCTGCATGTAGGTAAGTGCACCCATGTTGTGCAATGCCCCTGGAGGTCAGAAGAGGCTGTCGGATCGCCTGGAACTGGAGTTACAGGCAGTTGTTAGCTGCTACATGGGTGCTGAGATTCAAACCCAGGTCTTCTGCAAGAACAACCAGTGTTCTTAACTGCTGAACCATCTTTCCAGCCCCACTACTATAATTCTTTAGTCACAAGATTATTAGGTGAGAAATATTTTTCTTTTTTCAGAATTTTTAATTTTTTTATTGAATTTTTGTGTATTTCACACAGAACATCTTAACTTTATAGCCTCTTCCCCAATGGCACCTGCCCACAGCCCCTCCCACTGGAGTTCATATATTCTGTCATTTGTGTTAAGGCCTATCATGTCAAGTTAGTGTCCCCAGCCATCTCTCAGTGCAAGTTCATCCACTGAGGTCTAGTCAGCCTATCTAGAGTCCCTCCCTTTAACAAGATCAGTTCTTCCTTCTCCAGCAGTAATCAGCTGCCAATAACTCTTTGTCCATTTCCACAGTTCTATGCTAGGATTTTTGTCTGCTTGAGTTTGCATGGGTCTTGTGCATGCTGACAAGTTCATATGAACAAGATTCCAGGAGCCTGTAGGATTCTCTACTTCCATGTGGTCATGCATCTTCTCCCTGGCTCTTACAATCTTTCTGCCCCCTCTTCTGTAATGGTCTCTTGAGCTCTGGGTGGGTGGATTTTAATATAGAAGTCCTGTCCAAAGACCCACATTCTGTAGACTCTAATTCTCTACATTTTGGTCATTTGTGGCCTTCTGTGTTCCTGGCACTGTTGCAGGATGAGAACTGATAGATTCATTAGTGTTTTCCTTATTCCTGTTCTATGTTCTGTGAGCCTTGGGTAGAGGCTGCATCGTAGTTCTCTCACTTTGGCTTGGGCAGTTCACATACAATCTTTGTGTATGATCAGTTGTAGAACTCTGTAATAATCTCTGTCTGTTGAAAGAGAAGCTTCTTTGATGGGTGGTGACTGGGATACTTGACTGTAAACGTAAGAATACATATTTAGCACAAAGTAAGAAATTACATTTGTCTCAGGAAGTGACAGCCTTGGAGTTTCCTCTAAGATCTATGACCTCTCCAGCTATGCGTATTTGGCTAAATTTACACATAAATTTTATCCCACTGAGTGGGCTTTAAGTCTAATTAGGTAGCTGTTGATTTACTTCCCTCCCGTGATAAAAGTGCCACTACTGCACCAATGTTGTTTGCTGTGGTGATGTGGTTATTAGGCCTTGAAGCTGGAGTTAAACCATGAACTGATGTTCTCCTTTACCAGCTTGCATATTGCTCTCCAATGCTATGAGAGCCAGCTTTCAGGGGAGGAGGCTTCTAGGTCAGTTCCAGCTCCACTGCTCCAAATCCTGTGTCTGAAGTATGTTTGGCACTATTTCTTGTTATGTAGCCTTCAGCTACACATGGACTCATGTAGAGATATTGTATGTGTAATTTTTCAGTAGGTTTTTAGACCAACACGATTCCCTCTGTTTTGTTTTTTTTAAAAATATTATTAGACATTATTTATCGCTCCTTTCTCCCCGTCTAACCCTCCCTCCATGCCCTCCCCATTTAAAGTATCAAATAGAAATAAATAGCTACTGTAATTCTTTAGTTACAAGATTATTAGTTGAGAAATTTAATTTTTCTTAAAAATTTCCTTAGGGAGAGAGAGAGAGAGAGGAGAGATAAATAATGCTCAGCTGGTGTGAAAAAACAGAAAAAATGTATTAGTTCAAAAGTCTACTGAAAAATACACACATAGTATCTATACATGAGTGTGTTATAGCTGAAGGCTATATAACAAGAAGCACAGTGCCAGGCAGGAGACGCCTTCCTTTGAGTTGTTGGTAAGGGTAGTATAAGAGACTCCCCAAATTACACAGCTATTTATTGCCACAGCCCTTGATTATCTTCCAGAATGTGAAGGTAAGACCCTATTGCTGAAGACAGGACATACTCTAGACATAGGACTTGAAGCAATAGGGCTGGAAATGACCTGGAAGCCTCCTCCCTGAAGACTAGTTTGCATAGTTTTGGAGGACACTATGCAAGCTGCCAAGACAGAACATCAATTGATCGTCCAACCCCAGCTTTAAAGCCTAATTACCATATCAATGACCAGCACAGTAAACTATATTGGTGCTATAGTGACACTTTTATCTTGAGGGTAATCAACAGCTACCTAATTGGACTTAAAACCCACTCAATAGGAGAGAACTCACATGTGGCACTGTAAACATAACCAAATACACATGGTTGGAGACGTCATAGATCTTAGAGAAAGTCCTAAGTCTGTCACATTCCTAGACAAATCTAATTTCTTACTATAAGCTAAATATAGATCCTTATATTTACAGACACTATGCCTGTCACTTTCAGCAAAGAAGCTTCTTTTTCAACAGAGACTATTACAGAGTTCCACATCTGATCACACAAAGAATAAGTGTCTGTGAAATGCCCAATACTAAGTGGTACATCTACAATGGAACCTCTACACCTAAGACTCATGGAACATAGTGGAACAAGGGGCAGAGAGAATACTAATGCATCTCTCAACTCTCATCAGCGAAGCTTCCTCATACAACAGAGGGTGATGAACAGAAAAGGCCACAACTGGCCAAAGAGAAGAGAAAAAGAAACTGGAGGGTGTGGGTCCCTGGACAGGACTCCTATATTAAACTTCATCAAAGCCAGGGCTCAGGGATCACTGTGGAAGAGGGGGCAGAAAGACCAGGGATGGTGCACGACTATAAGGAAACAGTTTTACAGGTTCCTGGGATCTTGCTTATATGAACTTACAACAATGGTGATAGCAAGCACAAGAACCATGAAAACACAATCAGACAAAAACCAGCATAGAACTGGTGAAATGGGCAGGAGGCCACAACTTTGGTGAGGAACTATTCACAGCTGGTCAGCTGGGTGAGGGAGAATAAATATTCTTTAAGGGAGTGATGCTAGACAGGCTGAACAGACTCCAGTGAATGAACTTATACTGACGGACATCAGAGTATACAAGCTTGACTCAACAGGCCTCAACATATATGAAAACAAAAATGCATGAGGTCCTGTGCAAGATATGGTGGGTGCAGACAGGGAAGGGGGGGTTAAATATAATTAAGATTTACTGTATGAAATCCACAAAAATCCAATTAAAAATACATGAAAGTAATTTTTTAAATCCCTGAGAAAAAATAGGGCATAGCTCAGTTGTAGAGGGCATATTCAGTATGTGTAAAGCTCTGAATGATTCCCAGACCCCACCCCCCAATTTCCTGAAATGGAAACAGTGGGATGGGGGACAAAAACAGAATGTAGAGCTGAGACTTCATGATCTTATGACTAATGACTTTTCTATCAACCATTTATCTATTTAATTAACAGGCACATTTGTTTCCTATATCTATTTCCCAACACACACCTAGATTTCATCTTTATCTGGAATGGCAGATGTTACTGGTTGAATTGTGAGTCTCCAAAATTTATGTTGGAATTCTAAGCTTCAGTACTTTAGAATGGAATCTTATTTGGTAATAGGGTCTTTACAGCACTAATCAAGTTAAAAAGAAGTTACCAGGGTGGGCTTGACATTACACATATGAGTATAACAAGCATCTTTAACAGAAAATACAGATGCAGATATGAATAGACGGAAGATGATATAAAAAGACAGAGAGATGCTGGGCGTGGTGGTGCACGCCTTTAATCCCAGCACTCAGGAGGCAGAGGCAGACAGATCTTTGTGAGTTCCAGGCCAGCTGGTCTACATAGTGAGTTCCAGGACAGCTGGGGCTAGAGAGAGACCCTGTCTCAAAAAGACAAAAAAAACACCACCACCACCACCAACAAAAAACAGAGAGGTCGTTAATTAAATGCAAGGAAAGAGGGCTTACTATGTAGCAGAGAAGGATTCCCTGGGGAAATTCCTTTCTACGTATCTAAATTTATTCTTCTTTTCACTCTTGTGGATTGCTAAACAGAAACTGAGGCTGAAAGAAGTAACTTGTTCAAAGTAACAGAGATAGTAGGTTGAGCAGAGATTTGAATCTAGAAACAAATAGCTCTCTCCCAAGTTACTCCTCAGCTACAGGATCATATTTCCCCTACAGGCTCCTCTACTTTAGAATATTTGTTATGTACTCATATTATCAGAGGTAATGCTTCTATAACAGGAAGGCTATAAATATAATGTAATGAAAGCCTCAATGATCATGTCTTGTCCTTACCATAGTATATTTATCAGAAATTATAATCGCATTTACTTATAATTTCTGGTTTCCTCACTAGGCTTTAAGCTCCATGAGGATCAATTTGAGCCTGTTTTTGATCCACTGCATCTTAGTATCCAAAACACTACCTGCTATATTAAGTAGTCAATAATCTGTGAAAATGTTGGCAAACATCTAAAGGTAATTTAAATTTTAGTTAGCTGATGTTATGGGATGAATAGACTTTGCACAAAATTCCATAGGCTGAGGTCTTAGCCCCAAAATATATCTGGTTCAGAGACAGGATCTTTGCAGAGATAAATAAATTAAAAAGAAGTTATGGCAGGCCACAATCAAATAAGACTTACATACTTATAAAAAGAGGCGATGTGGGCAAAGACATTGAGGAGAAAGGTGATATAAGGGGATAAGAAGATCATCTGCAAGCCTAGGAGATGAGCCTGGGGTAGATCTTTCTCTCACTGTCTTCAAAGAAACCAACCCAACCCACCCCTTGATCTCAGACATCCAGTCTTCAGTAGTGTGTGAAAACAAATTCCTGGGGTTAAAGTTCTCCAGTACATGGTACTTTGACAGTCTTAGAAAATGAATACAGTGGCATGCTAAAACATATTTGTTTTCAATTATAAAAGTCTATATTAAAATTTTAAATTTGACTAAGTGAATTATAAAATTTTAAAAAGAAGAGGGCATGAAGTTGGGTGGGGATACATTGGGAGAAGTCCTAGTGGAGTTAGAGGGGTACTGGGGGTGAATATAAAAAATACATTGTATACATGTCTTAAGCTCTCAAAGAAGAAATAAAAACATCATAGACACAAAGCCCACTACAATGGTATGACTGATATTGTAAAGACATTGAAAGGTAACTTGACTCTGAGAAGTCCACATTCATGTTCTTGGGTGTATCTTACTTGCTTTTGAATGAGTCCTTTTCTCCTAACTCTTCTTGTGCTTAAGTCTATATTAAATATCTCTTCCCTGATGTCATCAGGGTTTGGTTTAAGGATTTTACTGGATGCCAGGATGGATTCAATTGGATAGTGATAAAATCATCGGAACTGATCCTGCCTTTCAAGTAACAAGATACTATTTGTATTTGTTTGGTTGCTTCAAAAATGACAAGCAAGGGGCTGGAGAGACGGCTCAGCAGTTAAGAGCATGTAGAGCATGTACTACTCTTGTAGAGGACCTAAGTTTGGTTCCCAGCACCCATGTCAGGCATCTACAACCACTTGAAACTCCAGCTTCAGGTGATCTGACACCTCTGGACTTCATGGAGACATGCACTAATGTTCACATATCCATCACAGACATAAAATTAAAAATAACAAAATCTTCCAAATGACACACAAGTTAGGTTCTACTCTGTTAAAATCAGAATTTTGTATTTTCTAATACTTTTTGAAATTGAAAAATAAACATTCAGAAACATGGAAGTGATATGGGTTATATTATGTTTAAATATGGGTTAACTACACAAAGGTATATAAACACACTAATAGTAATTGTAAATTATGATGCTGTGCAGGAAAACAGACATATGGCAGGTGTCTTCATTTACTAAGCAACACTACAGCTCTTTTGCACTAATGGGCATATGATTTTTTAAAAATTCCTAAAATATTAATTTTTAGCAATGTTGTTCTAAACACATACACACAAACACACACACACAGAGATTAGACTTGATAGGCCTTAAAAAAAATAGACAACATGAAATCCAGTGGTGGGGTCATAGTGATGATACAGATAGGAGAGTGGATTTGAATATGATCAAATTACATTGTATGAAACTCAAAAACATTCAAAAGTATTTAAAAAAACCACTGTTCCACATAGATAATGTCATGTACCCTTTAAAAAGAAACCATCATAAACATATTCTGGAAGAAAACCAATAGTTTTTAGTAAGCAAGACTCTTTCTAGAGGAAACCCACAGATCAAAGTTGTTATTCTGAAAAATTAATACACTATGACACATATCTAATGTCATAAACAAGGACTTACAGAATGTCTATTTAAAAACATGAAATTATAGAAATGAGACATTACTTAAGAAGATAATGTTAGGGCTGGAGAGATGGCTCAGTGGTTAAGACCACTGGCTGCTTTTGCAGAGGGCCCACGTTCGATTCCCAGCACCTACATGGCAGCTAACAACTGTCCATAACTCCAGTTTCAGGGTATCTGACACCCTCTTCTGACCTCCGCAGGCATTGCACAACATGGGTGCACTGACCTACCTGCAGGCTATACACTCATACCCATAAAACAATGATTCATAAATAAAAAAATTATAAGATAGTATTTTTGAATAAGGGCAGATATTCAAATAACTCATATCTTCTTAATACAATAGACAAGCAAACTCCTAAGGAAAGGAAATTTTTTCTTTATGATAAGCACTTAATTAAAGTAATAAAGACCAATAGAAATTTAACAAGAAAGATAATAATCAATACAGTATTTGGTCTGAATTTGAAAGCCTTATATCAAAAGTGATTTAGGGCTTTATTATTACACTGAGCTAGGGATAATCTAGAAAATACAGATTTGAAGAAAGTCAGGAATTACTTATATAAGTATTGTTAGGGGAAAACTGAAAAATGTGGTCAAAGGGAAGTTGTTTCTTATGTTTTGAAATTGTAGATCTCAAAAGAGTCATGATTCCCTTTGAAAATTTGATGAGGCTATCAACCACCTTTAAAGAAAACATACATGCATAAAAATATAGTGTGCTTATATATTAAAGATGTTCAAAGTCTTTAGGTTAAGAACACTTGCTTTGTCTAGAAGAAACATTTGACAAACATTTTCAGAATGATCACAAGTATTTGGAAATTACATCTTAAATTGAGGTGGGGGAAATCTGTCAAATAAGAAGAGTTTGGGCTGTAGTTTACATTTGTCTCTACTAACTTCTCCACTGAAATGGTTCTCACTAAAGGTATAAATGATATCTTTGATATTGAGATGGGGGGAGAGTATAGTATTTAACACACATACATGCTTAACTTTTCAGATTATTTGACCTTTGTAGCATTTAACACTATCAACTACTTCACATCACATTCTTAGTTTTCTCCCAACTCTAAAGGTGGTTGGTTCTATGATCATTGCTAAGCCTTCTTTATATGTATCTTACATTTCTCAAAAATCTGAAATCACTTCATTATAATGATTTTCCTAAGGTCCAGTCTTTCCTCTGTTCATAGCAAGTGGTGGAAATTCTCATCTCAAATTATGCAAAGGCTGATTAGTGACATATCAGTACCGGCCTAAGTAGAGGCAGAGTAGGTGTGTGAAGGATACAGGCCATGGTTAGTTAGATTTGTGGTGCTGTCTCCTGACACTGAAAGCCCACAATAATTTCTTCAAATATACAGAGGTTACAGAAGATTTGCAGGAGCAGCCTGGATCAGTGTATCCTTACACCTTTCAGGAGCCAAATGCTTATGACACAAACAGTAGTTCATTCTGGTTCTAACAGCACCTGAAATTCTGTAGAAAAATCTCCCTTCCAAAGCTTTTCAGAGGGCCGTCTAAGAAAAGGAAGGAATAAGGTCAGTGCCATGTGACTTTTAGTATGATTATTTAATAGTATTTAATCAACTATTGAATTTAATTAGGAGTACCTGAGGTTTTGTCTCAACTTACACAAACCTATGGGCATACTGAGTATTCTATCATCAGACAATGATAAGTAGAGAAAGTATACAGCTGTCATGCTGGATTCCTGTAGCTTGTGTGAAGAAAAATGAGCTCTCTGGGCTGCTGGGAAGCTAGAGGCAGAGACATCGGCACTAACTCAGGGTTTTAACTCCTACATGAAATTGTGAACTCACTGTCATTGAGTCTGTTCAAGAATCAGAAGAGATTAATTTTTCTAAACATATTTACTTACTTTTATTCTTTAGAGTCACATTTTTCCTGTGCTCCTATGCTGACCTTTAAGTCTTCAATTCACCCGATTCTCTTGATTCAGCCTCCAAAGAAGCTAGGACTATCACTGTATGTCACAGGGTCCAACTTAAACCTTTTCCTAAATGGTGACAGTAATGAATAAGTAATATAAACTCCAGGGATAAAAATGCTTGTTGTATGGAAATGAATCTTGTCCGTGTAAGTGGGGCACTAATTTGGGCACTGTCATTAGGGACACTGGACCATGGGAAGATACACTGAGATATGGTTCATTTGTACCTACTTTGTGGCCATGACATTCCCAATAAAATGGGGACCCGGTCTAAACTCATGTGCGCGTGTAATTTAGTATCCACTGTCTACCTGCAACAATGCAGATGATAACAATACTTTGAGAATTAAATTTGTCACAACTTGTTTTCTGATTAGGTAACTTTCAAAGGATTAGAAGATTTCTAAGTACCACATGATAATTTACTTGAATTTTTAAAGTCTTTGAAGCACTTTACCAAGAGTTCATGGGCTACATCTTGAGCTGCTCTGTGCTGTGGGGTTTGGGAGAATCACATTCAAGACTTGATTCTACCACTTAGTGATGGATGGGTCACTGATTCTCACAGAAATGTCATCAGAATAAGGAGTGTATGTTCAAAGTGACTAGGCTCCCCAGTCATGGGTGCAATGGAGAAAGCATGGCACTGTTATTGTGATCCTATGAAATACCCAACGAAGATCATACATTCCTCAAACAGCTCATTTATCCAGAGAAAATGGTTAAACGTGAGTATACTTTAAAATTCAATAACCCAGGAGTAAAAGGGAATTTCATGATAAAGGCAGTATGTGAAAAACCCACAACATGGTACTGAATAGTTAAAAAACAGAAGTATTTTCCTAGACTCAGTAAAAAGGCAAGGGTCTGTTTTTGTCCCCTTTACATAACACAGTGCCAAACATTTGTGCCAGAGAAACAACACAAGAAAACTAAAGGGATAAAAATTTTAAAAGATGTATTTCTATTTAGATATGAAATGATCTTATGTTTATGAAACCCTAAGAAGTCACCAAAATCCTATTAGAAATAAATCAATAAAGCTACAGAATTAGAAGTGAACACAGAACAATGAGTTGCAGTTCAATTTACTGACAGTGAACAATCTGAAAAGGAAATTATGAAAACAATTCTATTTACAAAAGTACCTAATATGATAAAATGCCATGCTACCAGAGGAGAAAAGTAATCATCTTTATTCAGCTGCGAATCCTGTAAACTACAATAACCACTGGCCTGGCAAGACATGCCCACTGGTGCACTAGTGGCAAGAATGTCATGGAAGTAAAAAAACACCTTCTGATTAGATTAAGGCCCACTCCACAAGATGAAACCCCTATCTAGTACCATTACCAGGGCAAAGAACCTGTGGCTAGACAGGTGGTAGGCCCTAGGGGAGAACTTACTACTATTAGTCTGCTAAATGGACATAGTATTAAACTGACTCCTGACTTAATATACCCATAGATTAGTGCATCTCACAATCTTCATCAGAGAAGTCTCTTTTGGCAGGAGGTAATTATTACAGAGACCTACACCTGGTCAAGGTGCAGAGACTATGATGGTAGGGCAGAATCTTTAGTCTTAAATGGGCTAACTACATCACATCTTTTTCTTCCAAGGCTCGGGGATCATTGTGGAAGAAAGGGGAGAAAAACTGTAAGAGCCAGAGATAGTGGGTGAATACAATGAAATTGTGTTGTCTGGACACAACAGGGCAGTTGCACATATGAACCCTTAGTGCTTGTGACACACCAGGTGAAATACACCAGACACAAAGGAACATTTATTATTTGAGTCCACTAATATAAATGTCTAGAGTACACAAATTCATAGAGACACGGACCAGATGGGCTAGGGCTAGGAGGAAAGGGGTTAGTACTCAATGGGTACAGAGTTTATGTTTTGGAATGATGATAAATTATTGAAAATGGATAGCAGCATGGTTGCATATTATGAATTTAATTTAGCTGTGCAAACCGAATTTATACTTTAAAATGGCTACAGTGGCAACTTTTATCAGGCACACAAGTCAAAGGAGGATAATAATAAATGGAGGCATTAGTTACATCTGACTTGTGTGATGATAAATCCAGTCACATACCTGAGGTATGAGGTCAAGATGGGGTATTCACTGACTTTCACTGTTGATTCCACACAGGCATCAGAAAACAGAACAAAACATCAAGTAAACAAGGTATTCATTTAAAAAACAGATTAGTAAAAGAATACTGGAAGCTGGGTGTGGTGGCACACGACTTTAATTCCAGCAAGGGAGGCAGAGGCAGGCAGATCTCTGTGAGTTTCAGGACAGCTGGTGCTACAGGGAGACCCTGTCTCAAAAAGACAGAAAAAAAAAAAAAAAGGAATACTGATTCAGAAGATACCAGGAAAAGGTTTTTAATAAAAATAAAAGCCAAAATTGAGGATAAGAGAGTTCAAAGTAAAAGTATAAGGGCTCAATCTTTTAAAATACCTAAACATAAATACTTTTCAGTACTGGTAAGGAAAAAAAATTAACAGAAAAGCAAAAACTGATGAATAAACAAAGCATTAAACAGATGTGACACAGTGATGGAGTTATAATACACAATACATGCAGGCATGCAACAGCAGATCTAAAGGCAAAGAGATGTTTAAGTTTTTTGATGCTGGGGCTCAAACCCAGGGTCTGTGCTTCTCTATCACTGAGTTACTTTGTAACTCTAACCTCAAACATATAAATGGAAAATGAAAAAATCAGTTTTTGGGAAGGAAATGGGATTCAGGTGTCTGTGTGGGAACTGGCTTTGTGGAGTCAAGTGTGGAAGGCAGGGAGAGGAGGAGTAACATCCTGACCTTTGCACTTTAATCCACCAGTAAACTATTATAAACATGATCTCAAAAACATATCTCAGCTCCAAACTAAGTAAAGGGTATTTCCAAGGAACAACCCAAATAAAACCAAAAACTAGAGAATTAAGCTAGAATTGGGTCTGAAGTTGAACTGCTCAGCTTGCCTACCACAGTAACAGACTGAGGGTAGTGACTCCAGGGGCAGGGTAGGGGAGAAACACAGGGGACTGCTTAAGATGGAGAGCTGAACTGAACCCCTCACATATTGGCTGGCTGGAAGTGAAAAACAGGGGAATTAGAAAAAGGGAAGTTTGATAAAGCACATGAGCTTGCCAGGACTCTGTGTACTTCTTTCCTGTCCTATTCCTAAGCCTCCCCAAGGTGTAACTGTTAACCTGGATTTTGTGTTTGTGCAAGGTTCTGCTTGTTTGTTTTTCCAAATAAGAATTGGTATATAGATTTTCTGTGACTTGTCTTTAATTTAATATCGTATTTATAAAGAAAGAATTAAACTCTTTATGTTTCCTGATGACCACAGGGAACAATGGACATACTTTTAATTAATAATAAAAAGAGAGAAACAAAATGTCAAAGCATGAATATATTGTAAAATACATTAAAAATCAACACTAGGGAAAAATAAAGAGAAAACCAAAAAGTAATAAGCTTTAACTTCCCTCTCAATTTTTCATAAATAACTCCCACCCTCATCCATTAAGAATATTTAACTTCTTTAGGCAGCAGAGAGAAGTAAAGACTAAAACCCTAAAGTGACACCCTCCCCTCTATTCTCTAATCTCCCCCTGGCAGGGCAGGCCTCTCAGCTTGAAAGCCTGGGGAGGCCTAGAGTGGTGGCCGGGGTAGACAGGAGAGCTCCTCTCACAGGAAATGGGGTAGGGGAGCACAGGGGTGTAAGACAGGTTCCCCCATAGTGAGGGAAATCCAAATGGAGCCCTGGGGCCAGAGGAAAGCACACTGGAGGCCCTGGAAAGGGCCCGGCTACTGCCACATTCTCCCTCAGGGAGACACCATTGGTTGGCCAGCTGCTCATCTGGCTCCGGTTAGAAAACCAAACTCGAACCAGGTCCTTCTGCAGCTGGAGGCGTTCAGCAATACAGCTGATTTGCTGGGGCATAGGCTCTGGACTATGCAGGAAGAGGTTTTCCAGATTGTTTCCGATGCGTCTCTCCCTGCTTGCGCGTCTCAGCTTCCGGGCCTGCTGCAGAATCATCTCCATTCTGCAAATGCCCAGAAGGTTCTTCTCATCCACTTCCTCCAGCCACATTTTCAGCAGGGGTCGCAGCTTCCACATGTTCGCGAGGCTGAGCTGCTGAGCCTCGAAGCGGCATATGGTCGTCTGACTAAGCACCTTCCCAAACATAGCTCCCACACCGAACCCCACATCCGCCTGTGAGTACCCCAGGGCCATTCTCTTTTGCCTCAGCTCCTTGGCCAGCTGCTCCATCTCTTTTTGTATGGCTGAAACGTCCTCTGGCAGTGTCAAATTTGGCATGTACCGCAGGGCAATGTAGGGTCCTGGGCAAGTGTCCTCAGAGGAACTCTGGGACCAGGCCCTTGTCTCACCAGCTCCGTAGGGTGCTACTCCACTCCGAAATTCATAAGGTGAGGGACCTTGAGAAACTCCCCACACCTCAGGGCCTGGGCAGATGCCTGGCCCGATACCTGGCCACACCATTAACCTGCCCGGGGCTGCCTGGCCACTCAACCACAAATGAGTGTCAACTCGCACCGGCATTGGTCCTTCTGGGCCACCACCACTACTGCCTGGGAGAGGGTAGACGTTTGAAGATCTGTGCCCTGCCATGGGGTGGACGGGACCCCCAGCAAGTGTCTGGTAGGAACTGATGGCTCTCGAGGCTTCTGAACCAGCCAACCAGCCTTGCCCTCGCGCCCCGCCCACAAGTGGGCGGAGACAGTGCTGTAGGCCAGAGAAACTAGGCATGTTTGATGGCAGGGCTTTGAAGACCTATTCTTTGTTAACTTCTTGAGTTCTCAAGGTTGAAAGCAAGGGCCTCTTGTCCTGATGGTTGCTTTCACATCCCAGCTAAAGTTCAAAACTAGAGCTCTGCACTTCAAGGAGTCTGGTCCCTTGGTCACTGTTTCCATCCAATCCTTGAATGGAACCCAAGCAGTGACTTTCAGTTCTTCAGAAACTAACGTGTCTTTCTCACAGCCTCTGAACTTCCATCTAGGTTTCACAAATATTAATTATCTATATTTCTGACATTGCTGAGATTATCTATGAATTCCTTAACTGTGAATTCCTTCTTCTACCTTTGTGCCAACAGTCCATCCTGTGCACATCCTCAGTCCCCTGTACCTTAAGAAATCTAGGCTCTCTTCCTTGAATTTCTAGCTAATGTTAGTTTACTGCCTCAGATTCTATACTCACACAAACTCTGCCACATTCCACTCCTTCACTGGCTGAGTTTCTTTATAACATTGGACTTTCTCCCACCAGTCCTGCAGATTCACTTTCTATCTGAGCTTCCCGTTCCAGGTTTCCTCATCCAACAGAGATAATTGTGTCATCTTTCTCTGCCTCTGGAGACAGGTGTCTGGACTGACCTGACCTGCAGCTGTCCACTGAAGATGTTTCTTGCAATATCTGACTGATCAACATCAGACCCTTCTCTCCACGGTCCCTTTTTCACCAGAGATGCAAAGACCTTAATTTGTCCCGCCACCATGCCTCTAGCTCAGGCATTCAGTTCTAAGCCCACCTGGAGAAAACTAAGGAAGAAAGGGGAGGAAGGCCTACCCTAAGGTCTAAAGTTCCCAAAGATGTGAAGGAAGTGATTTTGGCAGGAAGATCTCAGCCCCTTCCCTTTAATTCTTTAACCCAACCATTATGTAGCTCTGCCTATACCATATCTACTAAAATTGGTCTTTTTCCAGGTCACTGGTGACCTTCCAACTATAAAATCTAATGGCATTTTAAAAATCCACATCCTGCTGAAGTTCTTGGCAGTATCTGACAATGGTGACTATTCTTGCTCCTTCTTTCAAAATCTATATGAAATGAGGCTATCAGGCAAACCTGCCCTGATTTGTTTTCTGACTTCCAGTTCTGTATTTCTTTGGCCCCCAAATTAAATTAGCCTTGTGCCCCTCCAGAGACTACTAGGTAATGACATTATTACCCATTCAGATACCCAAGTTTACCCTTCAAAAATGTTCCTGCATCACTCATACTCCATGGAACACCAATCTTATATACTGAATCTTCCAAAGCATCCGAACTTTGTGTACCTACCCAAGCTTTATCTCACTTTCTCATAGGTATAATCATAACAATGACAAATGATTATACTTCTTGTGTTTTCCTTTAGACTTATCTTTTATACTGCTGTTATAGATAATCTTCCAAAAACCACACTAAACCCATCAAATTGAATCCAATGAAACAAAAATCTAATGACCTCACTTTCTTCTTAAAATATTTTCAAAATCTAGCCCTTCTTCTCTCAGTTAATAATGTGAGAAATCACATTCCTGACCATGGTTCACACAGCTTTTTAGCACTTGGCTCCTTCTTCACCAGCCTTACCTATGGTGATGCCCTCTCCTCAATCTTACCTCCTAGTCCAGAAAACAACCTCTTGATTTACCCTAATGATGCCATGTGTTCATACCCTGTGTGCCCTTGTCCTTGTTTTTCCTTCTGCCCAAAATGATTTCCTTGGTTCTTGGTCTCTTCACTCAATATCATTCAAGAGAATACCATCCAGGTCTCATTTACTCAATACCATTCTAATTCTCATTAGAAATGGCATCACTGATCACTCTGCAAACTGCAGCCCTTGCCATGCTGTTTTCTTTTTTCACCAATTTTATTTTGGACCTAGTACATATTACTACCTAAGACATATTTGTTTGTCTATCTATCCACTGCATGTATCTGCTGCTGTGTCTACAGTGTCTGTAACAGTACCTGGCAGACACAAGAAACTTAGTGAATGAAAGAAGCATGCTACACTTCTGTCACTTAGAAGACTCAGGTTCTATATCCCCTCCTGGAGAGTCTTCCCCAGGAAAACAAGAGGTTTGACTACTTTTGACTCACTGCATAGTTAAAATAAGTTTTTATTATAATGTTGTTAGTAGTAATGTTATGACTAGTAAATATCAGTAATTATTTTATGTCTCTGCTCAACTTGAGGGAAAGCATAGAGGATTTAAAAAGCCTAGAACATGAGAAAACCCTAACATAATATTTAATACATGTTTGCTCAGTGAATAATTACTTTCATGACTCAAAACAATGCCAGTATACCAACGAGATAGCTGATCTTCTCAGAACCTTTTCCTATTTTCTCTCTGATTAGAACAACGTACTCATACTCCTCCCTAGATGAGAGGAACACTTTGAGACTAAAGCAGACTCATAACTCCAGGTGATAACATTGTAGACATGGCCTTGAAGTAGAGAGAGAAGAAATTTCTGCTGGTTGAGTATCTGGATTTATCTCAGTCTATCAGCTTCTGCTAGAGTTATGTGCAGGCTAGAAGCAGAATTCTTGTCTGTCTGTCCATTGCTAGATTCTTGGCACTTAGAATTATACCTGACACTAGGAAGACAAGAAATATTTATTCATTTTTTTGTGGTATTATGGAAAGAAATATAGACTTTCTGTTAAATAAGTGAATCTCTGCAGCATTAGTGCTGAAAAGACTTCCAGTTCTCTTTGGATGAGATTTCAAGGCGACAGTCTACAAAACACAGCTTACAGTGTACAGAATTTCACTAAGAAATAATTTGGTTGCTATCTATTCTTTCCACGTATACATACATGCTATTTATTTTTAAATCACAAAGCAACCAGTGTCTGCTAAGGTAGATCACAAAGAGAGATAAAGAAGAGACATAGCAATTATACATTAAGGTCTGCATATGTAAAACGCCTCACTTGCACAAGAGAACCAGACAGAAAAGATTCATTAGTTGTTTAAAAACAATAGTTGAATAGAAACATTTTAGTGAATTGAAAAAAAATGAGTTCAAGTGAATTTGAACTAAGCTTTATTGTATTAAATGAGTTAAAACAGAGTGGCTAAAAACAGTACATTTAAAAGTAAGGCTATATTATATTGATGAGTTTTAAAATTAACTTGGATGCTCTCAATTAAGGCTTTCTTTATAGTCTGCTAGATCCTACCTGCCAACATGCATATCTCCTGGCTTAGGCATATGGGCTGCCATAGCAGAACTGAACCCATATAGTTCAAGGAAATAAGAAGGGACATATTTGGTTGGAATAAAAATAGAGATCAGAGAAAGCAGCTGATGAGAATGCCCAAGACAACAGTGCTGCTTGGGCCTAGGAATTTGAAAAGCTAATCCATCACCTTCAGCAAATATGGGACCTCTTCATATAGATCACAATGTAAGAATCAGGTCAGGCTTATCCATAGAAGCCCTTTACAAAGAAAGGATAAGAAACACATGGTCCCAGGTATTTATTATCTAAATGAGGGAGAAGAGAAGCTGCCAGGAGAGCAAGACAGCTACTAGCTACCTAAGGAAAAGTTGAGTTTTTTTTTTTTTTTTAGTAGTAGTATCTTTGTAATTAAGGGTGGTGCTCTGAAAAAAGTGTTTTAAATAGAAATGCACGAAGTATGAGGATTTGTATTACTGGACTCTCTTTAAACAATTTCCTAAACTAAGGAGGCAAGCCGAACTAGCAGGATGTATTGATGATAAGAATCAGGAAATGGTGGAGGCAGTTAGTAATAAATATCCTTGTAGGGCTTGGCTCATGATTTGGGGAGGTTCTACCCATGTACTCTGGGCCACATGATCTCTCTCCCATCTAGATTTACTGCCTTTTCCAGAGTCTCATATTTTAGCTTTCCAGATAGGAGATGAACTTCTTCAAGGATATTGATACAGTTTACTTTGTGTGTATCTGCCAAGCAATGTGTTAATGCGTATGTGAGTTATCTACAGTGTTCTGAGTATAGTAAACTCAACGAAACAGCATCTGCTTGTGAGGGTGACTGCCTTTAACTTAATGTCATACTGTTGGTCAGTTATTTCATTGGCTGGGAAGGGGATGTTTGCCTGTTCATTTTTTTCAAATGCATCTCTCCCAAAGCTCCTCATGCCTCAAGTAGAAAAGGGTTTGCTCAAGAGACTATGAGATGGAAGTAGAAGTAGGTCTATTTGGGAGAGATAGCAGGCAAGGAGGACACAGGAAGTGGGGGCAACAGAGAGTGAGGGAGGTAATATGAATATGTATATGACTACAGCACATTATATGCATCGGTGAAAACTGACAAAACCATTACATATACTAGTAAAAATAGAGTAAATGAGGAGCCCTACTTTTCTAGTAGTGTCCAAAACAAATATTTTTCTAATGCAAATGAATTAATAGTGCCAACCAGAATCTCTAAGAATGATGCCCAAGTCAGACAGAAAAAGCAAGGTAGACTCTTCTCCAATCCAGGTGTCTTGGTAAGTCAACATCTGTGAGGCATCATGGTGCATAGGCACTTTATCTCAGAAGGGCAGATATAGGGCTCCTACAACATAATGGTGGAGGAGCAATATGAAAATAGTAACGAGAGAAAAGAGTCAGAGACTAATCATAGGAAAGTCATTTCCTGGATCTAAAAAGTAGCCAGGAACTGTAGAAAATGTCAGGGATTAAATGTCTAAATTAACACTACATGGTGCAAGAAGTTAGTTCACAAAAGACAACCTCAAAATACACCATAGTGATTAAACAGCCAATTTTTTCTGTGGGTTTTAGGTACCAAACTGTATAAGGCAATACAGACATCAAAGAAAAGTTTGCATTTAAGAAAATTAATAAAGTATTATGAATGTGAAAGTTGTTATAACATAGAAAACACCAATCAAAACCATGCAGTTACGAACTTGTTTCACTTATTGCTCTATCAGATAATTTTAATAGGTAACTAACAGTAGCATTGTTCTGCATAGGAAATAACAGGATAAGATCATGGGTGAAAAGAATGGCTCTTTGTAAATCAAAATGCAAAATGCTTTCACTCATAAAAAATGCAGAAACAACTAGAATGCAGCAGTACTGCATATGGATGATTTCCTTAACTTCAGATTAAGAAGACAGACTTTTCTGGTAACATTTTTGGTTTTCTTTTATTATTTTAAAAATGACTCTGCTCTCCCAGAATTACTATGTATAAATAGATGCTCATGTCACAAATATGAAACAACCACATAATCACAGACCATAAAGAGATTATTCAGATAAAAGCCTTTCATTTTATTTTGTAAATCTAAGATACACATGAGACATGAATTTCCTGTGTTAGAAAAGAATTTTAAGTGCAAAGACCCTACAATCCTCATCAGAAACCTTAGCAAGTTTTATATGTGTAAGGCAAGAAAAACAAGCTGAGATGAGTGTGGCTGAGCTGAAAGGTATCAAGGTGATGAGTCAGGTACATTCATAGTCAGAGATAAAGACTAAAGGTTCTTGCTAAGCCAAGCATTATTCAAACAGACTTTTTCAACTGAGTTTGCCCTTGTCTCAGAAGAAAGCTATGAGGATGTGCTAGCATTGAGCACAGCTGCTATCTTCTCATTCAAACTTTCACTGTGATTCCACCATTGAGCAGGAGATAAACAACTTATGAAAAATTTCCATTACACTACACAATAAAATACACACAACAAAAATGTCAGTTTAAATAAATGAAACTAACAATTCAATATGTGACATGGGCTCAGAAGTAAATGAGAAATGGAACAGAATTCTGGTTTAAATCAGACACATCTTTTAGGTGCTCTGAGAATTATTATTTTTTATTTTAAAAATATTTTTATTGATTTGAGAATTTCATACAATGTATTTTGATTGTATTCAGATCCGCTCCCCCTTTCCATCTCCCTACTCTACCCATCAAGCCAGACAGGAGCCCAGCATGGATGGAGGAGGTAGGCAGAAAGCCCTATCCCTAACTGTAAATTTTAAAGACATTTAAAATTAACTGACATTGATGCTATTATGATCAAGAGTCTAAGGTCTCCATTAATTTCCTTGAAATGTCTTAAAGAAACTTTCCAGGGGCTGGAGAGATGGCTCAGCTGTTAAGAGCAGTGACTGCTCTTGCAGAGGACCTGGGTTCGATTCCCAGCACCCACATGGCAGCTACAAACCTTCCTTAACTCCAGTTCCAGGAGAATCTGAAGCCCTCTTCTGATCTCCATGGCATTGCATGACATGGGTACACTCACATACATGCAGGCAATACACTCATACACAGAAAATAAAAATAACAAATAAAATATTTTTTTAAGAAACTATACGAACTGAAACAAGCCAGAGACATTTATGCCTACATTCAAAGAATGAACTCCGATTTCAAGTAACATTAAATGTAATAATGACCATGGAAATTCAAGAGCTAATGTCTGACTAAACATTGTAGGCAAGAATTTACTTAAATCTGTTCATTAACTATTTCTATTAGCACTTTAAACCTGACAAAACATTAGTCAGAGACAGGTATGGTGGCACATTCCTGTAATCCCAGCTCTTGGGAGGCTGAGGCTAGAGGATTGAGTTCAATGCCAACCTGGTCTACGTAGCAAGATTTTATCTCATAAGACAACAAAAACAACATACAAATAAACCAAAAAGAAAGGTTGTACCTGTGCACACATACATTAGCACATATCCACAAAAAAAAAAAAGAAAGAAAGAAAGAAAAGCATTTTCGTCTTTAGTCATTTGATCAAATGGAAGACTTCCTGAGTTACCTAACTTTGATTCCTGGGTCTTAAAAAGAAGAAAATCACCAAATAGCCTCTCTTGAGCCAGACTCATGCTTGAAATCAATCTCTCTAGAGGTTCGTTGCTGAAACTCCCAGAAGCCTGCTCATCATTCTTTGTGTGTGCAGAAAACATAAGCAGTCAAAAGTAACATCTTCCAAAAGACTCAAAACTCTGGTAAACAATTCCATCAAACCAACTATGACTATGTAACTAAAAATGGGATTTCTACTATCACTACTTATTATCAGTATTTATTTAATGTAAATTTACTTGTTGAATATTTCACTATACATCTACTTGATCAAGAACTGAAAAAGGGTATGTAATGCAAATGAACAGACTTTTAAAACAATTCTATTTTGGTCCCAATCTAGCATCACTTGTGAAGTATATTACTTGGTCATTATGTCACCAGTCAACTTCTAGGTAGAATTTTTTAAAATTTTTAATAACTACATGATTAGAAGAAGCTTTTCACTACAGCTGTAACATATTCAGTAACACACTCCAGAGCAAGATTTTATCTCATAAGACAACAAAAACAACATACAAATAAACCAAAAAGAAAAGTTGTACCTGTGCACACATACATTAGCACATATCTCTTTCACAAGTGGGTGCAAGTTTCTAGGTTCACAGTTGAATTAATACAGTTATACAATATTGAACTCAGTATAATCCCTGTAAGACATAAAATTGAATGAGTTTTTAACCTTTAAAAAAGATCTCCATTTCATTTTAGAAAATATTGTTTCTTGCAGAAAGACTCATTGTTTTTGCTACTAACACTGAGATGTTGGCACACGCATCTCTAATCTGTATCTGATTATTACTAGTCATAATCGGATGCACTTGGATGCTTGGTGCCTGTCTATGTCTATAAAGTCATCGGGTAGATTTCAACGGCAATGTTTATCACCTTTACTAATTAGCTTGATGTAAATTTCCATGCTTCCTCCTCAAATATAATACGTATTTTAAAATTTGTTGATTTTTTTTCTGTGTATGTATATCACACAGAACATCCCAAACCATCTTATTCAACTATACACTCACTTCCCAGATGGCACCTCCCATAGCTTCCCTTTCCACTAGAGCCCTTATACTGATATCCTTGCTGTCTGCTGTGTTGACAACACCCCCACCCATTCCCCACTACTTGCCCTTCTGGTGAATCTAGTCAGCCTATCTAGATGTCTTTGTTTTAGGAGGGTCAGCTATTCCTCATCTAGCAGTAATCAGTTGTCAACATTCTTTTAGCTAAGATTGGGGTCTGCTGTTCATTTTCCCAGTTCTATGCTGGGTTACTATCTGGGAGTCCCTTTGGCCACCCTGGCCAACAGCTCAAAAGAAGGTATCTCCTATCTGGCATTGTTGCTTGTTATGTAGCCTTTAGCTATGCATAATGGACTCTTGAGAAATTATTTTGGCCCCTTTAATCTTTGGTTATACTTTCCTTTTGGGTGTTTAAGGCCATACAGTTGGCCCAGATAAACCAATTTATTTTTACTCTTAAGGTCATTTGAGGATCTGTTCCCAGGGGTCACATGGGCTTGGGAGGAGCCCCTGGCTCCTTTCCTTTACCAAAGAAGGAGCTCAAGAGAGGTAGTACAATAAGAGAAGGGTATTATTAAGGGAAAAAGGAGGGAAATGGGGGTACCTTAACTGGGAAAACCATGATGGAGGGGTGAGACAATGCGAGAGATAAACAATGCCTAGCTAGTTTTGAAAACCAGAGAGAAACATATTACTCCTACAACCTACTGACAAATTATACATAGCAGATCAAGAAATATATGTCTAGGTAAGGTTTATCTGAGAACAACTGGTCTTTGCTCAAGATTTATCTACATGACACACAGTAATGAAAAGTACCAGACTGGTGGAACTAACCTTCTTAGACGTTAACAGACATACTTTGAGGCCTATAATAATTTGGTCAGAGGGACATAAAGGACACTTTTTGCTCCTTTCCCTTCTAGGTTGACTAGTTCCAGAGGACTATGAGCATCTCTCAAAATGTCCTATAATTGTGGTGGGTCACTTGTCCTCTTGATCAAGGAGACCGAGGAGACCCCACCAGATGGACTTGAACCAGTGTCCATCTGCAAAGAGGGTCAACACAGAGGAATCACTTCCTCCATGCTTCTAAGCAAAGCCAACCATGGTTTAGCAGGACCTTTGACTTATCTTCACATAGGTGGAACTAGCTAGAATTTTATATTTTGCTTATGTAACATTTTCTAGAATAATTAATTTCAAAAAAGACATTGGTTTTTTTTATGCTTGTCAAAAATATAAATGAAACAGAACACAATAAACACTTTTTAAAAGGGTATATTTTAGTGTGGGTGTTATTTTTAAAAGAAGACAATGTGAAAATCGATTAGCTTTCAGGGGTTGAAGGAGTGAACAGGAGAATAGGGAATTAGCAGGAAGAAGAATAAAAGGAAAGGGTTTAGTGTGGAATTTAAGAGGAGACTTAGGAGAATGAAAACGTAAGTTAGGATACTGAATAAAAGTAAAGTAAGGAGTAGAAAGACTATAAAGTACATCAGGAGGTGATCAGGAGATCGTGTGAGTAACCTATCAATAAGGCCCGACTAGAAGTAGGACAGAAGTCACCTAAAGAATAAGAAGATAGAGTAGGAAAGAAATGACACAAGTTTCTGAATTTTCAAATGCCAAAAGCAAAGAATATTTTTTCTAAAGCTACAGTATTTGACTCCCTTGACAAATAATTGCTAACAATAACAAATAAAGGCAGTCTTACTTTGTACAGCATACAGGACTATAAAAATGGCCATGTAAAGCTGAAACCATTGAAAGAAATTACAATAATCAAAATGGGAAAAAGCTGTTCTGTGACCTTTAGAATTTGTTGATCAAAATGTTAAAAACTGTCATATTTAGCTAGAATGAAGAGATAAATGAAAAAAGTAAAACTTTTCCTTAGTTCACCATAACTTAAAATGGAAAGATTTGAATGAAAGTGCTTTATTTCTCTGTGAAAGCTTACTAAAAGTAGTGTGAACAGTGCTTAACAATTTCTTGTCATATAATTTAACATGTGACTCAGGAATATTGTCTCCGGGCTAGGGCAAAATCCTCACACTTGGTCATACACTGTCCAGTTTTACTCTCACTGCTTCATTCCTGTGCTGCACTTGCATTTTTGTTGGTCATCCATTTTTGTAAAATCTACTCACTCAGGAGGCAGAGGCAGGTGGATCTCTGTGAGTTCAAGGCCAGCCTGGTCTACATAATGAGTTCCAGGAAAGCTGGGGCTACAGGGAGACCCTGTCTCAAAAGGCCCCCCCCAAAAGGAAAATGACACTGTATATCAACTGAAAACGGATGTAATGTCACCAATCCAGGGACAGACTGTATAAGAAGTGATATCATGGCCACTGATCATGATATGCAACCGTTATTTCCACAGAGACTAGGCTAAAGGTCTAGTAGCTAAGCTTATACCTCATGTAGTTATTCACTGTCAAATATTTTGGTAATCAAAATTTCAGCTTTGATTTGGGAGAATTAGCATTACTTAACTAAACCATGATCACTAAAATTTGTGTTAATCAAAACTGTTCATAGTGAGGACTCCCTTTGTATTTAATATAACTTTATTATACCTATGCCAAGTACTGTCTTAAGAGCTCTATATTAATTATTACACATCATTTTTAGCATGGTGCAATGACTTGGTACTCACTTCATACTCAGTGTGAAGGAGAATATAAAATATAAATTATATGCTAATATTTTAATATGTAAAATATATAAACTTCCCCAAATTAACATTAATCCAAAGATTTTCTTAATAAATGCTGACATATAATCATTAAGGGTTTGAATTTGGTATGCTGGCTCACACCTTTAATATTAGCACTCTGAATGCTGAGGCAGTAGGGTTGTCTCTACTTTGAGGACAGCCTGGGCTTACACATAGTGAATTCCAGTCCAGCCTGTGATACAGAGTAAGAGCATACATGAAACAAAAAAGCTTCTGTATAGAAAAGAAACCATCATTTGAACGAAGAAGTAGCCTACACAATTAGAAAAAAAAAGTATTTACCAGTTATATATCTGAGAGAGGATTAATATATAGAGTATACAAAGAGTTCAAAAAACGAAGCATCAAGAAAACAGCCAACAAAATTAAAAATGGGACATGGAACTAAACAGTTCACAAAAGATGAAATACAAATAGATGAGAAACACTTTAAAATGTTCAATATCCTTAGCCATCAGGGAAACATGCATTAAACTATTTTGATAGTTTATCTTACCCCAATCAGAATGGCTAAAATTCACAAAATAAATAATGATAAATACTGGCATGGATGTGGGGGAAGGGGAACACTTACTCCCTGTTGGTGAGAGTGCAAGCTGGTGTAGCCACTATGGAAATCAATGGAGAAGTTCCTCAAAAAGCTACAAATAGATCTACTACTCTTTCTAGCTATACAACTCTTGGGCATATACCCAAAGGACTCTATATCCTACTACAAAGATACCTGATCATCCATGTTCATTGCTGCTCTATTCAAAATAGCTAGGAAATGGAAACAGCTTATATGTTCATTAACTGATGAATAAGAAAAACAAAATTATGGAAGTTGTGGGTTAATGGATGGAACTGCAAGCAATCATCCTGAGTGAGGTAACCCAGACCCAAAAAGAAAAACATTGCCTGTTTCTGCCTAGCTTTGAATTTTTAGATATGTTGTTTCATCTGGTATACATTTAGAGGTTAGGAAAGGGGCCATGGGAGAGGCAAGATCTCTCATGGGCAAGGAGAGAGAATACAGTGATATAAAGGGAATAAAACAGGAAGGAATAAGTGGGGTTAGGGATGGGTGAGTAGGATAGAAGAGAGAATATGGGGAAGGATAACTAACATCAATGACCTTTTGAAAAAAAAATAGGGAAACCTACTACTGTAGAAGCTCTTTTAGATATATACATATATAAAAAGTTTAAATGATGTTAGCCTATAACAAGGGGACAGTACCCCAATGAGACATCTCATTCTAGCAAATAAAAACCCCAGTACCAGGAATGGGTTACCTCTCTTTTGAGTTGTAGGTCAGTGGGATTCCAAAGACCCCCTAACCATTACAAGCTACTGTCATTGCTCTTTGTTAATCTATAGAATATGATGGTAAGACCCTATTGCTAAAGACAACACATACTTGAGTCATAGAACATGGAAAAATCAAGCAGGTACTGACCTGGAAGCTACATTCCTACTGGTTAGCTTTCATAGTGCTGGGATGTGCTATTTATGCTACTGGAAGAGAAAAGAAATAATTAATACTACCCAGCTATGAGCCCTTGAGATACAACAATGATTGGTCAGGCAAGATATAACCATTAGTAGAATAGTGGCATGAAAGTTATGGGATTAACCAACTACCCTATGATTAGATTTAAGACCTGTTCTACAAGATGGAATCCATACCAGGTACCATTACTGGGGCCAAGAACTTGTGGCTAGATAGGTTATAAGCCCTAGGACAGAATCTGCTTTTTAACATTCTACCGAATGGGCATAATATTAAAATGACCCCTAAAAACTTACTGCTGTACACATGGATTAAAGTATCTCTCAAACCTCATTGGAGAAGCTTCTTTTTGAAGTAGAAGGCAATTAACACAATGGTTAATTTTCAGAGTTGGGGTGTGTGTGTATGTGTGATCAAAATACACTGTATGAAGTTCTCAAAGAATTAATGAAAATATAAAGAAATTTCAAAAAACAAGTTACATGCATTTGGAATATATAACTAGAGTAAAACGTAAGGTTCTTAATTTTGGAAGTAGGGTAGATATGTTCAGAAAATGTACTCTTAATGCTCATAGTTCTATTTAATAAAAGTACTGTTCAAGAAGTCATTATATTATAAATTAAGGAATTTTGTGTGTGTGTGTGTGTGTGTGTGTGTGTGTGTGTGTGTGTGTGTGTATGTGGTTGATGTTGGTTGTCTTCCTCAATTGCCCTTCACCTTAATTTTTGAGACAGGGTCTCTCATTGAACCTGGGATTTACCAAATGGGTTAAGCTGTTGCTGGGATTACAGATGTGCTGCCATGCTCAGCTTTTTATGTAGGTGCTGAAGATCTAAACTCAGGACTCTTGTGATAAGCATTTTATCAACTGAACTACCTCACAAGCCCAACTTAATTCTGTTAAGATTATGCCATATTATTATCCAAAAGATCTATGCACTAGTTGGTATATGTTTTCTCCATTTACTGGTACAGCATTTTAAGTATTTGGGATGAGCTATGTATGGTTGAAGGAGATATTAGCAGACACTTGGATAGAAATACTAGTCTCAAGGAAGGCTTCAACATCAATTTTCACACCTACAAACTTAAGTCACTGATCAAAAAATTATCTCTCAATGTTTATAAATAGAACTACTTTCCTTTTGGAAAGGATGATATTTTAAGAAATGTGATGAAATAAAAACTAAAAATTGTACTCCTGCTTTTAACATGTTGATAATCAACTCTGAACATCTTGGGATTTTATAAGTAGAAAATATTTGCACTATGTATAGTGCCTAATGTTCACTTTTGATTTTTCATTTTCATACCATGGATTATTACTTTTTGAGTTTTTGAATGACTCCTAGAAGGCAATGCTGTTTCTCTAAAGATGCACATTTTAGGAGTATTTTTCCAACCAGAAAGATTTTTCACTGGTGCCTTACTATATGTCTTACCAGGCAGTGAAAGAGGGATGAGAAGGTATACATGGGAACAGATAAGCAACATGTTGCTGATGACAGACAGCTCTTGGGGACTGAGAGAAGCACACTGCCACAGTCCAAGCGAAATGGAACGCAAGTGGGCCCAGGAAAACCACATGTTAGGCAGAGGAAGAAAGACAGGAGGGCTGAAGGTGATGGAACTCCAAGAGCTGGAAGAACCAAGAGTTTCTAGGTGGGGAGATCAAAAGCCAAGGCCGACTTCACTTTTCTGACAATCATAATTCATTTCAAAAAAAAAACAAATACAAATTCATAATCTTGAAAGAGTTATTAGTTTAGTAAAAGGAGAGCTGCCACATTTACTGACAAATTCTTCAAAGACTTTTTCACAAATTGGTTTAGAAAGCCATTAAAAAAAAACCATGGTGGCTATTAAAATTTTTTAAATGAGATTTCTGAAATGAGACTATTTAAGTTCATTGCTATCAAAATCATAGGATAGTACTGGATGTGATGAAATATATTTATTATATACATATACATTTATATTAGGGCAACATGTTAGTGATCTGTGTGGATGACAAGCATATTAGATGGGAGGTCTTAAGTGATTCTCTAATCAATGATTTTTCTCTGAGTTTCTGACTCTAGTTATTTATAATGAACGATTCACTGGGAACACAATTCTTGGTGGTCAACTTCTAGAATACTCATGCCTTACATTCACTAATAATTATAAAGTAGCACAAAACCTAACTGATGAGTAGAAGCTACAAGGCCAATTCTACAGTAATGAACAACTGCCTGAAAAGTGCTATTTAGTTAATGAAGACATCAATTCACAGATGAGAAAGTATCTTTTGAATGGAAAGAGGAATGCTATAGTGCTTCAGCAGCACATGCAGTCAGAATTGATACAGTATCATATATACATGGATATGCTTTGAATTTTAAGATCTGTTTATAAGGCAAAGTATAGATTTTAAATTAGAGCTGTGTCTAAAAACATATTAGACAACTTAACTTGTCCACACATTCTGAATGATACCACATTCCAGATAATTACTGTTGATTTTTCATGCTATCTTTAGAAAGGAAGTGATTATTTACTAACAAAAAAGAGATAAATTCCATAGTGTAATTTCCTCAAGAGGTATTTTCAGCAATAAAGTAGAAGTGAATATTTAGCAAATATTCAGTAAGTTCAGTCAGTATAAATATTCAATACGGACTGCTTAAGTGAAGAAAAATTAGGATTACATTAGCAGGCTGTCTCCAATTCAAAATATAGTGACTGCCAACATTCCACTTTGTGTTCATGTGGCTTGGCAGATAGGTGCATGTTATTAATGGTCCCTTTCTACATGCAAGCCAAGAAAAGCTCATCTAAATACAGATAAGCGTTCAACCTTAATTCTTAGACCATAAGATTTGCTACTTTTCCCTCTTCCTCTTTTTCACATTATACTATAAGCTTCCTATCATGTGTTTTTGAATAGACTGAAATGATAGTGAAAAGCCTGTCTAAGCCATGGCATGGGCAAGAAACAGGATGGATACAGATTCCTTCAGAACATATGCTAACATGCACGGCCATCTCTCCAGATGACAATTTCAGTGAATAAGCTCAGTTCTTTCCTGGAGAACAAGTAGAAAACAATGTTAAAAACTAGAGCGTTCTATCCAGTATGCCTGGCACAACTTGTTCAGAAACATTTTGAGTCCCTGACCCTTCAGGTCAGACAGCAGGGCCTTGAAGTAACAAGACTTTCTGCTCATCTCTGATTGTCATTGACTTTTGAACCTAGAGAGTCATGTTTTCCTATATGGCCTGCTTCAAGAGCTGTAGGCCAACCTTCATTTTCTGATAACCATGCTTTATGATGGCCCTGAATCTCAGAGAATTGGTGAAATGGGTCTAAGGGAAAGTTCACGTTTTCAAGGACCGCGAAGAAAAGACAGATGAGAGAGAACAATGGTGTAATTTCAGAGGTGAGCAGGTACTCTAAGGTCTAGGGAAGAGATCTCTGAATAGACAACCACTGGCTGTACCAGTGGGAGCTGAGGTAGAGTAGGACTGGGGGAACATCCTAGGAATGTCACCTTCTCAGCCAGGTCTCTCTGGCCAACCACCTAAACATTCATATCCTCTCTACCCTACACATGCGTCAGGCCCTCTCTTTCTGCTTTATATTTTTTCCTACCACTACTGAACACTATATACTTATCTATCTTGTTCACTGTCTGTTGATCTTTTCTACTAAATGAAAGCTCATTATGAGCCTTTATCTGTTGCAATTCATTACAGAATCCCTACCTGAGACAATGCCTAATGCATGGTATATACTGGCTGAATGTGCACATGAGGACTGCATGGGTATTCCAAGAGAAGCCTTGGAGGGGGCTGAAAACACACTTACACTTAACCAACTGTAACCCCAGGTAGAACCAGTCTGGCAGAGTCTTCTGTCACCTGTCACTTTTGTGCCAGCCAAAGCAAGCTATGCCAGAGGCATAACTAGAAAACAGCAATGCTTAGTAACATGGTCTACCTTCAAATATTTACAGATTCCTGCCCTTTTACTCTGAGGACATGCCTCCCCACACTCAGCAAAAAATGTATTTGCTGGGTTTTTTTGAAGGGCACACCACACAGTGGCTTCTCAGTTCAGCTTTACTGCTCCATGTCTCTCCCAGCTTTTGCCTCCAACTTTCTGTCCTAGGGACAGTCTCATTCAGCTCTTCTGTTCTGTTTACCAAATTTCTGTGTCTCTAAGGGTCTTGTTTCTGTGTAATATTCTGTAAACCTAGTAACAAAAGGAAACACTGGAAAACATGAATAAGTAAGTTATTTATAAACAGAAGTAGAGACAGGGAAGTGGAAGACCATTAAATATATAGTATTGCATTACATTTTAATAGTATTTTCTGTATTTCTCCAGAATAATATTTCTCCAGAAACTATAGAATTTTCTCACATAAAACACCATTTCATCACAAAGAAGCAACCATAATGTAGAATAAAATAAACATATCCTATTATTCAATTATCACATTCTCTGAATAAAAGTGCACCTAACAGAGATTTTACTAGTAGGAAACACTAAAAATAATATGTGATACAAACATAAGGCTTCTCAAATATTCACCATTCACTATATGTTATGCCAAGAGCAGCCTG
>NW_008334442.1:1440319-1471405 GCF_000622305.1 Nannospalax galili | reverse complement strand
TTATGCCAATGGAGCAGCCTGATTTTGTATATATAAGTCTACTTATATAAGGCTCAACATTGCCAGCTCTGATACACAGAGTTGTTATTACAGCTGTTTTTAAGAGAAAAATAAAATCAACATAACTATTGAAAATAATTACTGTACTGGTAATGGTTTAAGTAAAAAGTTAAAATTTGATTTTACTAACTTTTAATTTATTTGTTCATATTTGCAAATATTATCCCTAAATGGAATTTATTATGAACAACACAACTCTTTCTCCCACAACATTTAACAAATTTAGTTATAAAGGAAAAAATAAAATGTTAAATGAATATGTATATTCATAGGCAATCTCATTATTTGGAACTTTCAAGTGAAATGATAAAATTATAACAAGAAAAATCGTTAAGTTAACAAACTTGAAAAAAAGACTTCATTAAAGTGAATATACAGTCTAAAATAACCATTAGTATTTTGTGGTTAATATACATGTTGAAATCTTTAAAACAATTTAAATTATAGATAAGATTACTGATTAGTGCAATTTGGGTATTTCAAATGTATTTAAACAAGCTTTGTTCATCTCCATTTGAATTTTCTCCCATTTTCACCATCATAAATGTCATAAAACAAATGTACTCCACCTTGAGTGACTTCTTTTACAGCTCCACTACTTCTCGTAATGATATTTCCATTGTTCCAGTTATTTCCACATCTAATCTAGTCATCACAAGGAGTGTGGGTTCTTGATGAGCATGGATTCTCCTAGCTACTCCACTCCCACTGTCACCACTCTAACTTACACTAGCAACTCCATATACTTGCCTTTTCATCAATCTGATGAGCCTACTGCTTCTGGTTTCTTCTTCCTTTCTTGTGTGTGTGTATATCTGTGTGTAGACATGCGCACATGAATGTGAGTTCCCATGGAGATCAGAAGTGTTGGATTCCCCTAAAGCTGGAGTTACAGGAGCTATGAACCACTTGATATGAGTGCTGAAAACTGAACTCGAGTCCTCTGCAAAAGTAGTACGGGGTCTTAACCACTGAGCCATCTCTTCAGTCCCTTGTTCCTTTCTTTTGTGTATTTACTGAGCACCTCTGGCTCACCACATTAAACATTGTGAGGAAAATCACTGATTTTGTATGAAAAGTAATTTCGTTTTTGTTAGTAGTACAGTGCTAGAGGTGCTGGCCTTAACACTTCTTAATGGATGCCACCTTATGCTGATGGTGGAAAGGAAAAACATGCCTGCTAGCAGAAGGGCCAATACACCTTTTTTCCTGTTTTAACTCCTAGGGAAAAGACAGTCATGAAGTCATGATGAGCTCTTGTTAACTGCTATGTCTTAAGCATCCAGAATAGTACCTTGAACTTACTAAGTGTCCAATAAATATTTGAGGACTAGATGGATGTGCACTGCTGACTGTTTTACTATGAAGTCTAAGCTGTCTAAGTTGTCCTAGAACTTGCTATGTAGTCCCAGGCTGGCCCTGAGCTTGTGATTTTCCTACTTCTGCATATGGCATAAAATCTTCGTCTGATACAGCTGAATTTGTTGGAACTCAAACTCATAAGAAGATTCCACAGTACAGCAAGTTCTGTACTAAGGGAAAAAAATCTGGTCAGAAAAGAATGAAGTTATTTAGATGAGTTAGTATAAAAACAAGTGAGGATGAAAAAGAAGAAAATATCTTCTTTTTGATATTCAATGAAGTATAACCAGAGTGAGGATGGAGAGGGAAGTTAAGGTAGAAACAAATTATCTTCAGTGAGCTTTGTAGTGTCTTATTAGAAAGAATTACTCTGAAATTCTAAGGTATTAGACAAAAGGTGAGCCAAACAAGGCTTTAGTCTCAAAAAGGAGTTATGTTTGTTTCTACACAGGGTAGAGTGATCACTAAATCTGAACTTTTAATTCTGTTGTTTTAATTGGTTATTGCTATGGAATGAATCACCCCTCCCCCAAACTTGTCAAATTAAAACAATACACATTTATCATCTCAGTTTTTGTGGGTTAGAGATCTGAACATAGCTTAGCTGGGAGACTCTGGCACAGGGGGGTCTCACAAGGCTACATTCAAGGTGTTGTCTGGGGTTGCAGTCACCTCATGGCTCAACTTGGGGGAGAATTCTCTTCCAAGGTCACTCATGTGACTGTTGGCAGACCTCAAGTCCTCATTGGCCTTTAGCCAGAGACACCAGTTCCATGCCATGCAGTCTCTTCAGAGCAGCTTGTAACCCAGCAGCTGGTTTTCATGAGAGAGAGCAGGAGAGGACAACAGGGAGCCTGAGCTCTGCCAGCACTCCCTGGGCTTACCATGTCCCCCATTATCCATCAGCAGCACGCTTGACAGAATAGTGGAAAGACCTTTTTTGAAGATTCAGTTATGATGGCTGCTAGGTGACAGCACCTTGTGGAGCAATGTCTCCTCTAAAACAGTGTTTAATACAGAGCTATTTACCTTTCATCGGGGAATGAAGGGATAGAAATGGGACTAGCTTCTCTGTTACCCTTAGTGACCTACTAATAAAACCACTGCTTTCCATTGCCATGACTTCAGGCTCTTCTGATCTAAAGGACATGGTACCCTGAGAAGAAGTGTTTCATTGGGTGCCACAATAAGGACGCTATAAAATAAAGTCAGGACGATCTTCTTGGCACTTTAGGTGTCTTATGCTTCTGAATCAGCTTCTGAATCAGCTTCTACTCTATTGTCTGTATGATAGATGCTTATTTCCAAGTGAAAACTGAGATGCTGTTATATAATACGCAAGGAAAAATGTTATCAGTGATTCAGGAAATTCTACAGTCTACCTGTGAGGACTTTCTGTAGTTACATTCAATAGGATACTATATAATAACCTAATTCAGGCAGGACTGCTAAAGGCCTCAACCTTTCAGGAATGAAGGTATGGTTCACTTCACTAGGCAAAGATCTTAAACAGCTAAGATACTTGCTGAGAGCAAAGGGAATAGTGAATGGGTACTGAAAGAAGGCAGCCATAAATACTAGCTAGAATTACATGTACAGTTGCAAAGAAATGAAGAACCTAATAATATTTCTTCTTTATTTTGATAAGGATATCTTAAGTACATACATACATGAAAGTGTATATACCTGAGGTTTATCAAGCATACTAAATATTTTTGGTTTAGCTGCTTCTCTTATTTTTTTAAAGAATATTTTATTTATTTTTATTTTATGTATATTGTCTGCATGTGTGTAAGTGCACCTGTGTTATGTAATGCCCGTGGAGGTCAGAAGAGGGCCTTGGATCCCTTGGAACTGGAGTTATAGACAGTTGTTAGCTGCCATGTGGGTACTGGGATTCAAACTTGGGTCTTCTTCAAGGACAACCAGTGCTCTTAACTGCTGAGCCATTGCTCCAGCTCCTCAATATCTTATTTTATTAAAGTCTAATAGATGCATCAATAGCAATATATTTTTAAGTCTTAAAATTGTGGCTATTAAAGGGAAGAATAATGACTATCAAACATGAACAATGGGACAGTAAAGGACTTCATGTCTGTGGAAAAGGCTGGTATCATTTTTGGTTGTATATGGGAGAAGTAGATTTTTGTTGTTACTGTTTTTATAGTAATAGGGATGGAACCCAGGGCCTTATACATGAGAGACAGGTTTTCTACTGAGCTCTATCCCTAGCGCTTTATGACTGTACATGGCGACAGATGTAACATATTAGAGAGAATCATCACTTCATTAATGTCTTTATGATACAGTCTCACACTGGAGCCCAGACTGGTCTGGTCCTCATTATGTTGCCTTAGTGTGGCCTCGAACTTGTGGTAACCCTCCTGCTTCAGACTTCCAAGGGTTGGGATTATAGGTATGAGCTAAATGCTTGGCTAGTTTATATGTTAAGAAGATATATAGGAGTGTGAAACTGGCAAATGTGGGCTGTGTTAGACTTTTAATATATAGATTTGACCAGGCTGAACTATATTTTCCAGAATTCTTCCTGAGGAAGAATGTATACAAGGGAGTTTGTGAGAGAGGGTGATAGGGGAGACAGGGACTTGAAGGCAGGGAGGCAGTAGCCGTTCCCAGTGTACATATGCTGTCTCTTATCTGCTGGCTCATCTTGTGGTACGAGGCAAAGTAAGAACTGTAGCTGCTCTACTTTCTCTTGGATTATCCCTTGGCATCTCTGACTACTGAAGCAACCATGAGTGTGTTTAGGACCATGATAAAGTGGAAAGAATTCTTTAGGACACATGTGTCATGGATGACTGAGGCAATATGGGGTGAAATGGGTTAATCCTCTTTGACTCCAGCTCTTGCTTATGAGCTCCTGCTCATTTTTGTTCTCTTTCATTTTACATCTAACTGCCAAAAATACCTGTTCTAGGTACTAAAGCTCTAGCATCAAATACAATGTCAATACCCTTGAAAAGACTGTTTAACCATGTCTATTCAAATACAAGCCACAAACATATCCTAGTAAGTCTTCATTCTTTGTGGATTTCAGACTTTTGGATTCATCCACTCCCAACAACTTATTTGTAACCCCAAATCAATACTCATGACATTCTTGTCATTTCCATACATATACTTACATGGAGTGACAAAAATCTGAATCATCATTGCTGAGTTTCAGAAAGACCTTGTTTTAGCTATAATACTGTAAACGAGTGGATTTAATGGACTATTTAGTATCATGTTTTTCATATTTCTGTTATTTTTTACTTCATTATTTCAAATGACCCCTGAACACGGTGCTGAGGTACTGTCTAACATTCCTTAGTTCAAGAAAGTTGTGCTGTAGCTTGTGAGAAAATGTATGTGATGAGTTTTGTTCAGGCATGAATTACAGTGCTACTGGCTATGAATTTGTTCTTAATAAATCAACAATCCCTGCTAAAGATGTATCTTGAAACAGAAACACACATCAAACAAGGAATTTTTATTGATTGACAAAAATGTGACCAGAGGCACACAGATATCTAACCCTACATTTCCTCTAGTAGTGATAAATTAGTATTTCTAATTCAGTGCTTGAAGTGATTTCATAGTATATGGCCACCAAGAACAGTGAAAGAGTCAATTCAAAAATTTCAATATATGGGGCTGGAAAGGTGGCTCAGCAGTTAAGAACACTGGTTGTTTTTGCAGAAGACTCAGGTTCGAATCCCAGCACCCACATGGCAGCTAACAACTGTCTGTAACTCCAGTCCCAGGGGATCTGACAGCCTCTTCTGACCTCCGTGGGCATTGCACGACACAGGTGCATTACCTACACACAGGCAATACATGCATACACATAAAATAAAAATAAATAAAATTTTGAAAAAAGTTCAAAATTTCAATTTATAATTTATGTATACAAATATGTCATAGCATTGGTATCTCCTAGTAGTTCTATTTCTCTGTTTAAACCTTGACTGTCAAATCTAAAAATTGTGGCTGTAAAATAGTGAAGTTGGTTAAAATTTACATATAGTGACATTTATTTATAACAACAGCTCATCACCTAGAATTTGAACTGTTCTTTACATTGTTTCTTTCGAATATATAAACACATCTACTTTGTGATTAGCTATCATCCATGGTTGACACATGAAACAGTCTGTGTTCCAAACTTTTGCTCATTTTCCAGCATTCATAGCCAGAGTAAGTCCAATGCTACCATTAATCAGAAGCAGACACCATTGCTCACTGTGTTGATCATAAAGAATTATTAGGAGCTGCAAAATCAAAATATGTGAGCAATGAAAAAGGCCATTCTCTTTGTGTAGTCATGAAAGAGCAAACTCCTAGGCCAGAAATGACTCCCATCTTTCCTTCTAGAGCCCCACTGCTTCTGGCAGTGCTCCCTTCACCTAGTCCTTACTTTCTGTCAGTATCTTCAGAGCCATTTTAGCCTTGTTCTTTCCAATGCTCTGTTTCTTTTTCTTAGAATGCCATCTTGGATACCTTCCCACAATCCAAATTCCATTTGACACAGAAGGCCCACCTACAATCTTCATATGAAAAGAAATTTTTCTCTAATCCATATAATTGCCTTGATTGACTGACATATATCACAGGATTGGTATGCAGATTCTGTATGGCTACCAAGTTCTTTTCTTTTAGTCACTGCCTTGTCTCCCTAAGCTTCAACAACTGTCTATATTATTCTTGAAATGTTTCACCTATTCATCTTACTTACTGAGTCTGTTGGTAAGCATTTTAAGCTACTTGGCAAGTTTTGGTAATGTTTTGAACCTATATTTAAACATTATAAATGATCCAAGACAGAATATAATTCACAATACAGAATTCTACATCTCACTGATGTTTTTCATGTTAAACACACACACACACACACACACACACACACACACACACACACCTTTTATCAAACACATACCTGCAGAGACTCGAGGGCAGTCAGGCAGCATGGACTCCACTGACGTGTCTAATGGTTCTGAACTAGAGACCCAGTTGCAACAGTTCTGTAACATAACAGAGATAATATTGGTGAAATATAATTTAAGTACAGATTACATTTTTAAGTAGAAGAGGTAAATTTGTCCTACATAATAAATCACTAGAAGTATATTCAATTTATGTTTCACATGCTTTATTTTTTCTTACATAAACAGTCAGTGATTATTAATGACTGTGGGGAAAAAATTTTATCTTTTACAATTCAGTAAAAAGTCCAGGTTGATGCCAAGATATGCAACCTGTGAAATATACTGCAATATATTTCTAAGAAAAACTTAGATGTAAAGAAAGAAAGAAACAAAAAGATTATAATTAAAGGTGATTTTTTTTATTTCTGAGAATTTCATATATAAGTATTGTATTTGCATTACTTCCATCCCTCCCATTCCACTTCTCCCACACCCCCCCACACATAATGCTCTGAATCTATTCAGTGATGGTTATGTGTACATATACATGTTTACAGCTACCTACTTGGGTCTAGATAACCTCACAGAGAGCTAGTCCCTGGAGAAACTGATTCTTCCTCATCATCCATTGTTTGCCTGTAGCTCTTCATCTTGAGGTAGGACCTCCCCTCGATGTGAAGTTTCCCGCATTCACCTTGGGATGTCAATTGGTTTTGCCATTATGCAGACCTTCTTGGATTACTATACTGTGGAGATTTTATTGACACAGCTTCCCTATTATATCTAGAATGTATTAACTAGCAGCAAGTGTCTTGTCCCTCTAACTCTTATGTTCTTTCCACCCTCTCTTCTGCAATGCTCCCTGAGACTTGGGTGTAGAGGCTGCATTTATAGATGTATCACTAAAAAAATCCTTTTTAAACCTTTGGAATAAAAATATTAATTTGAACATATGAAATAGCCAATTTCTGAGCTATGCTTTTTTGCATATGTAATACCAGAGAAAATTAATTTTGCATTTACTCCTGAAATCTGGCCCATATTCCCTTTTAGTTTTTGCTCTGATTGGCTTCCATGAAGGCTGTATCAAAACAGTTACATACAAATACAGCCTGGTGAAATACAGCTGTGTGTCTGAGGACACAAAGCTTTCAATATTAATGATCAGTCTCTAAGGTAATGATGACATGCACCTCAGCCAAATGAAAAACCATATTGCTTTTATACATTTTTAGTCTATATTTGAATTCTGGTTTGAAAGATGTGACTAACCTTATATAGTTTAAAAAACTTCCCAACACATTCATCCCCCCCCCCCCTCTCTCTCTCTCTCTCTCTCTCTCTCTCTCTCTCTCTCTCTCTCTCTCACAGAATTTCCAGACGGATTCTATTTTAAAAGAAACATCCCATCAATCATGTTGGAAAAATCGGTGATTGCTATTCTGGTAAACAAGCACGTATTTTTAGATGCTTGCACCATAGAATCTGTCCTCACTGTGGAAAGATCCTTGACTGGTAGATCAAGTGTCTTATTGTATTTTCTTAATTCATTCTGTCTGGAAGAAGATGTCAGCTGTGTTGCAGTGAGGAGAGAATTTCAAAGGACCCAGTCCCCACCAATAAAGGCCGAGGAATGGCTTTTGAATAGATTTGTCAAGGCAACCCTACTGTTCTGGGACCAGAGAGAGCAGGAATAATATAAAGGAAGGGTTGCTGGATGAGATTAGAAAGTGAAGTTCACAAAGCATGGCAGATTTTTGTAAGAAGCAGTGGATCAATGAAACTATTGAACTGTGTAGGGAAAAAAAAACATGAAAACAAACAACATCTAGTAATGTTCTTAAATGCTTTCTCTCGTTTTATATTTAAAATGGTTAAAATATTAGTATTTTTCATGTATAACAAAAGCTTACTGGTTCAGAATGGATACATATTCTATAATGTGCACTCCTAATCTTAATTAGCAGCTGAATGCAAAATTATACAATGTAAAAAGGAGCAGAAATTATAAAAGAAAGAGGGTTTGAGAAGATATTTCATACATTTGAAGTAAGTAAAATTAATATTACCATTGATAGAATACCACATCAGAGAATTCTAGATAATGCAGAAGATTAGCACACAATTAGCCAGCTTTTATATACAATGTGACACTTGCTTGTAAGAAATAAGTATTCTCCAAAGCAGTGTCAAGATATGTAAATGGATGATTTGTTTTATCATTCATCACAGCCCCTAATAAATTCAAAAACCAAGACTTCTATAGGCACTAAAAATAGGCTCCCAGTGATACAGGAAGATAGCTTCAATGAAGAATGACTTTCTCTTTCTCTCTCTTTTTCTTAAACAATTCAGTCTTTTCAATGACAGCAATTAGCACTACCAACAGACAGGCAGCGATTAGGTATATATTTTAATTATTATTCATCCTACTAGTACCTCCAAATCTGATGAAAGTTGGCTATTACCCAGGTGATATGTCAGTCTTAATACTTCTCTCCTACACCTCACACATGTAAAACTGTGCCTTACAGAATTTTCTAGTATTAATAAAAGTGATGGCACATTATACTACATAGGCAATTAATCATTTTCCTAACTCACTTTGACTTTTAAAAGTTGAACCAAATGAACTTTCATCCATTAATTTTACAGATCACCTTTAGCTCAGATACTGAAAGAAAAATACAGGCTAACATTTTGTGATTCTGGAATTTTAGTTCTCATCTAGGGACATGTTTAAGGCTTTGATCTCTTTTGCAAAATCAGGAAGATGCAAAGCACCCCACAGTTAAAGTGAGTATGTCAGAAAGTTCTGTGGAATTACAAAGTACCTCAGTAGGATTGTAACGGGTTGGAAACCAAGTTTGAAGCATGTATATATGTGCTTATGCATGTGGCCTTTTT
This sequence comes from Nannospalax galili, assembly GCF_000622305.1. NCBI lineage: Eukaryota > Metazoa > Chordata > Mammalia > Rodentia > Spalacidae > Nannospalax > Nannospalax galili. The sequence continues at coordinate 1,462,148 of NW_008334442.1, read as the reverse complement.
ACACCACTGGGGAAAGAATAGAGAAAGCAGGGCAAAACAAGCTAAAAAGGTTTGCTATGTGAAAGAGCAAAGTGAAGTAAAATAGCACAAGTGGTAGAAATATATGCAAAGAGACACAGCCATTTCTTATGAACTTTATCTGCTCATCTTCTCACATGTATCTTCCTATCCTAAGATGTGATAGTTTAAAAACCAAGTTTCTTTCATGGTTGTTCTAATGGTTATCTATCCCTCTCCTACTGCCCCAATTGATCCCTACCCCAGTTTTTTACATAGGATGAAGCATCCTAGGTGGCCACACACTAGAAAACCCTTCATAAATGTGAAACATGCTGGAACGTGTTAGCAGCCTATGAGATCTTAGTCCCTGCTGCATAGAGAGTAGTCAAGAGGCAGCTGAGGAAAGGTGCCCACAGTACTATTTTGGAGGCTCACATGCAACACTCTCTTGTTCTATCAAGTGTTTCTCTGGGTCTAAAGAAAAAAAGCAAACTAGGTATTATAATGAATGTCTCTTAAAGTTAAGTGTTTTCAATATAAAAGATTTTTTTATACTCTATGATCCTGCATATTTTTATGAAAGTTTTGTGAATTTAATATAAAACATCTTAATCATTTTTATACTACCTCCCCAATTTGCACCCTCTATAGGCCCTTCCCCTCCCCCCACTGGATTTCATACGTTCTGTCATATATGTTAAGGACTATCGAGCAAGTTAGTGTACCCAGACATCCCTCAGTGTGAGTTCATCCACTGGGGTCTAGTCAGCCCATCTAGAGTCTTTCTCTGCAGATTTGTGTCACTGTAGATTTGTGTCACTGTAATTTTCTTATGTAAAACTCTTGGCATGAGGACTAGTGTTAGGGATTGAAAGCCCCTAAAGGCCACAGTGCTGAGTGACAACCTTTGGCTTAAGCCAAGGATGGACAATATTTGAGTAGACATGAAATGAACTTTTGCTTTTATTTATTTTAAAAGTTTAATTAAGTTTATTTGTTATGTTTGTGTGCATGTCTGTGTGTGTGTATGTATAGTGTGAGCACACAAATGCCAGACTGTGAGTGTGGAGCAATTTCACCATGGGATCTGGGGGTTGAACTCAGGTTGTCAGGCTTACCTAGGAAATACTTTTAGCTGCCGGGTCATCTTGCCAACCAATGAAACAAATTATTTTTGTTATTAAAATTCTTTTTATGTGTGTGTGTATGCCACATGTATACAGGTGTCCATGGAGGCTAGAAGAGGATGGATTCCCTGGAGCTGGAGTTACAGGTGGCTGTGAGTGGCCAACATGAGTGCTGGGAATCTAACTGTACTGTGGAACAGCAGCTAGTACTCTTAATAGCTGGAGACATCTCTCCAGCTCCCAATTTTTAAATAAAATGTAGGATTCAGTAGGATCTATCTGAAGACAAAAAAATAATAGTTAATAATAGTGAAAGATATTAGAGAAGCTTGTTTTGATGAATAAGTCTTGGCTTTTATTCACATTTAACACACTTGTTTGAGTTGTAAATAATTGCAACCTTAAAGGGTGATCCTTAATATGGAAGTTTTTGTGCCCTCAGACATGAAACACCATGATTCACCAGGTTCTGTTTCTAGGGCCTAGAGTCAGGGTCAAAGGGCAATAAGAACGGTTTGTGACCATTTTGTAAATTGTACATCTGGCTTGACTACAGACTTCCAGAAGCCAGGGGTATGTCAGAAGCATGCCACATATTCAGCATGGACAGTACTTGAACTTGATGTGAGAAGTGCCTATTCAGGGCTGCCTTCAGGTGCTTTTTACTTCTCCGCATGGTTTAGCACCTATGCGTGGTCTTTTAGCTCGGTGCATGTTTGACTTTAAGAGACTGCTAAAAGTAGCCATCTTTGACATTTCTTTAGAAAAATTGCTATTTTAAATTACACAATACAACAGTTTACCTCTTTTTAAGGAAATATTTTATTTATTATTTTTATTTTATGTGTATTAGTGTTTTGCCTGGATGTATATAAGTGTGCCATGTGCATGTAATACCCTACAGAGGCCAGAAGAGGGTGTTGGATCCCTGGAACTGGAGTTATGGATGGTTGTTAGCCACCATGTAGGTGTTAGGAATCAAAGCCAGGGTCCTCTAAAAGAACAGCCACTGCTCTTAACCACTGAGCATTTCTCCAGTCCCACCAATTTACTTCTTAACCTTTGCTCTGTTTGCTAAATTGATGGGTTTGAAATACATAAGAGCTTTTTGTGTTTTTTTGTGTTTTTGAGACAGGGTCACACTATGTGGCCCTGTCTGACCTGGAACGTACAAAGATCTGCCTGCCTCTCCTTCCTGAGTGCTGGGATCAAAAGTGTGCATCAACACACCCCACTTTAAGAGCTTTTTAATAGTAAACAAATGCTTAATGTCAACAAGTTTATCCCATTAATTTAAATATGCTTATGAGAAAAGTAACCTATTTTACTATTCTTTAGGAACGACTAAGCAATTGGTTGCACTTCTCTACTTCCAAACTTAAGTCAATATTTGGTGAAATAATTAGGTTAAGAGGAGAGAAGCATGGAGGCTCCCTCTTCCACAGCTGGACTGTTCAGACAGCGTTTCAGCTTAGTGGGGGCTTTCTTGGGAGGAAAGATGTTTGCCAAATACTTTGCTTATCTGTTTGTGTATGTGTGTTCACGTGCACACATATACAAGTATGCCCACATGGAGGCCAGCCATTGAGACATGGTCTCATTGGCCTGGAGATGCTGAGTAGGCTAGGCTCATTAGTAGGCTAGGCCTGCTAGATGATAAGCCCCAGGGACCTGTCTGTCTTGAGCTTCTCTAAGTGGGCTCTAGGGATAGAACTCAGGTCCTGGTGCTTTATCAACTCAACCATCTCCCTGATCCTCATTATTTGTTAAAGAATTCTACATGAAACTAGAATTGTAGTTGGTACAAGTTTGTCTTTTCACATCATTCACTCAACACCCATGCTCAAGACAATAGGCTTCCAGTCTTGTTTTGCTATTCATAATATTGGGGAGTCCTACAGACTGAAGAGTGACTAAGAATAGAGAAAGAAAAAGACAGAGTTTTATTCTGAGAGCTGAGAAGCACTGGTCTCTTGTCTGGCACAATGAAATCATGTCTTCTAGGAGTCTCATATTCAGGTGACTTAGACAGGGATATATGTCATACACTTTCATGCATTCCTCTGTATTTGTACTTGGGGGCAAGCTCTCAGTAGGGATAATTTGAAGGACCTACTAAGAATGATCTAATAAGTTTTATCTCTGGAGTAGCATAGTATTTTCTATAATATGTCTCATTTCTTTATTCATCATGATTTACTTTACAGGATGGTTTTTTGGTTTTCTTTTGAGATGGGGTCTCACTATGCAGCCCTGGCTAGCCCGGATCTCTCTATGTAGGCCAGGCTGGCATTGAACTCACAGAGATTCGCCTGCCTCAGCCTCCTGAGTTCTGGGATTAAAGGTGTGCACTATCATCCCTAACTGGGTCTATTTGTTTTTGACCATTACTTTTGATTCTCATAATATGTCTATGAAATAGATGAAATAGTACCATTTCTAATTCACAATTAAAATTGACCCCAAAAGAGAATGGAGAGTGTAAGATTGAGTCTTAATGAAATGGTCACTGCATGCTGCATGGTAGATTTTCAAGTCTAGATTTACCTAGTGTGTGAATAAGCCAGAGCCATTATCAGAACTTTGTTCTTTTACCTGCTGCTCTTCCAACACTACCCAGCTTCCCTTTTGTGATATTTTAATATGTAAGCCGTTCATGAAGAAGATCAACTATTATAGATTATTTGGGAGTAGACTATAATAAGAGTAATAGTTGAAATTCACTGCGCTTTATTAAAGTGCCAACATCTGTGCTGCTCCATTACAAAAGTAATTTTCCAATCAGGTTTGTCAGGTTTATGTTCTTTAGAGAAAACAATCTTAAAGAGAGTAGATAACTTGCCAAGATTAAATGGTTAGGTAAAGGATTAGGCTGGGACTTTGATTTTGATAGGTCAGAAAGCAAAGTTCTTCATACTGATCCCTTAGGTTAGGACACAAGGGAGAGATCTTGAAGAACTATTAAAGAAGTAAGGCATTTATAAAAGTCTATAAATTTTATAAAAACTATGGTTGCAAAAAACCTAATAACATCCCATCCAATTAAGATGAATTCAACTACTGCCTGCTGACATTTAAATGAGAAATTTAGAGTAATTCATTCTGATTTTAAAGGGAACACATAGTCCAGTCTTAGAATGATTTTTTAAAAGTAAATTTAAATACATTTTTCTATTTGTCACCTAGACTGGCTTTCATAAAGAACTTCTAATGGACTAGAGGATACACGGGAATATTTCTAGTTTGGACCAAGTACCAAATTCCATACTTTTTTTTTTTTTTGTGTGTGTGTGTGTGTGTGTGTGTGTGTGTGAAAACCTTATTTAATAAGCTTACAACTTATACAATGAAAGATGCTTATGTATCCATTTGGGCAGATATAAACATAAGGTGAGATATACATGAAATTTCTTCCTGAAAAAGTTGAGGTTATTTTTTAAATACAGACTCTCTCCCTGTAATCGCAGTTGACCTAGAACTGACTATGGAGACCAGATGGCCCCAATCTCACAGAGATCTGCCTGCCTCTGCCTGTAGAGTGCTGGGATTAAAGGTATGTGCCATCATGTCCAACAAAGCTGAGATCTTTAGAAAAGGCAATTCAAGAATGTAGCTGTGCCTTGAAAAGAAGAATACTGAAAAGCAATATGGTCAGAAAACATTTCTGTGTTAGGGTAGTTCTAAAATACAAAATATTTCCTATGTTTCAGCATTATGACAACTGGAATACAGATATTTTGGACTGTTGTCTGATCAAAGTACCATTTCCAATGGGGAATGACAACAGTGACAAGAGATTGGGTCTGCTACACCACTGCTATGAAACCACATAGTTGAATCCTTCTGACTATTCAAAACTCCTTTCAAACATTAGCTGTTTGCTCCTCATGGTGCACCATGAAGGATAGGAGACCTGATCACCACATACTCCTGTGGTAAGGTCAGTCAAATAGACATTCAGGTTGTTCTTAAAAAATAGATAAATCACCCAGGTGTGGTGGCCTACACTCTTAATCTCAGCACAGGTGAGGCAGAGGCAGGTGAAAACCCTGTCTCAAACTAACAAACAGAGAATCTAGGAATCGCAGTTCAATCTTTCATATAAATGTGAAGTGGGTGATATGACTAAAGCTGAACTGATTTTGACAATTACTGATGTCAAGTTCTTAACTGCAGAAAGTAAATATAAGCAACTAAATGTCTGGAATAGGACAAGAGAAATAATGGTTTTGAAAGACAGTGGAAGAAAGGCTCAGTGAGTTCTTGTTAGTTTTCAGATCCCCCAAGGAAGTGTGATAGTTTCTGAGCTGGAGGCTCGACCATGGCCAACTCCTGGCTATATTTTTGTTGTTTTTGATTTTTTCTATATTTTTTATTGAATTCCTGTGTATTTAATACACAACATCTTAATCATCTTTATACTCCCTCCCCCATCTGCACCTTCCCACAGCCCCCCACTGAATTTCATGCATTTTGTCAATTATATTAAGGCCTATTGAGTCAAGTTAGCATCCCCAGACATCCCTAAGTGCAAGTTCATCCACTGGGGTCTACTCACCCTATCTTACTCACTTAAAGAAGATCAGCTCTTCTTCACCTAGCAGTAATTAGCTGCCAATATTTCTTTGGCTAAGGTTGGGGCCTCCTGCCCATTTCCACAGTTCTGTGCTGGGTTTCTGTCTGCTTGAGCTCCCTATGTTATAGAGGGCAATGCTCCTGGGTTTCTTTTACTTAGTTCAAGCATGGGCATAGCATTCAGCTTTTTCCTTGTTCCCCTACTGGCAGTACAAAGCAGTACAGAGCTAAGCAATTTCACAGTGATTTCTGTATCAGGTTTCCAGAAGGAAAAGACTGAATGCACATGAAACTTCTTGTAATAAAACAGCTCCAATTCTTAATAGCTGGTGAAAAATCAAACCTCAGGGAGTAAAAATCTTCTAACACAAACCCTGCTTCAGCTAAAATTTTAATGTATATTGTATACATACACAATATTTTATGAAGCCCAAGGAGGAGGAAAGCATGCTTTCAAAAGTATTTGTTCTCCTGAAAGGTTTCCTATTATTATTATAATCATAGCTAGATTTTTGTATTCCATCTCAGTGTTCTATCTCTAGAAAAAGAGTTTAGGATGGTGAAGATGTAAGTTGGTGGGATGACAAATACAAAGGCTCATATCCATTCATCTCAGTACAGAACAAAACTGTGCCTCACCTCTCTCATCCATTCTCGGATGGTTTTGCCAGCTTCTTGATGCCACACATTGTGAACAGAGTCTGTCAATGCCACAGCAGTCACCTTGCTTTTTACATCTGCTTCTCGTTGAATCATCTGTTTAAAAAAAGAAAAATAAAATATAGTCTCTAATTTTCTTCCTGGATGTAGCCTGCTTATTCATAGATAATAATATATTAAAAATGAAAAAGACATGCATCCCTCAAAGTTACTCTTTTCTAAATGAATACACACACTGTTCTTGTTCATGGCTATGAAAAGGCCTAGTATTTTCTTTTAAAAAGATAATAGCACTTAAGTCTTGGAACGACACAGCTCTATTATTTTCCATGTGGTTTGACAATTCAAGGATTAAAGGGATCACAGGGGAATCCCTGAGGGTTTCTTTTACAAATTTCTTCCATCACGTCCTATTTCAGTGCTTCAGGGAAGTTAGCACCTGGGGTTCGCTGTTAGCTACTTAGGACTATCTTCTACTAATTTTCAGTAGATGGCATGCCAGTAAAGAAAGCTATCTTTAACTTCTCTAGTTTAGCTGCCTGTTCTCTACCACGGCCCTGCAATTTCTTGGTGATTTAGATGTTCACAAAGATTATTCTTTTTCACACTTCTGATATTATTTTCCTTTCTAATATATTTCCTTATGTTGGAAAATTATTACATTTTAACTTCTTTCTATACAATGTTTTATCTACAAAATTTATTGTCTTCAAAAAAAAGAAGTTGCCTTATTGGAAGATATTGACCATTTTTATCAGATAAACTGAAAAATAAAAACGGTTTATCAAAAGGAACAATGATATGTTGCAATCTATGAATACTAGTGATCCTGACTTAACATATTAAAATGTAACAAAATACAAAAATTAAAACACATAAATAGACATATTTCATCATAATGCTCTTCTTCTTTGCATCAAATGCCTTTTTATCTAATAAATTCCTATCCTGAAGAAAAAGAGAAAATTCTCTATTATTTGCTATTAATTTCTATGAATTTCCCATAAAAATATAGAAGTGTCTTAATTTCAAGTTATGGGAGGAAATCATGGGCTGTGGTAATAGCCCATATTATTTTGGAAGCCTCTTAGATTAATTACCATGACCAACAATTCCAAGGGAGGTTTCCCTTGCTTTACACTGTGATTTTTGTCATACAGCCTTCAGCTATACACATGCACTCACATTTATATTACAGGTGTATTTTCATTAGGCTTATGAAATAATATATTTCCCTTTGACTTCATACTACCTAAGCATTATTTACCTTTCTTTCCTCTGTCTGTCAGTGAGCCTTCCTTCCTTCCCCTCCTGTTAAAGTACCTCCATTTTCCCCATTTCCCCCTTGGTAAATCTTGTGCCCTACTATCCATCTCTTGAGTTCTTTCTTCTCCTTTCCCCACAGTTCCTTTCTATTCTCCTGGCTCCTGCCCTGTGTTTACATCAGGATATATGCAAATAATTAAGGATTTGGAGCAAGGATCCACAAATGAGAGAGAATATGCATCATTTATTTTTCTGAGTCTGGGTTACCTCATTTAGTATAACAATTCCTAGTTCCATCCATTTACCCCAAAATTTCAAGATTTTATATTTCTTTATTGCTGAACAGAACTCCATTGTATAAATGTACCACATTTTCATTATTGGTTAATTGGCTGAGGGACATTTAAGTAGTTTCCATTTCCTAGCTATTGTGAAGAGAGCAGCAATTAACATGGCAGAGCAATGTCTCTACTATCTCTATAGTAGGAGGTAAAGTATTTGGGGTATATGCCAAGGAGTGGTATAGTTGGAGCATATGGTAAGGACAATATGGTAAATCTATTTTTAGCTTTTTTTTTGGTCTTTCTGGAACTCACTATGTAGACCAGGCTGGCCTCAAACTCACAGAGATCCACCTGCCTCAGCCTCCCGAGTGCTGGGACTAAAGGAATGAATTCTCCACACTGATTTCCCTAAGTGATACATCTACAATGCAACTTCTACACCTAAGTTTCAGTGGTTATCATGGAAGAGAGGGCAGAAAGATTGGTAAGTGCCAAAGGGATAAGATATCTGCTGCTAGTTAATGCATTCTAGACATGACAGGGAAGCTACATCAATGAACTCTTCACAGTAAGGTAGTCTAATGAGATATGCATAATGTCAAAAACAGTTGACATTTCAAAGTGAATGGGGTAATTTCACAGGGGTCCACTTCAAGATGAAGAGCTATAGGCAAACAATGGATGATGAAGGAGGGAGAATCAGTTTTCTTCATGGACAAGTTCCCTGAGGGATTATGTAATCCCAAGTGGGCAGCCCTCAACACATGTACACATGAGTACTACTAAATGGACACAGTGCATTGTGTGTGTGTGTGTGTGTGTGTGTGTGTGTTTATAAATGTATGTGTATTGTTGGTGGTTTGAATGAGAATGTCCCCATAGGTTCCAAGTTTGGACATTTGATCCCCAGTTTGTGGTGCTATTTGGGGAAGGTCATGGAACCTTCAGGAGCTGTGGCCATGCTGGAGGAAGCACTCACTGGGGGCCGGATTTGAGATTTTTTAAGACTTATAAGATTTTCATCTTTCTGCTTCCTGTGCCTACTTGAAGATGTGATCCGTTGGCTTTCTGCTCCTGCCATTTCTACCCTGCCATTATGGACTCCAACCCTCTGAAACCGTAAACTCAAATAAACTCTTCCTTTTGTAAACTCTCTTGGTCATGGTGTTTTATCACAACAGAAAAGTAACTAGTACACTATGTAACAATAATCAAAAAAGAGGGCAAGAAAATGAGCGGGGCATGGGAGGAGTTGGAGTGGGATTGGGAAAGGTGGAAATAATGCAAATCCAATACTGATGGTTGAAATTCTCAAAAAATAGGAAAAATGTAATAGTACACTTAAAAAACAGAGAGCCGTGAATGGTGATGAAAGCTTATACAGAAAACACTGCAAGCCATGTGTCCGATACTAAATGATGCTTATTGGTATTAAGAATCTTAAAACCTCCCTCCATTTCAGTTTAACTTTGCATTTGCACATCTCTTCTCAATGAATACTACTTAAAAGGAATCTAACTCACTACTAGGTAGCTCTGCATCAGAAACATCTGTATTTTTATGTGCTTACAGTTTTTTCCCATATAACATTGAAACTTCAAAATCAATATTGATAAGCAACATCATAACATTACCACAAAACTCACCTTTCAATAGCAATAATATTTTTAACTCAAGAATATATAACATTCTAATTAAATACTTCATTTTGGATATTAATGAGTATGCTGTCTTCTAGATTTTATTTTAAAAATATTTTCTCATTGGATCACCACTGACACTACAATAAATAACAGTAGGTCAACACTGGAGTTTAAAAGTGCCACAGCAGTGAATGCATCTGGCTAATGAAAATTTTTATGCCATTACTCTCATTTCCAAAACACCAAAACATATAGACAGCCAAAGCAATTAATAAAGTTACAAAATAAAAACATGATTCTCTGGTATTCTAAGAATATGCTTATATTTAAAAATTTTTTGACGTGGGATTAATTGTAGTTGTTGCTATATGCAGATTTATTTAAGATGGTACATGAAGATATTAAATCTTGAGAGCTATTTGTGAAATAAAATTAAGCAATGAATAGTCTAAGGCATTAGTGTAAGTGTAACAATCTTGGCGGTTAAAATTCTACAAACTGGAAAGACAAAGTACCCTTATATGAATGAACAGAGAATGGCCATCTGGCCAACATTTTACACATTTGATATGATGATGTGTAACTTTTCTTTACATCATATCAAATCACACTATAGTCCACTATAATATTCCCATATGGCATTATAGTCCATGATGGACTCTTGCCCCTTTGTAGTTTAAAACTTGATTTGATATTTAAATATTAGAAGAACAGCATGGCCAGATTCCTGAAGACCTTAAAGAACAAACCACAAATGAACTCAATGTTAAAGAATTTCAAGTATTTGGTTGTTTGGAATTAAGACAATAAGTCAGTGAAAATCTTAGTTTCCAGACTATTTACTTCAGTTTCAACTTGGTGGCCAACAAATTCAATAGTGAAGGAACTACTTGCAGCTGCTATTTGCTCAAAGCCACTGCATTTTTCAGTCTGTTTACAGGCTCCCTCCCTTTTTTTCTGCCTAAACTGTGAATAAGGACTATGAAAAACACCAGAGAGTAGCAGCCAAAAGACAGGACTTGTGGTAGTTTGAATGAGAATGTCCCCCATAGGCTCCAAGTATTTGAACATTTTGTCCCCACTTGGTGGCACTGTTTTGGGAGGTCTCAGAAAGCCTGTCCACAAAGAAGCATGTCACTGGGGGCAGGCTTAGAGGTTTCTTAAGGTGTGGCCATGCTAGAGGAAGCATGTCACTGGGGATGGGTTTAGAGAGTTCTTAAGTCTTGCTGGATCTCCAGTCCTGATCTGCTTGTTCTGCCTGCTTGACTATGTGAGCACTTAGCCTCTGCTCCTATTCCAGCCTCTTCTGCTGCCATGCTTCCCCACCATGATGGACTCTTGCTCCTTGGGAATCATAAGCTAAATAAACTCTTCATTTTATTAGTTTCCTTGGTCATGATATTTCTATCAAAGCAAAGGAAAAGTCACTAATACAGGAGTGTTGAAGAAATAAACTTTAGATGGAATGTAGCTCAAGTGAGAAATGAGTGGAACACAGCCGGGCAGGAAAGAAGTCCTAAAACAGTATTGATGGTGAATATCTGGGAACTGTAGAAATCTGAAAAGGAGCAAGACAGCTCACTAAAATTCTATATGCCTGTCTAAGATGAACTTAATGATAGTTAATTAGAATCCATACATAAGAACATCTTGAAATTCCTTGTAAAATTCTGTTCACATGTACCTATGAGTACTTTTCTGAGGAGTAATCCTTAGCTTTCATAAAATTCTCAATGAGACCTTAGGTATCTAAAAATGACAAGCCCTGTGATCTCAGTGTCTCCACATATTCTTGAATGAACTGTGGAGTACTAAGTGATTCCCCTGGACAATCACACTTAGGATCAATTTAATATCTAAACCAATCCTTCAAGAAGAAACAATGCATCTCATCTTGGTTTATAACATCTTCACTGTATATCAAGAGTTCAGCCTATAATTCCAGCACTTGGGAGGCAGATGGATCTCTTTGAGATAGAGGCCAGCCTGGTTTACATAGTGAGTTCCAAAACAGCTGGGACTACAGGGAGACCCTGTCTCAAATACAAACAAAATAAATTAGCCATCACAAAAAAAAAGAAGAAAAAGGAGTGAAGACTTGATTACAGTGAGGAATATGCATAAACAATTAGGGGATGGAGAGATGACTCAGCAGTTAAGAGCATTGGCTGCTCTTGCAGAGGACCTAGGTTAAGCTCCTAGCACTCAGATGGCAGCTAACAACTGTCCATAACTCTAGTAGCAAGGGATCTGATGCTCCCTTCAGATCTCCATGGGCATTACACAGTGTACTTACCTACATGCAAGCAATACACTCATACACATACAAATAAAAATATTTTTTAAAGAATTCAATAGAAGTGATAAAAAGTTTGTACACTTGTATAACCATGTTTGTTACTGCTCTTTTCACAACAGCTAAGAGATATAAGCAACCTAAGTGTCGCTCAACTGACGAGTGGATAATGAAAATGTGGTTCATTTATACAATGGAATTTTACTCAGCAGTAAAGAAAGATGAAATCATGAAATTTGCAGGTAAATGGATGGAACTAGAAACTGTTCTACTAAGTGAAGTAACACACACTCAGAAAATAATAAATAAATAAATAAATAAATGGCGTATGTTCTCCCTCATATGTGGATCCTAACACCAAATCCTGATAAGTGAGTATGTATCCAGACATAACTACAGGAACCAGGATAATGAAAAGGAACCAGGGAGGTAAAGGAAAATAAAGAATCTGAAAGAGAAGAACAGTAGGAAACAGGCTTTAATAAGAGAGATATGCATAAAAATTGGGGTAGTTTAAGGGAGGGGGAGGGAAGGGTATATAGGGAACCTAGGAGATAAAGGGAAAGAAGGGGCTCAAGAAAAGTAGGACCATAGGAGAAGGGTATTATTAAGAGAGAAATGGGAAAAATGGGGGCACCTTAATTGGGGAAACCATGATGGAAGGGTTAGACAATGTGAGAGATAAATAACACTTAGCTAGTTTTAAAAACCAGAGGGAACCATTTTAGTCCAACAATGTACTGGAAAATTGTAACATATCAGATCAAGAAATATAAGTCTAGGCAAGGTTTATCTGAGAACAATTCGTCTTTGCCCAAGCTTTATCTACATGGCACATGGTAATTAAAAGTACCAGACTGGTGGAATTAACCTTCTTGGATGTTTAACAGACATACTTTGAGGCCTATACTAATTTGGTCAGAGGGACAAAAAGGACAGATTTGCTCCTTGCCCTCCTAAGTCGACTAGTTCCAGGGGACTATGAGCATCTCTCAAAATGTCCAGTAACTGTGGTGAGTCATCTGTTCACTTGATCAAGGAGGCCGTGGTGACCTCACGAGATGGACTTGAACCAGTATCCAGTCTACAAGGAGGAGGGTCAACAAAGAGGAAACATTTCCTCCATGCTTCCAAGCAAAGCCAGACACAGTCGAGCAGGACCTTTGACTTATCTTCACACAGCCAGAACAGTAAAAGAAAGGAGCCAGGAGCTCCTCCCAAACCCATGTGACCCCTGAGGAACAGATGCTCAAACAGCCTTAAGAGTAAAAATAAATTCGTTTATCTGGGCCAATTCTATGGCCTTAAACACCCAAAAGGAAAGTATAACCAAAGATTAAATGACACAATATAATTTTTTAAGAGTTCATGTAGCTAAAGGCTACATGACAAGAAACAATGCCAGGTAGGAGATACCTTCTTTTGAGCTTCTGGCCAGGGTGGCCCAAGAGACTCCCAGATAGTAACCCGGTATAGAACTGGGAAAATGAACAGCAGACCCCAATCTTATCTAAAGGAATATTGACAACTGATTGCTGCTAGATGAGGAACAGCAGACCTTCCTAAAACAAAGACCTCAAGATAGGCTGATTAGATTCACCAGATGGACAAGTATTGGGGAAAGGCTGGGGATTGCCAACAACACAGTGGACAGTAGCAGGGAAGACAGAGTATAGGGCTCTAGTTGGGGGGGGCTATGGGTGGGTGCCATCTGGGAAGTGGGTGTATAGATGAATAAGTTTGAGATGTTCTGTGTGATATACACACAAAAAAATTAACAAATTAAAAAATGAGTTATATTTGAGGAGAAAGCATAAAAATTTATGTCATGTTAATCAGTAGAGATGATAAACATTACCACTGAAATCTACCCGATTACTTTATATGCATACACAGGTGCCAAGGATCTGAGTGCAACCAACCATGACTAGTAATAATCAGATACATACAGATTAGAGATGCATGCACCAATTGATATCTAAGTGTTATTAGCAAAAACAATAAGTCTTTCTGTAAGAAAGAGTATATTTTAAAATGAAATGGAGATCTTTTTAAAAGGTTAAAAAGTCATTCAATTTTATGTCTTACAGGGTTTATACTGAGTTCAATATTTTATAACTATTAATTCAATTGTGAACCTAAAAATTTTACAGCCACTTTTGAAAGAGATGTATCTTTGCTCTGGAAATTGTTATTCAGTATGTTATAGCTGTAATGAAATGCTTCTTCTAATAATAAAAAATAAATAAATAAAAAGAATTCAAAAGAAGTGATAAAAAATTTCTATCCCATATATCTATATACTAGTGTTCTGTGGTTTAATAAGCTATGAATGGTAAACTTACAATTTATACACATATTTGTGTATGTATAATATTTGAAGAGTAGTAAATAAATTCTTTTGTTCCTTTGAGACAGGATCTCCCTATAGCTCCAGCTGGCCTGAAACTTGCTATGTAGACCAGGATGGCCTCAATCTCACAGAGATTCCCCTGCCTCTGCCTCCAGAGTGCTGGGATTAAAGGCATGTACCACCACGCCCAGCCAAGTCAATAAATTTTAAAGCAAATAAACTCACAATGCATACTAATGAATATATTGTTTATTTCCCATTTTATTCATACATAATGCTGAAGTATATCCTATTTGTGATTGTGGAATCTAACCTCATGACAGGTTAGGAAACTAGGTATGGACCACACAGATATGATGTGAAACAACTGTGGTCAGATTGTAGATATATGGGTTGCTTCATATGTTTCAAAATGGGGTGTATTTCTCAGCAATGTAAAATATTCTTATCATAAATAAATTTTGATTAATTCCTTATCAGTATTTGATTTGGACTTAAAAAAATTCTAGTAAAAAGTAATTCAAGTCCAGAAAAAAACGCCACAAGTTAGAAACCAACTATGAGAAAAAACTAATTATCAAGCGTATTTTAAAATTATTACAGTTCTAAATTAAATAATGGATAGGTCAAGAGGGAAAAATTTTTATAAATTAAAATTCATGTCAGAATACAAGGTACTTGATACTGCACCTGATTTTCCTCTTCTTGTTTTGACTTAGTACTCATTTATGGTTCTTTCAATTCAGGCTAAACATAAATGAACCTGCTCTTTCTTTCACTATTTTGCATGTTTCTTGTCTGACAAAAGTTTAACTAACTCAATAAATTCAGTACTTAGAAGAGAGCGGGAATGTATCAAGGTCCTACTATTCACAGGTCTGATGGGGTTGAAATTAAGAGGGGAACCCAATTATTACTGCTTTATCTTCCAGGGTAAGATTTAAAGAGTTAAGTGACTATGGTCAGACTATTGGGTTGATCAGTGCACAAGGCGATCTGGCAAGATGAAGAGCAGAGGGCCTAGGGTCAGCAGCAATCACCTTGGCTTCCTTTGCCTATGTGGTTTAGCTCTTCTGCAGATCTGTTTTCTTGTTCTTTCAAGAATCATGTGGGCCTTTTCTGACACTTAACTTTATTACATTTTCCCCAGAGGTCTTACATGGTATATCTGCCATTATTCTAATAAATTTCTGGCCAAATCTAGATGCTTCATGTCATTCTAAAGGTTCCTTTCTGTTCTTATAAACTGCTGTTTTTTCCCAGATTTATTATCTTCTGGAATTCTACTATGTGCTTCTTTCCACAAAAGAAAATGCAAAGACTCTATGACATAGCCGTTGCACTAAAGAACTCGCTGTAGCTGTGGTTATTGGAATGAGACCTGCACAGACTGGGCCCAGCAACATTTCATCATGGGCAGGGGAAGGGCCATCCCATGGGCATCACTGGAAGTTCATAGGCTGGGCGAGAGGGTGTCATTTTCTTCAGTGGTGTACCCCTGATAAGCTGCCTATGCGCTCATAAATACCCTCCTACCCATGTTGGTGCAAGCAACTTTAATGAAATTCAGTGTATCACACACACAAAGAAGACATGAAAGTAGGGTGGGGACTTGTTGAGAAGAAGGGCTTCAGCGAGGCGGGGAGGATTAGAGAGGGGAATTCGGGGTAAAAACTAACTACTTAAATTCATTATGTACATGGAAACTGTCAAAGAATAGAAGAAATGACACAAAAATTAATTTAATTTAAATTAAATTAGGGCAGAGACATGCCTTGATTCAATTTGAAGGCAGGAAGTTGATGTTTCCTGGATGTCCTGCTATGCAGTCTTTGGCATATCTTTAGTTCTGGGTCTCGAATTTTGGGAATTAAATAACCCAATAAAATACTCCAAACCTAAAAGAGGGCTCTGAACTTGGACAGCTTCACCCTAACATAAAAGATGTAACAATTTTATTTCCTCCCTTTCTGGCACTTAGAATACCTGTCCTTACATTTTAAAGTTGAAGGGAACCTCTTGAAAGAGGCCAGTATGGCTTGGGTATAGGGGTGTGTACATGGCTGTGCAGGCCCATATCTACATTTGAGACTATGTTTTAAACATGAGGGAAAGGTTTTACAGTCTTTCATCAGAAAAAGGCATGACCTTATTTTTACATTACAACATGTGTTACACATATGTACCATGAGGGTTACAGCATGTGGATTTCTTGTACAGGAAAGAATATTCTGAAAGAAAATCAAGTAATTCATGATTCCTTCAGATTAGGATCTGACGTGCCTGCCGTTTATAAACATGAGGATCATTACTACTGTATGAGCATGAATATATCATCACTCTGGTTAATAGCATAGCTGACATTTGAGATGTCTTTTAAAAATATATGTGTACGTAAATAGATTGGCTCCCCCTAGAGCTCCTTTGGTTAAGAATTCAGACTAAGTTGGTTCAAAAGTTTGAAGAGTATTAAAAGCTAGTTTCTTTCACCCTTTCTTTCCTTATGCAGATCATAACTGCCAGCAGTGCCACTACCTGAGTGCAGATGGTATGTGGTTTGATGGGCTTTAATATCTTACACAATCCTCTCCTATTCTTTACCTTGCACTTCTTCCTGGATAGCCCCTATCATATGGCATTCTTCTCTTGGTATCAGAACCCTCGGCCACATGTGTGCCCTGTGCCAAGATGCCAGAACTGGGTTTCGTAGTCTTTTCTGTTATGTCAGCCACAACCAGAGACAACTTCTCATTCTTTCTTCTTTTAGAAAAGCCTATCCCAATAGTGCACATCTCACAGTATAAATATCATCTTTGCTGCAACATTAAAATTTTGATTCTGTCATCTAAGGCACTAATATCTCTAGTGATTATAATGAGACACACACACTTCAGTAGATGAAATATGAAGACTAAACTGCCCAGCAGGGAATTCAGACCAGAATGACATTCAGCTCACACAGTTCACACTTCAAATATGCATTTGCTATTTTTATACAGTAAAAGTTATCACACAAGCAGTGTGCATAATTTAAAGGTAAGGACTCTGGAGTCAGATTCCCTGGGTTCAGCTACCGACTCTGCCACTTCTGTGAAAGACACCTCAAATAAATTATTTTGATTTTTTTGTGTGTGTGCTTCAATTTTATCATGAGAGTGTCACTGGAGAGGATAAATGTACTTCAGTCATAGAGTTATTTCGAATATTAAATGAAGAAAAAGCAAAGTAATCGGCAGTAGACTGGACATACAGCACACAGCTGTAAGAGGCAATCTCATGAAATTGTGCAGTGTAAAAAATTAGTATAAATTGCATTCGCTATAAATGCATTTAATGACAAAGGTTATTTTTCAAAAGCCATAGATCTATAAGGGAAAAAAACTATGAAGGGCTGTTTTTACCTTTAACATTTGTAGGACAATACTTCTTCTGTAATGACATGGCTCAGAGATAGAATAAAGCTGATTAATATGTCTCCTTAAAATCCTGCAATCTGAATCCCAGATCACTCATAGCACCGTGCACTTATATATGAATACAGAACTGTTGCAGCAATACTGTGGCAGCCCTGCTTTCCTCCAATCCATGAGTTCTTTCAGAATGACTGGAGGCGGCAGCCAAGGATGGAGCCACCATGCAGTAGTCTAGCTAGAGGACAGACAGGCCCTTCACCCCTTCCACATAGAAGCAGTCTAGAACATTTTTAAAAAGCAAGCACTGAGATATAAAATATGTCCAGAGGAAGGCAGTATAGTGTTATAGTTAAAAGCAAGCAAAAAAAAAAATCTGAACTTACATTCCTCTATTTTTATCTTTTAGTTACGGTTAATCATCATAAAAAAACCCAAATGAGAATAATAGTAGTAGTCACCTCCCAAGTTCTAAAGCATAAAAGAGATAAGGTATGTAAATCAATGATGCCAGCTATTAATAAATTACTAAGACTCTGACATTCATTTCCAGTTTTTAAAAAATGCATCCTTCTTTTGAGATATTGTATCAATGTACATTTTTAGTGACACCAAAATTCATGCTGAGAGGGAAGAAATTTTGAGGCATCATACAACTATTCCACCTATCTCTATCTCCATCTCTTCAAATCTCTAAAGTAATCTGGGCTTGTTAACATGTTTTTAAAGGAAATCATTTATCATAAATAGAATGGCCATATGTTCTAATTTGCACAGGGCCGGCTAGAGTATGCCTACTAAACTGCTCCACATGTTAGTAGTGCAGCTTTCTCTGAGCAGGTACTTTGATCTAGATGGTAACTATTTTGGTCATTTTATGGATAATACAGATTCTATGTGTTACTCTACCAAATGGGTAAATCTTATAGTTTCACTCTACTGAATGATTAACAATTTAAGAATATACCCCAAATAAAGTTATCAGGACTCAGTGGGTTAAAAAAAGCAAAGCAAAACAAAATGAAAAACAAAAACAAAAACAAAAACAAAACCACATGGAACTGGGAGGCAATAGTGGAGGCCGGATAGGGAAGAAATTGGAAGGGAGGGAGTAGGGGGTGGATTTGATCAAAACACATTATATACATACATGAAATTCTCAAATAAAAAAATTTAAATCATGTAGGAAAATGTACAAGAAGTACTTTAAAAGGTCCCTAATTCAAACTGAAGAGCAAGCCTCAGTGTAGTGCAGAGGCCCTCACAGATGGACATGCAGTCTCATACCCTGGCTAGGTAAACATGGCCAGCTGGGTCTCCACTGTAGCAACAGGATAAGACAACATTCTCCTTTCCTGTGCTTTGAAGCCTTAGCTTCAATTCTTGCAACCTTTGTCTAATTTCAGGAAGGAAAAAGCTCTCCACAGACAAGAACACCATGGGACAGGGTATGTAAACTGAAACTTCTTGGGTCACATGCACTTATGAAGATAAGTCTCTAGCCACCCGTTAGGGAATGGCAAGCTATGATTTATTATTGCAGGCAGCCAGAAGAGAGCAGTAATAACTTCCCTTTCCTTTCCTGCCTAGACCAAGCTGCCACGTGTAGGCTTCCTCAACAACAAAAAGGCATGTATAAGGTAGGCATAAAGGAAGAAGAAAAGGAAAACAAAAGGAACCATTAAATGAGTGACAATCTGGGAGTTGAAAGAGGGGACCAATGCTTTACAAATGCACATTACATGGAAGGATAGGCAATAGCTGAAAAATGTACTCTATGAATAAAGAAAACAGCCAGCCAGCATCTATTACATCAGAGGCAAATTAATTATAAGGGAAGAAGCATGTCAGCATCAAGTAAATAGTATAAGTGATGATCACAGGGTTTATCTGGTTAAGAGGCTTGATTATGTAATAGATAAGACTATAGTAAGCAAGATACCTTAAAATGTAGATGTGACTATTTCAATGAATATATATGAAAAAGATACAATGTCAAGGTGCAAGTGAGAAATAAGCATTGTCAGGCTCCAAATCTAAGTCAGAGCCAGCAATGGAGACATTTATATGGCTTTAGTTGGAATCAGAAAATGAGTAAACTTAATAAGACCTTATGAGTATACTCTATAGTAAGAAATGCTTCTGACACAAATTACTTCACATTCACAATATTCAGTTAAAAAACAGTCATGAGCTATTATTGATTGTATACTCTATAAATATTCAGGGATACAATTAGATACATCTAAGGTATATAAGTACTCAAGAATTACCAATCATTGAATGGTTTGAAAACTTCTAGCAAAAAAATTGCTATAGATTAGAAGGGGCAGGAATACGCATTTGCCTAGAGCAGGGCTACTATACTGAAGGCTTAGGGTGTAACATTTTCTTTGGTATGAAAAATGAAAGGTAAAGGGATGCGATTTTTCTGTTTTAAGAATATACCGTTGCTAGTAAGAGTAGAGAATATTGTTTTGTAAATTTCTCCTAAAGGTCCTTACTTGAACTTTCACATAGATGCTTAGATAATATTTTTATTCAAAAATAGGTTTGAGGACTGAAGAGACTGCTCAGTGGTTAAGAACACATACTGCTCTTCCAGAGGGCCTGAGTTTAATTCTCAGAAACTATATAAAGTGGCTCACAACCACTTGTAACTCCAGCTCCTGGGGGCTCTGATTCCATTGGCTTCTGTAAGCATCTGCCCTTATGTGCACATACCCACACACATATACACATGTGTGCTCAGACATACACAGATATACATAATTTAAAATAAGGATAAATTCTAAAAAATTATAGAGCTATCAAGATAGGTCAGTGAGAAAGCCATCCACTGATAAGTCTGATGACCTGAGCTCAATTCCTGGGACCCATGGAAGGAGAGAACTGACTCCTGCTAGTTGTCCTTTGATCTCCACATGTGTGCTACAGCACATACAGATGTGTGCATGTGTGCATACACACAAAAACAAAAATAAAAACCCAATTCTAATGTCCTATACTGTTTTAAATATATCTTAAAGACACAAACCCTGTTACATGGCATGAAAAGAGAAAAATCAAATTCTCATTTATAAGTTGTTGTAGGTAACAGATGTTTTCTGGCCCTTCAGAAGAACTTACAGTTTAGGAGGGAGTGGATTTACATTTGTTCTGTAGACACCATTAATAGTATGAGTATACATCTGTCTTATTACATAGAACAATTGTTTTCAAAGTAGACTTATGGCTGAGAGATTACGTACCCATTTACACATAAGGAAATTGATGGCAGAGAAAGTCAATAAGTTGCCCTTGTTCACACAGTAAATGGCACAGCTCTCTTTTATCTCTAAGTCTCATGTCTTTACTGTTTGTATATTTTTTAATTTAAATTTTAAAATATTTTACTTACTATTTTTTAGAACTTTAAAAAACTTTTTAATATTTTTATTTTATGTGTATGCATGTACGCCTGCATGTAGGTAAGTGCACTTGTGTCCTGCAATGCCTGAGGAGATCAGAAGAGGCTGTCAGATTCCCCTGGGACTGGAGTTATGGACAGTTGTTAGCTGCCATGTTGGTGCTGGGAATTGAATCTAGGTCTTCTGCAAGAACAATCAGTGTTCTTAACCACTGAGCCATCTCTCCAGACCTAACTTATTATTTTTGATTTTATGTGTATGAATGTATTGCTTGCATGTCATGTGTGTAAGTGCAACTATGTACTATAATGCCCGAGGAGATCAGAAGAGGGCATCAGATCCCCTGGAACTGGAGTTAGGACAGTGGTTAGCCACCATGTGGGTGGTGGGACTCAAACCTGGGTCTTCTGCAAGAACAGCCAGTGCTCTTTACTGCTGATCCATCTCTTCAGCCCCATGTTTGCATATTATATCTTATATTTTCATTCTGAAATATTTACTGTCTCTCTTACTAAAACGTAGGCTCTCTGAGGGCAGGATCACATTTTATCAATAACATATTCCTATTTTCTGCCCAATGACTAGCAAATAACAGTAGCTCAAAAGTTATTTGTGGAAGGGTGTGCCATTTGCAGAAATCAGAGAAGGGATGCTTCAGAAGCTAGAGAGATACTGGTTGGAAGTATTTAGAAACATTTGTATCTCATGTTGTGGTCCTCAGAACCTAGCATGCAGAATGTTTACAAAGGAAGGTCCTTAGTATTAACAGATGATAGAAGGAAAAGGAATGACACAGGAATGGACA
>NW_008334442.1:1439520-1440265 GCF_000622305.1 Nannospalax galili | reverse complement strand
GAGAGAGAGAGAGAGAGAGAGAGAGAGAGAGAGAGAGAGAATGAGAACAGTTATTGCAGGCACAGTGACATCCTTGCCCAACTCTAGGGTAAGTCTTAATCCAAGATGGTACTTCAGTGTTGTCACAAGTTGGTTCCAGGTGTCTTGGTGACTTTGTCACATGATTATATCTTTGGATATGAGGTCAGAGAAGCTGAGGCACTCCCTGCTACTTGCTAAGGGCCAGCTGTCTGCTAAGAGCACTCCCAAGAGCTAGGGCAGGTGAATGTTGACTGACGGTGCAAGTGAGTAGTGCAACACAAAGCCCACCACAGCTGTAATGGAAATGACAACATCTGCTTACTGTCCATTCAAATCAAAATTGTCTTTCCAAAGTACCCAAAACTCTACTGTCTCATCAGTGCATTTAAGATCACATTATTATTTATTTTGCTAATGTCTAACCTACCAAATAAATTCATCTTCAATTTTCAAGTATTTCAGAGTCTGGCACTCCTAGTATACCATTAAAATTTGCATTATTATGAAGGCTCTTCCAGACAGTAACCCAACATACTACTGGAAACATTAACAGCAGACCCCAATTCTATCCAAAGGAATACTGACAATGGATTGCCATTGATAAGGAACAGCTGATCCTCCTGGAACAGGGACCTCTGGCTGACTAGATTTACCAGAAGGGCAGATAGGGGGGAATGGATGGGGGTGCTGACAGCACAGTGGACAGTGGCAGGGATAGCAGAGT
>NW_008334442.1:1430978-1439466 GCF_000622305.1 Nannospalax galili | reverse complement strand
GTGTGTGTGTATGTGTATGTGCCCGTGTCATGGCCCACGTGTGGAGTTAGAGGACAACTTGTGAGAGCTGATTCTCTTCTTCTACCACATGGGTCCTGGGGATAGAACTCAGGTCATCAGGCATGGTAGCAGGTATCTTTACTGCTGAGTCATCCTGCTAGCCCCACTAACTGATCTTTTATGTCTTATAGAGTTTATAATGAGTAAAAGATTATATAAGCGTAATAATTCATCTGTAAACCTAGAAATGTACAGCCAATTTTGAAAGAGATGTACCCTAGCTCAGAAAAATGTTATTGAATAGGTTAATGCTGTTGTAATGAAATGCTTCTTTTAATTAAAATAAAATTTTAAAAAAATTTTGCATTATTCTCCAACTAAAGATCACAAGAAAACACAAGGTCAAAAGAGTAAGAAGCACACTGACTGCTGAAATGTAACAGAAATCAAGCACAAAAATTTCAAATTTTATCCTGTATGTTCATTGGGGAATGATGTGGTTTTCTAAATTTCAAACAAGTGAAATATTTGTCAGAAAAAGCAAGGTATATCTGTGATTTCAAATATGAATACACTTAAGTACAAAATAACCCAAACTTCAAATAAAGTATACAAAAAATTACTGCTCCTTGTATCCCATAATAAGCTCAAACTTTAGTCGGATAAAGAGACAGAAAAAAAGAAATAGAGAAACAGAGAGACAGAGACAGAGACAGAGAGACACACAGAGAGATAAGTTATTGCAGGTACAGTAACATCCTTGCCCAACATAGTTTGAGAGGTTTCACTGAAGGACTCTTAGTTAGCTTCTCAAGTTTCAGTTTTATTCTTTTATAATATGAATAAAATAAGACCATGCTTCATAAATTTGTGAACTAAAGGCATGGGAACTTTTGAACTTACCTGCTTTATGTTCCTAAATGCTTCTAAGCTTTTTGCCTCTAGAAATCATTTGATCACATTTCTTCAATGTAGACTCAGACTCACACAAGTGAAATACTGACACTGATATGGTATGTCTTTACAAAGTGGGTAGGTCTTGACCAGCTAAATCAAAGTACCAAGAATGTTCTTAAACAGGATATGCTAACCAATTGTGGGTTATTACAGTTACCACACATTAGGACAAGCTGACATCCATTTTTTTTAAAAAAGAAAATGACAGCATTATAATAAGTGAAAGTTAAAAGCTTCATACACTGTTTGAAAATATTTGAACAAGAATCTCCAGATGGCTCCTTTACCTCAGAACTTATGCTAAATACCTGGGACTTCTGTTCCTGCTTAAATATCCAAGCAAACAGTATTTCTAGAAGAAATTTCTATTCAACTAGCTACTTGTAACACCATTTGAATGCAACGCATACTCTATTGACCAGCAAGTGTAGGACAATTCTTTGAGTAAGGATTTTCAAATATAATTCTGCATATATGTTAACAGTATTTTTCTTATAAAAGCATACTTCATATTCCTGAAAAAATAATAAAGTTCTATAGAAATGAATACATTTAAACATCAGTATATTTTGAGGCAGGACTTCTAGGGATTTTATTTATTACACAAGTCACATGAAAGCTACGTAGGAGAAATGATGAGACTGGATTAAAAGTAGTTACTGACTATTGTGTATAAGGCTGCATTTCATTTCATAGACAGTAAACATGCACATACACTACATGTAGTAAAAGAGCACTTCCGAGTTCATATACTAGTGAACCATAAACAACAGTCATTGTACACTAAGTGTCTTCTATCAATATCCACCCTAATGGAAACACTGGAGTAGGTCTTCAGATCAGTAACGAAAAAGAAGAACCCTGAAACCTATCATTTAGACAACTGGTGACAGCTCTGATGTCTGAGTGTATTGAAGAATTAAATGGAGGAATGTGACATGGGGGTGAAGGAGAGCTGTTCTCAAGGCTATTTAAAAAATTCCATTTTCTTTTATGTGTCCATTCCTTAGCATTTCTTTGGGGGACATTTGACCAGTTGAGCCATAATTTACAGTCTCTATTCTACTATCAGTAAATTTTGCTTCAGTTTCATGAGTCTGAAATAGTAGTTCACACAGCAAGAATCTAAACATAGTACTTAGGTTGCATAGTACAGGATGTTTAATAAGCATCTGTATGAATTATGGTAGGAGGCAGGATTTTGTTACATCACACCTTTTGTTAAGTAGCCAATTTAGCCAATATGAAATTTTATAAAATGGCAAAGATATAATAAAGAGTCAGTAGTTCACTAATTTAGAAAGTCAATTATATGTCACTGTTTCATATCAGGTTAATTACTTTATTTCCATTTTCAGATTTTTAAAATAGAGCATGAAAGGAGCCAGATTGACAGTAGTGCAGGCTGAAATTTTTACACTATTTTTACAGAGTGTTAATAATATAAAAGGCAATATACAAAACAGAATTACATATGGATTTTATCTAATGAGATTGTAGACACACTGCAGAATGGGTGAGCAAGAAGGATTTTTTCCAAAAAAGAATTTACTAAAGACACATGGCACAAGGAAAGTAGCACGCTGCTAGGCAGCTTCTAAATTGATTTCCAGGCATATATACATGAAAAATGATGGCTATATAGCAACAAAACAACACTGAGATTGAAGGGAAGGAAGGTTATGCTAGAGGAGTTAAAAGAAGAAAACTCGATGTAAAAAAAAAAAAAAAAAGTAAATGTGGCTCTTTGAGGGAAAGGTTCATTATCACCAGAAACATCAAAGGTGGAGAAAATGTAGATACTATGAAAAACTATGCAGCAAAGACAGGAACAAGTGTAGAGCTTCTATAGTTCTGATTCCTCACCAATCTTAACAAGAGCTCAACCTACCACTCCTTGTGGGTGTTATGATGAAATCTACCATACTACTTTCTGTCACCGAGTTGTCAGGCAAAGGAAAGCTTCCCTAAGTCTGCTTCTTCCCACACAACCATCACCACACACTATGATCTAGTAGTCTCATTCCTCCTTAAACAAAAAGGACAATAAATTTATTGCTGAATTTTCCAGTAATTGAATTAAATTTTCTAGGAGGTAATTTGAGGTTGGTGCCACTTTTTATTGTCTGGGAGTGGGTGAATCAGACCCTATTGCTTTAGTAATGAATGTGATGCCATGACATCTCCTATGGTCTTTTATATAAAAGTGAATTTATAAGTTAATATCATGACTTTCTGAACCCAGTTTAATATTAATAATGATGTGTTTCCACCTATAACCTCACATAAAAGAAAAGAACGAAAGATTTCTGGGGATCCTAGAAATTATCTGACTGGTCTTTGTTTAGCTGAGAAAACAGGTGAAGTGACTGAGCTATCACCTGCAATATGACAAGAAATGACATCCAGATAAAATGCCAGTTCTACAAGGGACAAGGTCTCTGCTTCACACCATACCAAAGTGTCCCATCAAAGAACATGTATACCTTTCATTCCTGGATGATATGGCCTGGTGCTCTGCTTCCTAGTAATACTAGAGGATCCAAAGTGATTTACTTTTATGCAAGTTGTGGGTTGACAGGCCACCAAAGTGGTTTATACACATAAACTGCTTTAATTCTGTACACCGAATGGCTGTTGTTTTTGTTCTTTTTCTGATCAATTTGGCAGGTCAAGTCAGTCAAATGTTTTCCTCATGTAGACACTGCCTTACTATGGAAATGAATGTGGAAACATTCATCTTTGTCAGAAATTATGTCAAATTATTCAAATTTATTGGTGAATTACAGCAAACATCCCAGCTGATGAACATCTCAGTCGTATGTTTTTTTAGAGAACACTTATGGCTCTGAAAAGATAATATTGCAAGGAGTCTTCCCATTCTGAGACAAAGATGTTGGATGGAGGATGTGCTGTTATTCAAGATAATAAATTATTCTAATTAAAAAAAACCCCAAAGATGGCCAGAAGTGTAAGAAATAATAAAACATATCCCTTTATATAGCATTGTGACTTCTTTTTGCTCTGTGCTGTGGTCCTCATTCAAAGCTCCTACAAAGCCATCTCTAAGACCCTTTGTGTCAGTTTCCATCTTTTCCATAGACATACTGCAGGCTTCCCATTAACACTGTGTCTCTGGCTTGAGGTAACAAACGATTAGTTGCAGCATAGTGTGATGCTCACGTTAGTCTTTGCTGTTCTATACCTAGCCAATGTCTCAAAAATTAATGCAAGTATATCAGAATCTGAAATTAACTTTTTATAGCCAAAAGCAACATCCTGCTAGAAGGAGAAAAACCTATTATAAATGGGTTGGCATCTGATTGCTTGTAGATAGTACCAAGAAAATAACATTTCAAATTATAAAATGTTGAATATAACAAAAGCTGTCCCACATTGATTAATCAGTATTTTGCTTATGAACTGATAAGGTCTAACTAGGTAGTGCCTGTTCTTAGTAAGCGACAGATCTATTACTAAAGATCAGAGATGAACCTGAATTGCCCAGTGCTCTTATAATGCTATATGGGAAAAAAATTAAAAGAAAAATAGCAGACAATATTTCTCTCTGAACTGTTTATTAAAGTTGAAATAGTTATTATTAGAAACTATACAAATAGTTACTACTAACATTTTAAAATGTACATTATGTATTTATAGATAAAATGTGTTATATAAAATTTGTGCATATTTTTAAATATGCATTCAATAAACACTTCAAGAAATCACTCTGGGGGATAGTGATATGGCTCAGCAGGTGAAGTGTTTGCAGAGCAAGCCCTAAGTTTGATGCCTGAAAGCCACGTAAAGGTGGAAGGTGAGTACCAACTCCACAAAACTGTTCTCTGACCTCCACCTGCACACTGCAGCACTTACTCACAGTCCCAACTAATATAATAACAAAATTTTAAAAAATTTTAAAGAAATCACTGGAAAAAAGAACAGAAAGAAGTCAACCTAAGACAATACACGCACACACAAAGATAGATAGATAGATAGATAGATAGAGATCTGTTGAAGCTTTAAAATGCTTTCTTTTTAAAGTATTCATTTAATGAAAACAAATTTGGTATGTCGCAAAGCTTAAGAATTTCACTCAAAACTACCCACACATTCATGTTCAGGTGCTTTACAGGTGTTCAGACAAAATTTGACTATACTAGGAAGCTCTTTTTTGGTCATCCTATCAAACATATGCCATGAAAACTTCAAAATCTGCAAGAAAATTTTACTCTAATCACATATTAAAAATCAGTATCTTTCCCTATTAAATATAAAGGATGACTTGACTGTTTTTCCCAAACACATAAGGTAGTTCTGTAATGGGTCTGGTTCACTGGCAGAGCGGGGTGAAACTGTTTTCTATATTCTAAAGTCTACTGATTGCTTCCCACATTTGGAAATGGGAGTAGGAGAGAGAGGAAAGGTGGAGAGCTTTATTTTAAAAAGCACATATTAGATGCAACACAAAATGCTATTAATGTCCTTAGGAATTACCAGTTTGAAACATGACTATTCAAGTTCAGAAAGAACATTAAGATTCTAAAAATTGAATATGACAAAAATTAAAAAAGATTTTAAACTATAATTGCCAATTGGAAATGTTTAATTATGTTGTCACTTGGTTTTCATCTAGTAGCCAGAGCTCTAGTGTCTAAGAAGTTATGAATGGTAGTACATCACTTCTCTCTACTCATTTTAATTAGATGAAATAGAGGATTAGATAGGCCTTAAAATAGTCTCAAAAGGCTACAAGTCATTACTAAGTAGATGCTAAAAATTATAAATAGGGTAACTAAAAGAAATTTATATAAACAAAAGTGCAAATCATTGCTATTTGTGATCACTGTTCTTATCCTTTGTGTATTCTTCTCTTGACCTTTATCCAAATGACTTACACTAACTCTTGAATGCTTTCTCTCACTCAATCTCTACAGCTGTTCATCACACATCACGCTGGCTAGAAGCACAGCTGGCAAGGGATCAAAACCTCATCGCTCAGCAAACTTGCCCTTCTGGTTTTTTCAAGAATGACATTTCTAATGGGGGGAAAAGAAGCTACTGTATGGGACACTTAATGTTGTGCTTATCAGTGAGAATCAATAGCTCTATTTCTTCTGTTAGCACTATATATCAGCATTATAAATAAAATTAAAATAACAAAGACCCAAATGGGCTATGATTCCTCACTAAATTTGATTGTTAATTGAAGTAAGAGTAAAGAAATCAGCTGAATATTTTTACTGATTTCTTGGAGAAAGATGTAACTGAGGACAAGCAGTGCCCCCTAGTGTCAATAACTACAAGACAATGACAGCTAGAAGAAAGTCACCACTGTTAACTAAAGTACTAAAATTACATGAATATAAAATTATAAAGTAATTATTATTATTCACAATTCCTATTTTACATACAAAGGCATACCAAATAGTCGTTTATTTAATACTGGTTTGCTGAGGAATGTGCTTGTGTGAGGATGCTATGCACATACACACACACACACACAAACACACACACACACACACACACAGTACACAAATTGACATGACCAAGATGTCTTTAATGTTTCAGGCAGCTCAGAAAAAAAATTCCACCCAGAACAACAGGCCATGCATGAAGCGAGTGTTAGCAAACAGCAGAATCACTCACTGTGAAGACGTCTAATAGGAACTGCTGAATACACAATACAGACAGCATGGCCTGAATGGCTAAAGTGGAATGGCCAGAACAGAGCGGACTCTGAAGGCCTCAAACCCACCCTGAACTGCAATGAAAACTGTAAAGACTGTATGATATTTTTCTGTTCCCGGTGGTGGTAGGAGGTTAGCACAGCTAGACTGCAGTAGAGGCTGATTTTGAAAATGCTATAACTTTAACTGCAGTCTCAACACTGTTTTGTGAAAGGTAAATAAATAAATGCATCTCTCTCTTTGGCATAAAATATACTGTTGACATATTTTATAGAATTCAAGTTAGAATATATTTTTCTGATGAAATTCAAATATGGAAAAACTTAGAAGATGTATTTAAAGACCAATAAAGTATCTAGAGAATATCATAGCAAAAAGATAAAGTCAGCTTTTCAGTTTTTGTCACCAACAAATGGTGACAAACAGGAAAAAAAGCATCCAAATAACAGTGTAACAGAAACAGAAAAAAAGGAGGACTAGATGCACACATATGCCAAGGAACTACTGATGAAAAATAAGAAAACTGCATTTCTTAATTTCATTTGCAAAAAAAGAAAAAGGCAAAAATAAGGTTCAACACTATTTACAGCACACATTATATAAGGATCCACTGGCGAATTACTTTTCTACATAAAATAATAATGCACATACTAACAGTTTTATATTTTAAAAAAATAAGCATAATTATGCTTTTATGAAAAGCTTCCTATGTGCATGTCAGTTGCTCTTTCTTGAAGATGAAGAAGGTTAAATATACCATTTTATAAGGCATGAACAGAACACCCATAAAAATATTTAAAAGTAGGTAAGTATTTAATCTGTTATAATAAGTTCTGACTAAAACAGAAACTGAAGCATATTTAAATTTAGAAAAATGTTTTAAAATACCTAATGGCCTTTATTCCCAAAGTTTAACTTTGGTAAGATTATTTAAATCTCAGATGATTAAACATCAACAACAAAAACAAAAACAAACCCCTTCTTATAAAACCATTTAGCTAATTTTCAGAATGAAATAAAGCAGAACTGGGCATTTTTACATTAGTTATATTAATACATAGTTTGATGCATTAAAAATTACAAAACTTCTCATAAAATCACAAACCAGTACTAAGAACCACCTGCTTAGACAGGTAATCGTGAAAAGTGAAACTTGAACATCTTAATCAGAGGCCTTGTTTTCCCCTTGGCAGAACACTTGCACAACGTGTTACTGCAGTTGCCACTAAACAAGTGATTTCTTGCAACTTTTCAACAAGCTAAAACTTTATACATAGACAATTGTCACATTCTTTTATAAAATTTTATTTTCATAGACATTTATAGTTTTCATCTTTAACTCAGCTATTGTTGGTGACTGTTAAGTGATGTGAGATTTCTAATTCCATCTGAGCAGTTATCCTTATGAAATGTGTGAAATACACAAGAAAATGAGAAAGATTAGTTTTATGGGCTAAAATCATTAAGAAAAGCTTTTGAAGATAAAATTAAGACTTAAAAAATTCACCCAGAACATTTCTACATATATTAGTTTATGGGATGTATGATGAAATATTCATAATCAGAATTTTCTTGTAGAAGAAGGGAAAAGCAAACAAATCTATGCCTGTTGCATCAGAAAGATAATAGAGGGAGTATGAAGAACGTGGAACTAGGGTCTCATATTCTCCTACTATAGAAACAGTGCTTCAGAACTCTCTGCATCCCTCAAAAGTCAAAAGAAACGTAACAGGGAAAGCTCTGTAATCCATATGCTCTGTTACATGCATTAATGGGTCATGATTACATTTTATTTCTTTCTATAACAACTTAGATAAAAGCTTGGAAATATATATATGTAT
>NW_008334442.1:1421337-1430957 GCF_000622305.1 Nannospalax galili | reverse complement strand
AAGGCAGCTTTTAAAATGTGAACTTTCACCTTTAACTTCCTAAAGCCTCCATAAAAATGCTCAAATAGAATTTTGCACGTGGGCTCTAAACAACTGCCAACTAGAGGAGTCTTAAAAACTTCTTCAAAGCAGAAAAATAATGCAAGATATAAATAACTTCAAAAGAAGGCATTTCTTTTTTTAATACTTTATTATTTTTATTTTATGTGTATGAGTGTATTGCCTGCATGTAAGTAAGTGTGCCCATGTCGTGCAATGCCTGCGGAAGACAGTAGAGGCCATCGGATCCCCTGGAACTGGAGTTATGGAAAGTTATTAGCTGCCGTGTGGGTACTGGGATTTGAACCCGGGTCTTCTGCAAAAACAAGCAGTGTTCTTAACTTCTGAGCCATCTCTCCAGCCCCAAGGCATTTCTTAATATATTTATATCCATCCAAATATCTAACCAGAAGACAACTCTTTATATATATGAGTACAGATTATTTGTTAAGAACTTCCATATATTTAAACAATTGATGTCTATGTACCAAGTAACTATGTAAAATAAAATTTTAAATTAATAATGCTTATACCAATAGCTTTCTTAAAGATGGTAAAAAATAAGTTTCACAAATGATTCTATATTGTTGGAAATTGGAAAGAACAAATAGAGGGTAGAGTAACTAGTAGTCTTGTGATATCATTTCATTAGTATAGACTTTAAAAACCACTTAGCGAATATCTACCAATGGAGCTAAAAATGGCTTATTAACCAAAGCACATAATCTTGGGGCAGAGGGTAAGAAATAGTAGGAAAAAGGTAGTAAATATTGTATTATTCAGAAATAATAAATTTTGTGTTGTTTTTTTTGTAAATTAATTATATTATATATTATATATATACATATATATGTTCCTACTTCTTATTGACCATTTTCCCTCCCTTACAGCTTTCCCTTCCCTTTCAATTCTTCTCCTTCTATAATTTTTAATTTATTTCTCAGAAAATTAATTCTTTAAAATAAAGCAGAGTATATCTTTTCAAACAAGTTTTTGTGTTTGGTTTTTGAGTATTAAAAAAAACTGGCTATATTATATATATACATATATATGTTCCTACTTCTTATTGACCATTTTCCCTCCCTTACAGCTTTCCCTTCCCTTTCAATTCTTCTCCTTCTATAATTTTTAATTTATTTCTCAGAAAATTAATTCTTTAAAATAAAGCAGAGTATATCTTTTCAAACAAGTTTTTGTGTTTGGTTTTTGAGTATTAAAAAAAACTGGCACTTTTACATATAGAATTAAAAATCAAAGTTAAGATTAAAATTTAAGTTCAGGTAGCAAAGATATTTATAATATTGTACAAAGTGAAAAGAACATTATAAGGATTCTGGATATTATGATACTAGATATTATTTCATTAGTCAAATGAACAAAAACTCCATTTCTGGAATTTGATGAAAGAATGAATTTTAACTATAATTAATGATTTATGATTTTTATTACTAAGTACCATGTTGTTGAGAAACTCTCTGAAAAATATGCTATTTCAGTAACATGGGGAAGTTTATAAAGTATCATTCTAAATATATAATGCTTTGTTATCTGGGAGTAAACAGAACAGGGCTGAAATCATTGTATCTTTCCTGACAGAATTGAGAAATTATTTTCCTATTTTCCTATTTGAAAATTCGTTACCTTCAAAGGTTTTTGCAGATTCCTTGCTTCTTCATTAGATAAATCTCACTTTACCAAGTATTACTTGTGGCTATTTCTTCATCTTTTCTCTTCCTAATATGTCACAGCAAAGCTACAGAACATCCCTAGAAAGATCCTACAATGAATCTCAAGACTTCATGACCCTGCACAGAATGTGAAGAGTGCAACCTGCTCCAGGCCCTGAGTACTGCCTGAACAATTAAAAAACAGCATGCATCATACTGCCTTCTGAAAGCATTCTGATAAGTACAGAGCTTAATCCTTTCTCTTTGCATCAAATATTGAATTACATCTCTCCAATTTACTTTTACACAAGAAACTGACTATGTGGTATTAATTTGGGGGAAGCAATGCAACAACACTGACCAAATTATATAGCAGATAATTTCCCTGGTCCATGTACGTTTTACAACTCTCTGTAGTTGCTCCTGGTTTCTTGGATTTGGGGTTGTTTCTGAGTCCTAAAGAGAGGTACAGAGGGTCTCCTGTAGCACCACATAGCTACTGGTTGTATACAATGATCTTCCACACAGCTAGGGAAAACACTTTCCAGCACAGGGATTAGCTTATTTGGTTGTTAGTTAAATATACAGACACAGGTGACTTGTGAGGCAAGAAATTTCTTCCATTCAGGAAATTAGAAGCCAAAGATATAAACTCAGTCATTCAGATATGCAAGCTTAACCACCAGAGACAAGTGAATAATGCAAGATGAAGTACATTCTATTTTAGTTGGTAAAAATCTATAAACACTTCAACCACTTAATTTCTGAGACCTATACTTGTACCAACCTGAGGTACACTGAACAAAAAAGTTGCAGTGTAGTATCTGTTTCCACAAATTGGATTCAGTTTTGAAAAGTTATTTTTAAGTAGTTTTCCATTTACTATTTTATATGGCATCTCCATAAATTTTTACACAATTACATAACCATTTTATGAGTACATTTTCATACTTTGTGATTTATGTACAACAAAATGATTAAGAATTTTAGACATTCTACTTAATCTCTAATCATCCACAAATCTAATTTTTCAATATAACTCGCAGTTATTAATATATGTCATTTACATGAATAAGAATTCTATTTATGGATACTGGAGAGATAAATTTCATATAATTCATATATATATCTTTAATGCAATATATTTTATGGGGCATCTTAAAATCATAAATGACAACAATTTTATATGATCATTGCCTTTAGATAATAAACAGTGCATTCTATATTTAATTTTAAGGAGGAATTTGGAGAACTTAATTAAACAAAAAACACATAGGATCGCTAAAATTTTATCATCAAGGTTTAAAAATGATTATGAAGCTGAGTTATTATAGTTTATAAGATGCTGAGTGATATTACCAAGTGAAATCATTGATGCCATGTTTTTCTGTTAAGTTTAACTTCTATGTTTTAGCAATATTCAGAAAGTGTCCTGTTCAATGAAAATAAAACAACATACACAAAATTATCCTGATTTGTATTAGGTGTTACTAATATGCTTTGTAAATTTATTAAGAAACTGCAGCAGCAGAGTTTCATCACCAACTGCACAGTAATTAAGTTCAGAAACGACATATTTCTTAATCTTTGCCAGAAGTAACCTTTGCATAAATTCACAGAGGCTCTGATGAGCAGTCTAGGAGTACATAGTCTGGTAAACTCACACATCCCTACATCTGTCTTGTCAGTTCCTCAGTAAGTTCATTGTAAATAGGTTGGAAGTTCAAGGACATTTTCTTGATAATTAACTGTGTAGGCAAGTATGATTTTGCATGGACAATATAAATGTGATTTAAGAACTGGCTAATACAAAAAGCAATGTTATATAACATTCACTTTTCAATTTTTCACAGGTTTGCTTGAAGATGTAATCCTTAAACTTGGGTTTCCATCATAAAAGTTATGCTATGAAACATAGCCTACCCATAATTGATGTATGGATCCTTTATCAGTATTATATTTGACAGATTTATATGACTCATTTTAAAACTACTGATACTAGTGAATACCATCAGGGAAATCATTTTAGATCGCTGATTCACAGTGAAACAAATGAGAGTTTTTATTTTCCTAAACATATAAAACATGCACATTCCACTGAAACTAAGAAACGTGGCAACATACTGCAAACACCAGTAAACTTTAGTTTATGTCTAGGGTTGGGGGACTATATTTAAAGAAAATAGTTTTAAGGTAGAATTAAAATACACTGAAAATCAAAAGTAGCATAAGTGGCATATACTCTTGCCATTTTCTTTTTCAAACATAATCTAGTCTACAGCATACTCAAACTGCAGAAACATCCAATGGGGGGGGCATGTTTGACCTCACAAAAAGGGCCTATACTCAAAAGAATATCTGAATAAAATGGAGACATCTGCAGTAAAGTTTTACCTTCTCCCTAGAATGTTTGAGATGAACTCAGTGTAACACTGTCTTCCAAGAAAATACAAAATGATCAATGCAAGAACCCATCAGGCTGCCTTGGACAGGCCAATCAATGCAAGAAAGAACCTTGCCCAGGGCCTTATGCAAATAGAAGCACGTTTGGCAACCCAGGGAGGGAACATGCGCAGTAGATCAATTGGATTTAAAAAACCTCTCAGAGATCTTAGCTTCAGAAAGCAAATATATACTGATGGATGTCTCACGTTTCCTGTGAATTCTTAAAATGGGTTATTTTTTAATAGCTAGCTAAAAACTCTTCATAGGATGTGGAGTGCAGCAAAGAGGAAGAAAGCATCAAGAGAAAAATACTCAGTGTTACTTTTAAGTTGCAAATAAAATTCTGATTTCTTAAAACCTGACAGCTGAATTTTGTGGATATCTCAGAAGGCCAAGTTTTAAGTATGTTTGTATTCATGAACAGGAAATAAAAATCTAAAAAAAGCACAAACTATCTCAGGTAGTTCTTGAACAAAAAAACAAAAAAACAAAAAAAAAAAAAAAAAAGAAAAAGAAATGCTATAGGAAGAAAGAATTCAAGATGTAAAAGATTAAGAACTCACCCAATTACCAAAGTTTATTCTGTATTGTGATTAAGTTACTGATTGATGTAGGAACAGTTTTTCTTTTAAAGCAATTGTCTCCAAAATTCACCCTAAATTCTGATTAGGGTGAATAGCAACTTTCAGAGCTACATGAAAGTAATATACGAAGCTCTATCCCAGCCAAACTGTCTTGATAGCAAGTCATGTCATATAAGATTGCATCAAAAATGCTCCAATATTAGGTTTTCAAAGGAATACTTGAGTGCAAAATTATTCCCTAAATAGTTTAAATTTTGCTTTTGTAAACCAATTATTTCTTATTAAAATTCAATTCTTTAAAAAGACTTTCATAAGTAAAATCAAAATATTTTAAATATGAATCATGTCAGCAACAATTTCCAAACAAAAAAGGAAATTGTGCAAATAGGTACCAATACTTTCACCTTAAGTATTTTCTACTCTGAAATTCTAAATGTTTAAATTTAGGTGCAGATGTTTTATCAGATAATTAACAAAAATTTCTAATTTTAAAAAGCTAGATGGTTCTCTCAGCTATTTTAGTGGATTTTCCTAAAGAAAACACTATAAAATGTGAAATCCAGTGCTCTTTATAAAGTTCACTCTCTTAAGTTGCTTATTTATCTGTTGAAAGGACCCAGACATCTTAAAATAGTAGTTAGTTTAGCCAAAAGCAAGAAATATGAAATTAAGGAAGATGAGCAAAGCAATTCTGCTTTTTCACATTTCTAGAAAGTGCATTCTACATTAGTAAGACCTTAAGTTTCACTTTACTCTAATAAAATTTTTCCCCCCTAAGACATAGCTCACTATGCTATTCAAATGCTTGATCCTCTTTACTTAGACTTAAAGCTTTTAAAAAATTTAGTATTTTACACAGGGAAAGTAGAGGTTAAAAAATCAAAGTAACATAATACCCTTGTATAGCTTTTCAAGTATTAGATAGAACATAAAGTGCTTATAAATATAAAGGCATGAAGTAGTAGATTAATTATAGACACTGAAATGTTTCTTTTCCCATTTTAATTTCAAATATAAGAGTTTTGAGTAGTCTGGAATTGACAGTGAAGTGTGGACTCCAATTTACAGCATGTAATATACAAAGGATCAACTATGGTTTTACTTCTTATTACAATATTTAAATCATTCTCTCTTGTATGTAGAGAAAATAAAAACCTATTTGAGTATTATCATCTGATATTTGATATTTATTTCCTCTGCAATAGACATCAAACAGTAAAATTCTATCCTTTTTGATACAAATTTGCACAATATGCACTTCTGACTTTTAAAAAGCATATTTTTCATTTAAAAAGTAGGTGCCAGATATGTTTTTGTTTGCTGGAAAAATTGTTTTTTATACGCATAAAGGCAGGATTTTCTCAAACGGAGAGTTCCCTCATTAATTAAAACATCCTAACTTACCAAAAACCCACTTTATAAATTTAATACAAAACATTAGAAGGAAGTGTGTGTTATCAATAAATTCATTAATTCTAATACGGGACTAACTTTGACCACTGTGCAACTTTTCCAAGTTCTTTAACTTTTAAGAATAAAACAGGGCTCAGAGAATTCCTACCTCTTAGAGTTAAACTTAGGTTGAATAGGTCTTGCTAATGTTTAATGACCAGGATCTATTATGAACTGAACCTTGCATTCCCTTTGGAGTAGGAATACAGCACAGAAGTTATGAGTGTGGGCTTTTGAGCTAGAAAACCTGGGTTTAAATTCTGATTCCATTGTTTATTAGTTGTCTGTATGATTAACTAAGCTACTTAATATTTCTTATATGCTTCCTTATATGGAAGTGAGGGTGATAACAGTCCTGTATCAGAGAGTTGTTAAGAGGATTGCATGAGTTAGCATTTCTAAAGCACCTGAAACAGTGCCTAGCCATTATCAGGTAATACTTTACATAGCTCTTAGTTACAGATATTAATAATATGCTGTAACAAATACTGATAGAAGACACTGTTCTTTTGAGATCCATTTTACTTAGCTGATATTAGAAGACAGCTGTCTATTTCTAGCAAGAATGAGGTACAAAGAACCCAATAAAGGCTTGTTTTCCAGATCTCTGCAGTACTTTCATATCTTTCCTGTTTATACCAAATACCCTACATCAAATAAATTCAATATTTAAATATAAGTTACAAAGGGGGGACTGGATGATTGGCTCAATGATTAAGAGCACTGGTACTCTTGCAGAGGACCAGGGTTCAATTCCCAGCACCCACATCGTGGCTAAGAAGCATCCTTAACTCCAGTTCCAAGGGATCTGACACCCTCTTATGACCTCTGTGGGCAATGCATGACCTGGGTTCACTTATATACATTCAGGGAACACACTCATACACACAAATAAAAAAAATTTTAAATATAAATAATATACAGACTTATTTTAAATTATCCACATCTTCTTTCATCTTCATCTTCAGTAGTTTGGTTAATTAATAATCAATTAGGACTAAAAGCCAGGCTTGGAAATCACATACATTCAAAAAGAAGTAATTGATTACCAATAAATTATCATGAAATTCAACAGGGAAATGTAGATTTTAAAATATACGTTAAAACCAGAAATTAGTTTAAGGATAAAAGTCACAATAGTTAGAAAAGCAAGAACAAATCAAAACCAAATTAGTAGATGGAAATATAAAAATTGGAACAGAAATAAATGAAAGTATGATTCAAAAGGCCAACGAAACAAAAGCTAATTTTTTTGAAAGATAAATCGGTAAACCTTTAGCTATACCAAATTACAGAAGATTGTAATGAACATAATTAGAGATGAAAAAAGATGTATTATAACCAATTCCTTAAAAATAAAACGATCCTAAGAAATTGCTGTGAACAATTATATGTTAACAAATTAGAAGATCCAGAAGAAATGATTATATTCCTAAACACATACAATTTACTAAGATTGAATTAGGAAGAAAAAGGCAATCAAAAAGACCAATAACTAATAGCAAAATAATGTAGTAATTAAAAAGTCTGTATTAAAGAAAACTCTGGAACTGATGGCCTCATGGTAAAATGCATGAGACATTTAAAGAACTAATACCAATTCTTCTCAAATCATTTCAGAAAACTGAAAAGGGGACACACTGCTGAACACACTCCATAAAACACAAATTACCTTGATTCTCCAAACCAGCCAAAAACAGAAGGAAAAAATAAAACTAGAGACCAACATCCATGGTGAATGTAGACAAAATTCTAAGGAAAATACTAGCAAAAGAAATCTGTCAGCACATCAAAAAGATGACATGTCATGATCAAGTATGATTTATCTCAGGAATACAAGGAATGTTCAAACATATAAAAATTAGTAAGTATAACATATTATACCAAGAGAATGAGAGGTAAAAACATAGCTAACATCTAACTAGAAATATAAAAAACACTGAAAAAAATTCAACATCCTTTCATGATAAAAAAAAAACCTCTGAACAAGTTAGGTATTCTCTATCTTAACATATCTTAATACAATAAAAAAACTGTGTATAATCAACCACAGCCAAACCATACTGAAGGAAGCAAAGCTGAAAACATTTACTCTAAGGTCGGAAACAAATATACTACTGTGATAGTGCCAACTTGACAGACTCTAGAATATGAGGGATGGTCTTCTGATCATACCTATGGAAAACTCTCTTGATTGATTGTGGTTGGCTGACGTGAGAAGACTCACCTTCTGTGGGTGAGACCATTCCCTGGGCAGAGAGATCCTGGACAGTGCAAGATGGAAAAGGAAAGCTGTGAACTAGTATGTATTCTTAGCCTTTCTCTGTTTCTTTACTGTGGATGTCATGTGGCCAGCTGCCTTAAGCTGTTGCTATGGTGTTCCCTGCAATGACGGATTGCAACTTTGAACTGTGATCTGAAATAAATACTTTCTACCTTAAGTTACTTTTGTTAGAATATTTTATCACAGCAACAGGGACCCGCCCGCCTAACAAAACCTAAGATATTCACTTTCACCATTCTTATATAACATAGTATTAGAAATCAAGAACAATTAGAAAGGAAAAAGGAATAAATAAAATATGTGTGCAGATAAAATGATTTTATACATAAAAAACCCTAAAGATCCTACCAAAAACTGTTAGAAGAAATTTAGGAAGTTTGAAAATTTGCAGGATACAAAAACTAACATAAAAGCATGTATGAGTTACTTTTCATATTGCTGTGACAAAACATCTGACAAAAACAACTTGGGGGAGGAAAGGTTTATTTTAGCTCTTGGACTCTTTATAGTGAAAGAGATTGGCAGAGGAGCTCCATAGCAGTTAGAGGGTGTAGTAGAGGTTTCTCCCATCTGAGAGAACAGGAAGCAAAGAGAGATCTAGACCCAAACCAGAGGGAGCAATAACCTTTGAGGCCCACCCTACTGACCTACGTCTGACAGTTTGAGCCTATTCCAGAAGATTATACAATTTCCCTAAATAGTTTCACCAGGTGAGAATCAAGTTTTCAAATTCACCAGCCTGTGGGGGTCATTTTACATTCAAGCTGTAATAAAGTAGCAACCCTTTTTATACGACAATAACAAACTGAAAAAAAAATAATTCAACCCATTTACCATAGCTACAAATAATACCACATAATAAACACATTGTAATATAATACCTAGGAATTAATTTACCCAAGGAAGCAAAAGATCTATATAATGAAGACTATATAGCATTTACAAAAGAAATGGAAGAGAGCATAAAAAAATGGAACATATTCCATGTTCATAGATTGGAAGAATCAATATTGTTGAAAATGGCCATTCTACTACTATCCTCAGGCCTCTTGGAGTAAGTCTACAGCGCAGCTCTCCGCGCCGGGACTCCCTAAGCCTAATTCACCCTTCCATCCCCCCCCCCTCGCCGCTCTATACTCCTAGTTTGAC
>NW_008334442.1:1411111-1415283 GCF_000622305.1 Nannospalax galili | reverse complement strand
CTTATAGGGTTTATACTGAGTACAATATTGTATAACTGTAATAATTCAACTGTAAACCTAAAAATTTACAGCCAAATTTGAAAGAGATGCATCCTACCTCAGGAAAACGTTATTGAATATGTCAATTGTGTTGTAATGATATGCTTCTTCTAAGTATGTTGTTATTAAATAAATCATTTTTAAAAATTAAAAAAAAATGGCCATTCTATCCAAGGTAGTCTACAGATTCAATGGAATTTCCACCTAAATACCAAAGATATTATTCACAAAACTAGAAAGAAAATAATCTTAAAATTTGTATGGAACCACAAAAAATTCCTAATGATTTATCATTATACCCACAGAATAGTGCATCTTTCAACCCTTGTCAGAGATGCTCCTTTTTGCAGCAGATGGTGATTAACATAGAGACCTACAACCAGTCAACATGTAAAGAGTAAGAGCCTGCAGAGTGCTCAGGCCTTATATGGGATGTCTATAGCACACTCTTTCTTGCTCAAGGAAAGGAGGGAGAGATGGTAAGAGTCAGAGGCCAAAATAAATAAACAATGTTTTTCAGGCACAGCAGGCAGTATGTAAATGGCCTGTGCAAGCACAAGCCATACAAAAATTGCAGCAGGTGAGGGAGGTGAGTAAGAAGCCCCACCCCAGATGAGGAACTACTGGCAACTAATAGCTGCTGGAAGAGGGAGACTCAGTTTTCTTTTTTAAAATTAGTTTTTATTGAATTTTTGTGTATTTTATACAGAATATCTCAAACAATCTTAATCATCTTTATACCCCCGTTACCACTGGCACCCTCCCATAACCCCCGACTGAACTCATATATTCTGTCATCCCTGTTAAGGCCCAATGTGTCAAGTCAGTGACTCCAGACATTTCCTGGCGTAAGTCCGTCCACTGAGTTTTAGTCAGCCTATCTAGTCTGTTGTTTCAGAAGGATCAGCTCTTCCCCACCTAGCAGCAACCAGTTGCCAATGTTTCTTCAGCTAAGAATGGGGTCTGCTGTTCATTTCCCCAGTTCTATGCTGGGTTTTTGTCTGCCTGAGAATCTCTCAATTCTCGTTAATGAAGCTCCCTCATGCAACAGAGGGCCAGGAACACAAAAGGTCACAAATGGCCAAAACATAGTTATTAAGAGTCTGAAGACTGCTGGTCCTTGGACAGGTCTCCTATATTAAACTTCACCCACCGAGGGCTCAGGGGCTATCATGGAAGAAGGGGCAGAAAGATTGTAAGAGCCAGGAAGGAGGTGCATCACAATATGGAAACAGAGTCCTACAAGCTCCTGGGACCCCGCTCATATGATTCTATGGTAATTGTGGCAGCATACACAAGTCTCATGCAAGCTCAGAGTCAGTTTTCTTTAAGAATGTGACTCCTGATGAGTCGACCTATTCAGGGGATGGACCCACATTCAAGAGTATATAGGCAGCAGAAACTGTACTTGATAAGTTTTTTTTTTTTTTTTAAGGACACAAAGTTGAGGGGTAGAAGGGGATGAATAGGATCAAAATACATTGTATGACATTTTCAAGGAATTAATAAAATATACATTTTTAAAATTCTGAATAGCCAAGCATCTTGAGCAAAAACAAAAAGAAATAAACAAGGCACGGGGCCTTATATTATCTAACTTCAAATCATATGACAAAGCCATGATAATCAGAACAGCATGATTTTAGTATAAAAACAGACACACAGACCAATGGAATAGAACGGAGAAGCTAGAAGGAAATCAACATATCCAGGACCAAGCGATTTTCAACAAAGGTGCTAAAAAAGAGTTTATTCGATAAATAATTCTGGAAAGAGGGGTAGCCACAAGAAGAAGAATGAAAATAGACTCCCATCTCTTACTAGTTACAGAAATAAAATAAAAACTGATTAGAATCTTTAACATAAGACTGGAAACTATGAAACCACAGGGGGAGAATGAAGAAAATTATTCAGGTGACCAGAATGGGTAAAGATTTTTGGAACAAAATATCAATAGCACAAGAAACAAAAACAAAACCAAACAAAACATCAAACTGAAAGCCTTCTGCACAATAAAGGAAACAATCAGGCGCATAAAAGGACAGACAATCTACAGGGTAGGAAAACACTTCCACAAACAATCCATGGAACAAGGGATCAATATCCAAAACATATTAAGAATTCAAATAATTCCAAAGCAAAAATAAATAAAAGTGAATAATCTGATTTCTTAATAGGCAAGATACATAGTAGAATTTTCTCAAAAAACATACAAACAGATAACAGGTGCATGAAAAGTGTTCAGAACAACTAACTATTACAGAAATGCACACATAAGGCACAGTGAGGCAGGTCTAGTGACATAGGCCCATAATCCTAGATGGTGAGGAGCCTGAGACAGGAAGATGAGCACAAGGCTTCCTGGACTGCAGAGTGAGTTCAAGAGCAGGGAACTTACCAACACTGTCTCAAAGTAAAAAGAAAAAAAGAGAGCTGGGGATAGACCCCAGGGCAGAGTGCTTGTCTAACATGCATGAGGCCCTACATTCAATCCACTACATTAAAATAAGCTAAAGCCAGGGCTGAAGAGATAGATGGCTCAGTGGTTAAGTGCATTGGTTGTTCTTGCAGAAGACCCAGGTTCAAATCCCAGCACCCACATGGTGGCTAACAACCATCCATAACTGCAGTTCCAGGGGATCCGATGCCCTTTTCTGACCTCTGCAGGCATTACATGACATAGGTGCACTTATATACATGCAGGCCTAATACTCATACACATAAAATAAAAATAATAAATAAAAATAAAAGAAAGCTAAAGCCAAAATGAGATATCACCACACTCCTGTAGAAAAATAGCAATTATCTAAAACACTAAGGATAACAAGTGGTAGTGTGAATAAAGAAAAAAGAAAAGGAGAACCCTTGCATAGCATTGTTAGGAACACAAATTAGAACAGCCATTATGAGAAATAGTATAGTTGCTCCTCAACAGATTGAAAACAGAACTATATATGATCTGGTATCAGATCAAAGCGATACCTGCACTCCCATGTTTACTGTAGCACTAGTCAATATTCAAGATACAGAAATCACAAGTCTACTGGTCATGAATGGAAACACGAATTACAGAACATAATAGAGTATTATATAGTATAAGAAAAGAATAAAATTCCATAACCTGTGGCAACGTAAGTATATTGCAAGACATCATGGTAAGTGAAATAAGTCAAGCACAAAAAGACAAATTCTGTATGTTCTGACTCATATGTAGAAGTTGAAAATATGGTCAATAAAAGTAAAACATCAAAGGAGGTTAACAGAGGCTAGAAAGGGTGGGAGTGGGTGGGGAGATAGAATGAAGATGGATAACAGGTACAAGATAGAGGCAGACAGGAGAAAATGGTTTTGGTGCTCTATAATCTAAAAAATACAGTCTGCAATAATCTATATTCCAAATAATTAGAAAGGTACAAAGGTCCCTAATATATAAATATGACAGCTGTTTGATACAATGGAAAGTCATCCCAATTTGACCATTATATGTTGAACACATGAACTGAATTATTTTAGCACATCCCCAATAAGTATGCATAAAATTATCTATCAATCAAAAGAAAAGCAGTCACTTCCCCTAGAATATTATACTATTAATTTCTATAGATATTTGATAAGAAGGGAAAGAAACACAAAAATCTAACTGTAACAAAGTGAAGGTCATGCTTTTCTTAAGGGGAGAGAAAATATGTACAGATGTTTCTCATCTTAAAATAGGGATGATAAGCAGGGCCTAGGGGTGCAAGCCTGTGACCCCAATTACTTAGGAAGCTAAGGCAGGATGACAGAATAAGGCCAGCCTGGACAACTTAGTGAGATCCTGTCTCAAAACAAAAATAAAATAAAAGACTGAGACTACAGCTCACTGGTAGCTACTTGCCTAGTGTTCATGACCCCTGGGTTCAATCCCCAGCACCACAAAATAAAAAGGATAACTGCATTTGCCCCCTAAAACTGTTATAAGAATGAAAGGAGATAAAGAGCTTAGAACAGTGCTTGATACAGAGTATTGTTTAAGCATTATCGATGTCAGTTATGAGCATGAAGATG
This sequence comes from Nannospalax galili, assembly GCF_000622305.1. NCBI lineage: Eukaryota > Metazoa > Chordata > Mammalia > Rodentia > Spalacidae > Nannospalax > Nannospalax galili. Next base: position 1,411,197 of record NW_008334442.1, on the reverse strand, counting down.
CTGCTGCCACCACACAATTTCAAAAACATTGACAAATACTAGTTCTAGTGGGAAAGTTCATCTTCAAAGACATCACTATAAACTAT
>NW_008334442.1:1405028-1411056 GCF_000622305.1 Nannospalax galili | reverse complement strand
GAGAGAAGTGACAGGTCCCTTGGGCAGAGAGGACTCTTTGCACAGCAATCAGCTATGAAGGCATCTGTTTTGAGAGTCTACTGTAAGATATTAGAGAAAATGCAAATGTTAGTTTATAACACATTAAGGCATATAATACAGCATGATATTTTAATTTTTATACATAGTATAAATATATTTAGTGTTTGAACAGATGCCTTGAAACATGTAATAGAAAGCAAAACTGAAATTTTGAAGTTGAGCCTATAATAGTGGTAGAAACTGCCTACACTATCAGCGCTATTGCATCTAGGGTTTTTTCTTAGGTAAAAGAACAGTGATATAATAAAGGCAATAAGCAGGTTGGTGGATGCCACCATTTTGTCACTATACTTTATAAAGCATCATTTTACAGGGAAAGTCAAGGTTTCTGTCACATAATAGATGGGTTATTAGAAAACATTAACAAAATTAACATTTATAATAATAAAGTATCTCTGACTCCTTATCAGTGGAAAGAAAACATGATTAGGAATTTTTACTATTCTATATAATGCCTGTTCTTTAGAAAGAAAAATAAAAAGTTTTTCTTCAAATCCAGCTATCCAATGAATGAGGCAAAGAAATCAGAGATAAGATGTGAGAAATTAGTTATCACATTTATGAATATTTAGGAATATTTAGGAATAATCTAGACATATTAGAAAGAGGAATTCTTGCTAACCACTGATCTCAATTATAAAATAGTCATAGAAACACTGTTAGCAATTTTTTCCTTATTTATTATTTTCTTTACATGTATGAGTGCTTTGCCTGTATGTAAGTGGACTCATGTCATGCAATGCCAGTGGAGGTCAGAAGAGGGCAATGGATACCCTGGAACTGGAGTTATAGATGGTTGTTAGCCACCATGTGGCTGGGATCCAAGCATGGGGTCTTCTGCAAGAGCAGCCGGTGCTCCTAACTGCTGAGCCATCTCTCCAGCCTCACTGTTAGCAATTTTTATTGCGCTGTAATGCAAGTAACTTGTTTGCTCTCAGTGGCTGGTAACTGGAAGGACATTTTTACCTCAGGAAGAATTATGTATGCCTTGAGTGTCACTCTCAGTGGTTTAGATGACTTTTAGGTAAGACTGAATTTTAGTTTTAGAGATACCTCTATGAGAAGTTAAGGCTGTTATGATGGAATTGGTGGATTTTCCACATGGGAAGGGCATGAATTTTGGAGATACCAGAATCCTACATTGTGGATTGTTATGTTTGAGTCTCCTCAAGACTCATGTTAAAACACTACCGCTGGGGTGAGGCATGAGGAATTAGGTCTGGGAGGTATTATATAATTTCAGGAGAGGCAAGCCCCCACAATGGCGTTATTGTCTTTAGAAGAAGGGGAAGCTACTATGTGACAAAGAAGTGGCCAGCAGCAGTCATGATGAGCTAGCACCTTGACCTTAGTCTTCCCAGGCACTAGAATTATAAGAATAAATATCTGTGAGTTAAGCTACATGGTCTATGGTTTATCTGTCTATAACTAACCACTTCTTGTTGAGTATATATGTATTATATGTCTAGCCAGACTAAGCAGTATGATAGAAACCAACAAAAATAATGGATCTGCTATTTATTCCTTAGAAAGTAGAAAAAAATTCTCAGGTGACCTCAAGCAAAGACAACTTTAATTTAGCACAGTGAATAAGAGACGCAAGTGTGGGAATAATAGCTGGAATGGAAAACTAACTGAACCCTGATTTTCCAGGATACAAAAGCAAAACCATATTTTCCTGATAAAAAGGGATATCAGAAAACAAAAATCATTTCATCCGGGGCTGGAGAGATGGCTCAGCAGTTAAGAGCACTGGTTGTTCTTGCAGAAGACCTGCGTTCAAATCCCAGCACCCACATGGCAGCTAACAACTATCTGTAACTCCAGTCCCAGGGGATTCAACAGCTTCTTCTGAACTCTGTGGGCACTGCATGACACACGTGCACTTACCTACATGCAGGCAATACACACATACATATAAAATTAAAAAAAATTCACCACAGAAACAATTTTCCTTAGTATTTCATTCGAAACAAATTTACTATATAGATTTGTTTTATGCTGGGAAGTTAACATAGTAATTTGCTGGCTGTTACCCCACTTCACAATTATCCTATCATACTGCTCTGCTTAGGTATAATATTCAAGTTTATATATAAGAAACAATTTCTAAAAAACAAAATTTATGTGGTTCAGGTTTTACTGTGAGCTAAATTCATTCACTGAAAAAGTACCTGAGGGGTTTGGGTGTAGTTCAATAGTAGAGTACATTTAGTGTTTGTGAGACACTGGATTCAACCTCTGACATATACCAAATAGTTGAAAATCAAAAACAACAAATATGGGATGAAAGAGAAATCACATACATAGCAGGGTTAAATCTCCAACTATAAAAACTGGTATCATAAAGCCCTAGAAGAGTAGCATGTTGTTACTCTGTGCCCAAAGGGATTTTTTAAACCCACAATGTGATCATCATGGCCATCAGAGAAAGGAAAAAAAGGATAACCTTTGTTTTTATCTGCTTTATTGCCTCAGAAACTTGGTAAATTCATATTACGGATAAGCCCTGAGTACTAAAATGAACTCTAAACTCAGTATTTCATTCCATCCCATGCTGATCTAATCTACAAAACAGGAATTCACTATCCCATAGTTAGTGCTCTGGTTTTTATGTCTACTACAGCCTATTTCTTTCTCATGAAAACATTCCATTTCTGTACCTATGGGCAATGGGGCGAGCCTTAAACCTTGCACTGTTACTCTTTCATCAGTGCTGGGTCATGTTTTTTGTTTTCTTTTTGATACCTTCTTATAAGGAAGTGATGTGAAGTATACTGAGTAAAAAGAAGTAATTACAATGAATCACCACATTCTATTTGTACAGTTACCAAAGATTTTCTTCCCTTGCAACCAGCCTATACCCCTTGATTTAAAACTGGGTTTATCAAACTCTATAGACACTTAGCTAGCAATGATAGCTCATCTGTTAATGCCCTCCAGCAATACCTTTGTAGTAGACTGACTCCTGAAGCTTTTCAAAACTCTAATAAAGAGAGCTTTGCCCACATCTAGTTTCCAACTATGTTTCTTGAAGTCAAATTTTAACATAGATCAAGTATGTTTTAAATCTGAATCTACCTGGCTTCTCTGAGTTAAATTGAGTAAATTATTTGATAGGGATTAGTTAGGCCCTAAATTCTAAAGTAGAAACTAAATTGTTTGAGTATTAAGTGTGTCTCCCAAAAGCTCTTTTGAACTTTAGATAGCAAGTAACACACGAGAGTTTACAATCAGTGATGATTATAAGACCATTAAAAACAGAAAAAAAAAGCTTTTATATTGACTAAAATGTGTTTTCTATAATCCTTATAAAAGGATTATAATAGATTACTATATTATATCTACAGTAAAGCATGGAATCTGTCATTGAGATATAAAACAAATGGAAAGAAAATCTTTCATATGTAAACATTTACATTTAACACATGAATATGTCAACTTATCTTCCGAATTTCCCTTAAATTAACAAGTAGTTGCTACTTTATCAGTTCATTGGTCTCATGGCCATTCTGCTCAACAGAGATCATGTCCAGTGTGCCCACTGTGTGGATGTGGAAAGGCATTAACCTGCGTACAGCCTTGTGGACACTGAAAAAAAACCCTGTTTTAAAGGTAATTCCAAGGGAACAGTTTGGATCTTTTATTGTACAAAAAAAATACATAAATAAAAAATAAACACCCAAATGTTCTCTATTTCAGCAATGTTATCAATGCTATGATCTTACTGTGGATGAAAGATATAAACTCTTAGAGCACAGTTTAGGGGAAGTTTTTAGGGGAAACAATAAGAAAACAATTGTAACTAATATCATGTTTAATGGTGAAACACTGACTGCTTCTCCCTTAAAAAACAAGGTTAATTAGGTAGCTGTTGATCGCCCACAAAATAAAAATGCCACTACTGCACCAATGTTGTATGCTGTGCTGGCCATAGATGTGGTTATTTGGTCTTGAAGCTTGTGTTGGACCATCGATTGATGTTTTCTTTTGGTACCTTCATAGCAGTCTCCAAAGCTTTGAGAGCTAGCCTTCAGGGGAAGTGATTTCATTTCAGTTTCAGTTCCATTGCTCCAAATCCAGTGCCTTAAATATGTTCTGTCTTCAGCAGTAGGGTCTTACATTCAAGCTCTGGGAAGCCATCAAAAGCTATGGCAATAGTCGGTGTAATTTTGGGAGTCTCTTGGACCACCCTGGCCAACAATTCAAAGGAAGATTTCTCCTGTCTGGCACTGTTTCTTATAATGTAGCATTTAGCCCACTCAAGGGGAGGAAACTCAAGTGTGGTACTGTAAACATAACCAATACACATGAATGGAGTGGTCACAGATCTTAGAGAAAACACCAAGACTGTCACATCTCTAGACTAGTGTGATTTCTCACTATGTGCAAAATATGTATCCTTATATATACAGGAAAGTATCCCAGACACCACTCATCAAAGAAGCTCATTTTGCACCAGTCGGAAACTATTACCAAGTACCACAATGATCACACATGGACCTTGTCTATGAATTGCCCAGGCCTAAGTGACACATCTACAATGCAACCTCTACATCTAAGGCTCAAGGAATATAGAACAGGGGTAAAGAAGAGGACACTAATGAATATCTCAGTTCTCATTAATGAAGCTCCCTCAAGCAACAGAGGGCCAGGAACACAAAGGTCAAAAATGGCCAAAGCATAGAGATCAAGGGTCTGCTGAATGCTGGTACTTGGACAGGATTCCTTAAACTTCACCCAACCAAGGCTTAGAGACAATTTCAGAAAAAGGAGCAGAAAGATTCTAAGAGCCAGGGAGGAGATGCATGACCATCTGGAAACAAAGTCCTACAAGCTCCTGGGAACCTGCTCATATGAGTCTATGGCAATGGTGTCAGCCTACACAAGTCCCATGCAAACTTAGGCAGACAAAAACCCATCATAGTACTGAGAAAATAACAGCAGACTCTAATCTTATCTGAAGAAACACTGGCAACTCATTATCTTCCTAAAACATGAAACTCTAGATAGGCAGACTAGACCTCAGTGGATGAATTTGCACTGGGGAACGTTTGGGGTCACTGACTTGACACGGGGCCTTAACAGGGATGACAGAGTGTATGGGCTCCAGTGGGGGTGGGGGGCTATGGGAGGGTGCCAGTGGGGATAAGGGTATAAAGATGATTATGACTGTTTGAGATATTCTGTATGAAATACACAAAAATTCAATAAAAACAAATTTAAAAAAAGAAAGAAACAAGGTTAAGATGTCCACTCCAGCCATGTCTATTCAAGCCTTGCACTGGAGGTTCTTTTGGGGCAATTAGGCAAAAAACTTGAAGTAGACTGCATCCAGATTTGAAAAGAAGAGGTAAAATTGTCTATATTCACAAAGAATATGGTCTTGAATTCAGACAATCCTAAGGAATACACACACACACACACACACACACACACACAAAACTATTTGGATTTAAAAATGAGATCAGCAAGGTTTAATAAGATCAACACACACACACACACACACACACAGCAATTTTCTGTATACTAGTCAAAACAATTTGAAAATGAAACCAAGAGAACTTAGAATAGCAACAGGAATAATAAACGCATATGAATAAATTCAGTTCAGAAAGTGTAAGACTGGTATATTAAAAACAGCAAAACATATATATGTATATAAAACTATTTATTCTTTGAGAATTTCATATATATATAATGTATTTTGATTACATCTCCTCTCTTCCCCCTCCAACTCCCTTTATACCCCCAACTCCATGTATTTTTTAAAAAAATAAAGTTGTATAGTTCACCAAGTTCAGTAAGTGCTGCCTATTTGCACATGGGTGTAAGGCCATCCATGTGAGCAGCCTATCAGACTCCACACCCTCAAAGAAAAATGACTCTCTTCTCCAAGAGGCATGAACTATCAACTGTCAATAGCTCCCCAGCTAGGGAACAAAGT
>NW_008334442.1:1394351-1404887 GCF_000622305.1 Nannospalax galili | reverse complement strand
AAGAAAGAAAGAAAGAAAGAAAGAAAGAAAGAAAGAAAGAAAGAAATGGATAGAAATTTATGTTCATGGATAGGAAGACTTGACATCATCAAGATGGTAATAATCTCTAAAATGATCTACATATTTAACTAACTCCAATTGAAATCCCTGCTCCTCCCCCCAACCCTCAGAAGTAAACAAATTATTTTTAAAATCCATATAGAAATGCAAGGAGTCAAAGCAATCTTTAAAAAGCAGAGGACTAACTTCCTGATTTTAAGACTTACTACAAAGCTGCCTACAGTAAGTTATTGTGGGTCTGCTAAAGGACAGTCATATCAATTGAACAGAGTTGAGTTCAAAAGCAAGTTCTTAAACTTAGAACCAATTGATTTTGACAAGGATGCTAATGCAAATAAAAGGAAAGAATAGTTTTACTTTACAATGAGGAGGTTAGGACAACTGAATACCCATACTGCAAAAATTATATTAGAGTTCTGACTCACATAATCTATAAAATTACCCAAGTAACAAAACTAAATACCAGAGACAGATATTTATGCTTCTGTTATAATTTACATTCTTAAACCTACTGACTCCTATCTAAATTTAGATGTTTGGTGATGATATTATATAACTCAGGAAAGATGCTGAAAACCACTGATTTGTTCACCTCAAAGGATGAATTTCATAGTATATAAAGTATATCTTAATAATAAATAATTTTATTCAATTGAGATATATAAATCATACCTTAAAAATAAAAAAGGTCAAAATATGAAACAAAAGTAAGCAAAAGATTAAACTACAAGCTGCAATAAAATATATTCTTCTAGGTATCGTCAACAGACTATGATAAAACATTGTGAAAACATAATTTACTTTAATATTTTTTCTATTTTATTGAAAATACTGTACTGAGAAAAGTGAGTTGTAGGGAAGTGATAATTTCAGTTAAACTAGAGTTGGGATGTTAGCACAAAGGCGATGATAAAACACTAGCAGAAAAAAAACACCATCTTAGAAGAAAGAACCGATGTGATAGATTTCTGAAATCAGTCCAATATTTAAATTGAGAACAGAAAGAATGAATAGTAAAAGTGTTACTGCTAAGGCTTAAATTCTATATATCGGCCAACTAAATACAAATATTTACAACTACTTCTACTGTTACAATATCTAGTGTTCTCAAACCTGCAGGCAATATCAGATTCTTTATCTGAAGCTGTTTCTTCATTTAGGTAAGCAAAGACTTAGACATATAAGCCAATTTTAAAACAAAACTAATTATGATGTATCTTGTCATTTTACTACAAATAAAAAAAGTAAGTTTGCAAGTGTTTTCAATCTGAATGACTTAGATATTATGATTCAATTTTTCTCTAGGTTATTACACCTTAAAATTTTTATTTCCCCTTAATTCTTTATTCTTAGCAACCCCAAAATTCAAAATTCTCATTGATGACATTAAACATACATCCTACCAATACCTAATTTAGTTTGTTTATTATAAACAAAATTTAATGACACTACTTTAAAGTCATATACTTAGCAGACCTCACTAAAGATACCAGCTAAAACTTTAAACTCAATTCTACTTTCTCTTCAGTGTAAATCTAAAGCATGACCCAGGCAACCTAAAAATTTCTTCTAAGAAGAGACTGAAGTTGAGTGTCCTTACACAGCCATGTCCAAAACTAGTCCTCTATCAGCTGCCTGGAGGCCAGGGAGCTCACCATGGAACAATGGCAGGAAAATAGAGTTCCCTTCATTCCTTAATTCACATGCAAGTGAGGTGCCAATCAAGTGCTGACAAGCATGGAGAAACCAAAGTCAAAAGTGGGTAGAGACATGCTTTCAAAAGGAGCTGTTTTCACACATTTCTAAGTGATGTTTTTAATGGTGGCTGTGAACATAACCATTACCAACATAGAAAAGGAAATAAAAATGAGTAGATACTAATTTTGTATCAGTTGGGAAGATTCAAATAAGCTAGGGAATGTATTGACAAATAATATATTTCATAAAAAATATGAGCATGCATTGTTTTGATTAAAGGAAGAAATTTGTGTGCAAACTGATTTTCTGAGCAATCACAGCAGTAAAAGGAGCTGAGGCAGGTAACAGGGCACTCAAGGAAGCCAGCTCATTTACAAATAAGAAAAAGAAAATCACAAGATTTTGTAAATCAATCATCACCTGGAAGGACAAGAAAAAAGCTCTGTGAAATGGCCAACCGCAGAAGGGAATTGCCTCAGTCCAGCAGCTGTAAAGATCATAGAAAAAGTCAAAACCTGCATTGTTTAAATATGAAAACTGAAAGAAAAATGAGCCTGAATTTTAACAACTAATATATCACAAAAGTTGGCTGCATTATTTGAACATGTATTTTCAAATAAATTTGGTAAATACATTCTAGCTATGCTTATTAATTCTATCACATATAAATTAAATTGCTAAGATAGAAATTTAAGGCTCTGTGTTTGATGGTTTAGTCAGTAACTTTATGATATTGGCAAAATTTTAAATACAAATAAACAGTAATATAGGCAGATACATTATTTTTAAAAAAATTCGTTATCGACTGTTCTTTCCTTTTGTCTTTGATGACTTTGCATTGAAATAAAATTAGAATGTCTTATCAACCTCTATTTTTACTAGAATCATAGAAAGTTTGGAGAATTAGAAAGCTGAATTTTTACTATATGATGAGAGCAAAAGCAGTGAGAGGTGTACTTTCGGTATCACTTTTCTTTTTGCTAAAACTGCACACGGGGCTCGACCCGATCAAGTCGCAAGGTTTACTACCATACAATGAATACTGGGTTTGAAAATAAATCTTTCACTAGAGCATATTCTTCAGGAGAAATTCAACACTTTCAGACAGGATATAATCATAAATTATGTTCTCAGTTTCCAAAAACAACTATTAGCAAAATATGAAGCTTCTACAATTTTGTGTTCTAAACTTAAAAGTAATTTATCTTCAGATATCCAAAATACTTAATTTTCAACTAGAATTTTAAACAATTTTTAACTTAGTAAGTGGCAGGATCAGAGGTCTTGACTGGCACCTGCTATTCAAAGAGTAAGTACTATACAGAATTGCATTTATTGTTGAAACTGTACTTGTCATACATTTCACATTTAAATAACTTTTCTTCAGATTCATGACTCAAGAAAGAAGAATGTTAACTTGTAAGACAATGGCTGAAAATGATTTCTATGTTCTTAGATATGATGGTGTGAATTAAGACAGAGGGAGGGAGGGAGGGAGGGCTACAATCTTCTAATCAGGTATAAAGCTTAGGGCAATTTAACAATGCTTTAAACTGCTGAAAGTTAAAGGCTTTAATGTATGATGTATATAAAGTACAACTGCGAAAAAATTGCATCACAATTTAAGATTCATATAATAATCCTCACAATTTACTTTTTTAAACACAGGTAATAGTAAAAATTTGAAGCCATGTAAAACAATTTCATATATTACATTTATGCTGAAATACCCAGAGACAACATCTGTCAACATTTTAAATACTAAGACTTTTCTCTTAAGAATATTAGAGTTAACAGGAAAGAATGCTAGCTTTAGGCAAAAGCAAAAGCATTTAAGTGTTTGTTTCTCTGCTACAGTGCTATCTTTCAAGAAGCACTTTGAAATAAAAACATAATAAACTTAGATATATTGGTCAAATTTATCAGAATGAATGTAAACGTCATCAGTATGAACTGATATTTGCATGAAGGACCACTCCTTCAGTTGGCATGTCTACCCCACATTATACACTTCAATCATTTGTTTCACAAGTAGCAAATACATGAAGTTGAGATAATAACCATTAATATTTTAAGACCTAAACAAGGTGTATTACATTAAATAGACTTCTCAGCTGTGTGCAGCCTGACAGATATGTGATGTGCCAGTGGTTATATTATATTCCTCCTGCCATGCATGTGCCTCCTGCAGAGACAGCAGACTACAGAAGCTGACCCTTACTGAGACCATCTTGTCTCTCTGACAAAGCTCCTTTTTAACTTCTTACTTACTAGTTACTTCCTGTGATGGAGAAAAACTTTAGCTCAGCTTGTGATAATTTCACAGGCCCTGAGGACCCTGACCCTAATAGCCTCCAGGTCAGAAGTCAAGTCTTGTTCTGAAACATCTGTGTGCTTTATATTAAAGTGGAACAAAAGTGGAGAAATATCCACCAGCGTGTGACAAGAAGGACAGGCAAAACAGGACTGACACACTGGTCATCTGTCAATTCTGGCATCCTAAGATCATTTAAGAACAGCCCCCAAAACCTTTAAATCCCAAATTTGGCATACAAAAGGTTTTTTATAAATTATCTTAAAGTAAAAAAAAAAATCACAATGTGTGTTTTACTGAAACCAAAAAATTTGAGTAGTATTTCAGGAGACATTTTAAGTCATTCTGTAAGTTGAAAAAGTTAATTTTAAGTAATATAATGCTCTATAAAGAAAAAGCTATCTATATCTATAACTGTAGTTACTTATCGTATTATTGGCACTGAAACACATTATTTAAAAATAACATTATTTTTGTAGCATTTGTATTTTGAAAAACATACCATACTAATATGTTCCAGAATCTCCTAAAGTTTCCATTATATATGTCAAATTAAACAAAATTAGCAAAATTAAAAAATGCTTGTAAATAATAGCTAAAAACAGAAGAAACGTTAAGAAAAACAAACAACTTGAATCCAGAGAGATAGCTCAGCAGTTAAGAGCACTGGCTGCTCTTGCAGAGGACCCAGGTTTGATTCCCAGCACCCACATCATAACTAACACACCATAAGCATTTTAGATATAGAAAGGCATCAGGTGTCACCACCACTTTTATGTCTAAATCATGTGACTGAGCACTGAGATTCATAGCAGTTATAAAGGCCACAGAAATCTAGTTACAGAAATACATGCCAGAGTCTAAACATCAGAATTATTTAATAAATATTGTGCTTTTTTGGTTTACATGTTTGTTTTGGGAAAGGATCTCCCTATAGCCCCAGGTGGCCTGAAACTCACTACATAGATCAGGCTGGCCTTGATTTCACAGTAATCTGCATACCTCTGTCTCCTGAGTCCTGGGATTAAAGGTGTATGCCACCATATGTAGCTATGCTTGCTTTTAATGTCCACTTCAGTCTGTTTGGATTTAAATTTCTCAAATATAATTTAATATGCTGATCAGTTTATTACAGCAATGGTGCTTTTTTGTGATATGGAGTTATTATGCACACAATGGTATGATTTCATTAATGCATTTCTAGTATTGATTATATCATAGTAACCACACTGGAAAAATCTGTGCTGTTTGCAAAACTGCATATAAAGCAGGTAAAATTCAAGACATTTTGATAATTGCTTCTATCATGTACACCTAATTTTAACTTTTAAAAATAAGAGTATTTTGAAAATGCAAAGATCTTTGTGGTCAAGCAATGTATACTAGGTAGAAGTAAATTAATAGAACCTTTCTGATATTTTTAATGCTTATTATACAAATTCCGATGAAGTATTAAATACTAAATAATACACATTAAAGCCAGTTAAAATTATCAAAATATCAAATATTCAAAGTCTTATAATTTTAAGATCTTTAAAGATAACATACATATTAATCATGTACAAATAAAACAGGAAATGTACATTTGAAATGTACAGAAGTTGGCATGATAATATAGAAATTTAAAAATAATATGTAAATAAGGAACAGGCAAAAAGAAAAGAAAAGCCCTGGTTAGCATTGCAAAGCTCTGTTACTCTGAAAAAAAATTAGTATACTCTCTTCAAAAATTATAAAAATATATACTTGAGATATTTTATTTCTATACTTTATGAAATAATTTAAAGTAATAATTTCAAAGAAAGGAATAAAGAGCATGAATCTGTAAGGAGACTGGGAATGAAAATTAGAGTTAAGGAGCTAGAGAGAGAGCTCAGGGGTTAAGAGCACTTTCTGCTTTTCCGGGGGGCTTGAGTTCAGTTCCCAACACCACATCTGGTAGCTCACAACGGCCTGTGACTCTAGTTCCAGGGGATCTGATGTTCTCTTCTAGTATCTCTGGGTACTGGCATACACATAGTACCCATGCACCTAGGCACACACATACACACACACACACACACACACAAGAATAATCTTAAAAAAAATCCAAACAAACCAGGAGTCATATGTGACCTTACCAGTTCAACAAAAGCAAGCCCTCCATAGCTGTGAGCAACAAAAAACACATTTTCAGCAGCAGATTGAGCTATGAAATGGTCCCAGACGTAGACTGCATGTTCTTCAGGAGAACCATTTTCCTATAAAGAAAATGAATACTGTGTATTACACAGCATATCTATAGATTACCAGCTAATTTATATGCTTGCATATGTAGCATAAGACTAAGATGGTTACATAGCATTCAAATGAATAACAAGACACAGAATTTAATTGAAAATTTAAATCAGAGATTATATTAGTATTAAAACTATTAGTAAATTACTGATAAGCTTAACTGCTAATGTAATCTTTGGAAACAAGTTATGCTGTCCTGGTGGTGCACACCTTTAATCCCAGCACTCCAGAGGAAGAGGCAGGTGGATCTCTGTGAGTTCAAGGCCAGCCTGGTCTACATAGTGAGTTCCAGGACAGCTGGGGCTACAGGGAGATCATGTCTGAGTATATCTGAGATATTAAAATCTAAATAAACACATTAGAACTATGTGGTAGACGCTTATAGTATTCTTTTTTTATAAAATTTTTATTGAATTTTTGTGTATATAATACAGAACATCTTAAGCATCTTTATACCCCTTTCCCAATTGGCTTGTTCTCATAGCTCCTCCCACTGGATTTCATGCATTCTGTCATTTCTGTTAAGGCCCATCGAAACAAGTTAGTGTCCACAGACATCCCTCAGTTATATTAGTCTTTTGATAAAACAATTTAACATTAAAATATTTAGGTTATATTCCTATATGGATCTTAAAGTGTTTATTTTACATACATTAAATTAATTTATGAGATTTTAAGTATTTCTGCAAGTTGAAAATATGGAGAAAATGAATAACAGATATTTTCTATTGAAGTCATTTAAAAACGAATGTTTTCTAAAAGAATTTTCCATGCACATTTTATTTCTAGAACTGAGAGGAACCTAAATAAATCTAGGGGCTTCTATCCTAGAGGCTTTAAAATTTCTCCTAATTTGCAAAATCTCAATAATCATATATTCCAAAAGTTCTAGAATAACTCCATTTTTCTATATGTATTTCTTCAACCTATACATATAATGGTATAGCCAAAATCCAGGTAAAGTGAAAATGAAAACAAAACCAGTAAAACAAAAATCTAAACAATACTGATCAAATAATAAATTGTTCAGAATTCATCAAACCATGAAAATGTTTTTGTACATTCCTTAGAAGATAACTTCCTAACAACATAATGGATATTACATATGAAGACATTTATTCACAATTTCCATCCTAAAAAGGTATTTGGTTTTATGAGACAGGATCTACACTGTAGCCCACGCTGGCATGGAACTCACTCTATATAGCCCAGGTTGGCCTCAAACTCATGGCAATCCTGCCTCAGTTTCCAAGTGCTAGGATTACAGTGAGCTAGCATGACTATTTCCATATTAAAACATTTATATTAATTTAGTAAGCTGTTGTCCCCTAATGTCTCTCGCTGCCCTAGATCCCTCTCCAAAGCCACAAAGGAGATGGCCACTGGTCGTTTACTTTCAGATGTTCCATAGATACTTCACATTCAAGTAATCTAAACTGTTCTGAAACTTTCTGTCCAAATCTGCTTGTCTATGCTCCCCACATCCAACTGAAATTTGAGCACCATCTTTTTCTTTTCTGTTCCTTAAATTCCTCATAATCAGACACTTAAATCCTGTTGATTCTGCCTCCAACTCTGTAAGCATCTGCCCACTTTTTTCTATTCTCATTTCTTATGGATTATCTTAAGCTGAATCAATGAGAGGCTACTGGTAGCATCCCCATTCCCACTTCCTGTAAGTGTATGCTCTCTCTAATTCTGCACAGCGAATTACTTTTTTCAAATTCTTTTGAAAAAATAAAATTATATTCATGTTTCCATTTCAGTCACTCTTTGCCTAGAAACCCCCATTTCCTCATCGGCTTCAAGATGAAACTCATTCTTCAAAATGGCATTCAAAGCCCTTCATGATCCTCAATTTATCTATCTCTTGAACTTTATCTCTCATCATTGTGCTGCACAACACCTTGACCCAAGATACTTTTGCCTCCTGTGAGAACAGATAATACTCAGTGTTCCAGTTAGAAGCAATTAGAATAATGGAAGTGTACATTTTTCTTGTCTCTGGAGTATTTCCTTTGGCTGGAAAGTAATATTTGACCTGTGTTCTCACTTTACCTACTCTGGTCACCTCTGAGATGAGGCATCACTTCCTCTAGGGAGCTTTCCATGTCACATGCAAGGCCAGATAATATTCACTAACAATATCTTAGACATGTTTCCCTGTGGTTCCACTAAATGATCTATATGTTATTCCTGCTTAAATGATCAGATTTTTGAAGCTAGGCACAATGCCCATGGCTGTAATCCTAATAATTGGAAGGTAGAGGCAAAAAAAAAAGAGCCCCCAAAACAAGCAACAACAACAACAACAACAACAACAACAACAAAACCTCTCCAGGAATTTAAGGTCAGATTTAGCTACATGATGAGTTTGAGGTCAGTCAGTCTCATAAAAAACAAATGGGGGGGGCTCAGGTTGATTATCTACAACCTTTTAGTCATTGTAAAATATAAATTTACTTGTAGAAGGTATCTATTAGTAACAGATACACACACATACTTTCTTTTACTGCATTCTTTAAATTAATAAATTAATACTTGAGACAGTCTCACTATGAAGCCTAGGCTAGCTTAGAGCACACTGTACTGCCAAGTTGCCTGAAACTCAAACTCATGATTGTCCTTTCACAGCCTCACACCTGGCTTATTTTCTTTATAATTAGTCTTTTAAATGACTATACATATTTTAGCACTATACTTTTTTATATCTAGAATAACCACAAAATGTGTTACAAAATTTTCTGAGAATGAGGACTATCAAACGGGAGAACCAGTCTAAATTGGGACTATCAAATGAAAGCCTGTTCACCCTAGTCATAATGTAGAGACTGGGCCCTCGTGACTGCAGTGGACTTAAACTCCTCTGTTTCTACGGTTTTCATTTTCCACTTCCTTATAGTTGCTGATCAAACAAAACACTCTAACAAATTTCCTGCATTCAGATTTCCATTTCAAAACCTATTTTTTGAAGTGAAGTTGGAGTTAATTACCAAAAGGTTTTAATATAGATTTAAGCACAAGCACGAAGAGAAGGAAGAGAGATGTAAGATACAAGATAGTGTATAGCCCAGGGTGCAGCTTTCTCAAGGGACAGTCACATTTATGTGACATAACAATAATTACTGATATGATTTTGGTGGCTTTATAAAATTTTTTAAGATTTTTAAATTGAGCTTTTGTACATTTCAGACAACAGTTCTTAATCAAATTTAGTTCCCCTTCCCCATCTACCCCCCCCAACACTGGATCTCATGTATTCTGCCATACATGTTAAGCATTTGTACCCAGATGTCCTTTGGCGCAAATTCATCCATTGGAGTCTAGTCAGGTTCTCTAGAGAAACCTAACCACTCAAAGCTCAGGGACCATTGCAGAAGAGGGGGAGGAAAGACTGTAAGAGCCAGGGCTGATTCATGAACATATGAAAGCAGACTTTCAGGCCAGTGGAAGCTTGTACAAGTGAGCTTGCAGCAAGTGTGGCATCGAGCACAGGACCCATGCCAAGTCAATCAGACAAGGGCTCAGAGAGGAAGGAGGGAAATGGGTGGCGGGATGGCCCTTGTCTAGGAACTATTGGAGACAATTTCTACTGAGTGAGGGAGAGTAGATATTACATCATTTTGGTGGCTTTTGAAGCTATACTATTCCAAGGACTTAAGAAATTATGGAAAAATGCTAATTTTTATCCAAGTAACTTTTCTTTAGTAAATGAAAGCATACAGTGGTTTCTGAGTGTACAGGTTTATAAGCTGATACGATAAAGGCAGGTTAAAAAGGTTAAGGGAATCCTTACTATAAGTAGGTCACAAAGTCAGGACATGTTTTTAGACTGGCTTTTTTTTTTTTTTTTGAGGTACAACTTGCTATGGTAGCCAAGACTGGTCTCGAAATCATGGCAATCCTCTTGCTTAAAGCATTTATTAAAACAAGTGGCTTAAAACATAATTATAAACATGTTTCATAACCTTGTTTATAGGGTTCTCTTGATTCTCAGCAAGCAAACAAAGTATTAATCTCAGGAACCCAATCTAAGACACCACTTTGTCAGGCTTCTAGGGACTCAGAGTTAGAAAGTTAACTAGAAACTAGAATCTCATGCAAAAGTGAAAAGGGCTTTATTTACTCTTGACTCACAAAATCTTGTAAGAAACATATGAAAAGTGTTTACAACTACTTATCTGTAC
>NW_008334442.1:1362550-1394226 GCF_000622305.1 Nannospalax galili | reverse complement strand
ATATATATATATATTCTACTTAATTTGTTAAGTCATTTCTATTTCTTCTTGAAGTTTCCCCTGCAGTGAGCTAGAGTTGTGGTCCCCTCCTATGAACCTGGAGCTGTTGTCCCTTCCTGTGAGCTGGAGCTCTAGTCCCCTCCTGTGATCCTGGAGCTATGGTCCCCAACCATAAGCCAAGGTTCCACATGCCCTTGGTGGTGGACTAACGGTGGAGCAGGTTGGAGGATGGATGGTTTCCTGATGTTGGGCAGCAGTTTCAGCCCTCTAGGAGTGGCTGCATTTTCCACAATCCCTCCTCTAAGGTCCTAGGTTCTGCATGGCAGTGGCTTTGCCTCTGTTTTCAGCTTCTCTTAGGGACAGGAGAGATTTCTGTCATTTGCAGTTTCTAATCTTGGGAGGACTAATTCTCTAGAATGAACTTCCCATCTCCCTTGATGGCCAGCTATGGTCTTGATGCCACACATGGTCCTGGGCACCCAGGCCTTGATGTTGGTTGGGCCTTTCTCATTCTTAGGTACCAAAAAGTTTTCCATCATTTTTCTTTTACTCTTCTATAGCCCCACTGTACCTTTTTCTGTGCCCTACAGAAAATTCAAAGTACCTAACTGAACTTCTAGAGAAAAAAATCAGAGTCTGGGAATTTTAAAACAAAAATTAAAGTTCTATGAGAGCTACACTGATATAACTCTCAAACTAAAAATATATATTGTATTTTAGAATGTAAATTCTCAAGTCTGTATGTATAATTTTTGAGTATTATTTGCTGGCAAAACTGCAATACCAATAAATGTCAATAATACTGTGAAATTTCTGACAATTGCTGTAATGTGAGTTTGGCATTACTCCCCTTCCAAATTCTCCAACCTATACAAAGTTTTTCAAAGTAATCATGTCATCTTTTTAAAAAAGCAATACTAATAAAAAGATTTTGAAAAACTGAAAAAATATAATGCAAAAATATTTAAATAAATGATAACTTTAAGAAAGGCATATGTAGCTATTAAGTGAATTAAGAAGTAATACATGAGGCTCACCTTATTTTCTATGCAATATAATTTCAACACACAAAATACCCTGAAAAGACATTACAGAAGAAGGAATAAAACCATTAGAAGCACAGAGCTGTTTATGGATAGTAGGACTGTTAGTGTTTTCTATTTTTACTTGATTATACTTTTCTGAACTGTCCAAAATATGTATAAAGCGCATTTTTTTTGTAATAAACATGTAAAAACCAAAACAGTAAAAAACCCACTTAGTGACTATTAGAGGTTTCTGGCTTGGTAGAGTCATCTGAATACCTTCCTATGCAACAAATTTTGTGCTCACTCCATGTTTACAAGCAGCAAATGAGAAGGACTGCTTCAAACAGGTTTAAAAGTAAGAAGTGACACCAAAATCATTCATTGTCAGTCAAGAAACAGAAAAATTACAAACAACTAGAAGAGCTCAAATGGCAGAATGCAAAACTACTAGTACTGCCACTATACAAGGTAAGGGTGGTAGCATATTTAAGGACAGCAATGACCCTCAATTACTTAAAGAAGGCTGAAGATTATACATGAATTCCATTTTGAAGAAGGAGTAATACACAATTAAGGGAGAGTTTCAAAGTTCAAAACAGCATTTATTTTTAGTTTCTGTATACTAATTACATTTGTTGACAATTTCACACATGTATATAGTTCATTCTGCCTGCTGTCACCTCCACCCTTTCTTATCTCCCTCCTATCCATCACCCCCAACTCCCCACATTCCTGTCTCTTTGTTTTTGTGACCCACTGATAGGATCATCTGTGTGACTATGGGTTTGGAACTAGTTATTGGATTCTAGTGGGCTCACCATTGGGTACATAACTGAAATCAAGAACTGTCCCCCTTCTCTAGAATCCAACAGCAGCTCAAAATTCAGCAGGTACGGGTAGGGTCCCATGAGCCTCACCCTGATCAATAACTGGCTGTTGACAGGCCCAATTCTATTCAGGCCCAGTACAGGAAACTGCAGCTGCTATGAGATCATGTCCATAATGGCTGTGTCATGTCCTGAAGATGGCCACTGTTCTCCCTTTCTTCTGATTCTTACATTCTTTCTATTCCCTGTGCTGCAATGTTCCCTAAGCTTTCAAGGAGGTGGTATAAATGTTCTGTTTAGGGATGAGCACTGAGCAGCTATTCATTCTAAGTGTCTTGAGCAATTAAGAAATAGTTTTAATATTTGATATATTATTTTTTAAAGTAATAAAGGAGATAAACCTTTGCCCTAAAAGACTTGACTTTCATATATAACTATTTCCTAAGTTAAAAAATCCAGACTTGTTTATTTATGTTTGCTTGTTAATTAATTAAATTAATTAATTAATCAATTTACCAAAAACAATGTCTAGGGAAGAGACACAACCTAATTTTAGGATTTAGCAAATTATGTAAAATATTTATAGGCTTCTACAGCCATTATCTATGGAAATTAATACAAAGAGAACAGTTCTAAATATATACTTCTGGAATACTACATTTAGTAATAAACTAAAATCTCACTTTTATAAATGAGGTGATGCTGTGTCAAGGCAAATTAGTATGATTCTGACCTACAGCCTACACTGTGTAAATAATTATTCTGTATTTATAAACCATAATTCAGAGAGAATGTTACTGACAGCATATTTTGAGACTAAACAGACTTCAATGAGAAAGACTTTCTAATACATTTCAATACATTATAGAAATGCAAACATATGAAATCTAAAAGTTTCCCCATGAATTTTGCATTAGAGTACATTTTGTATGAGTAACTTGTAAGTGGGAAGATTTCAGAATATGTAAATGTATGGATGCATGAAAAGAAAAGAAGAAACTTCATTAGCTGGAGAGTGCTAGGAGAACACACAGGATACCTATACCAAGAAGTCTGCAGTATTGATTGATAATGCAGGTTGACTTTCCAGATGTACTCCTGCCATCATTAATTGCTAAATGCCAAACAGAAGTGATTCAGTAACAGAAGCCTTATCAACTAGGCCAGATTCTACTGCCTCAGCATTGTGAGGGCTACATTTGTAATGGACTACCTGAGCTGATAACACATGGAATTATCTAAACAACATTTGCATTTTTGTGTAATTATTTTCTAAGGTTAATTAGCTCCTATAATGCATTTCACCCTTTGAGACTGCTTACAGTGACAGGTTCACATATTTTCTAAATCATTGCCAAATTTGACAGACTTCTCTTCAGCTAACCTGTTGTTACAAAGTTAAATGAGTGATCCTATAAATATGCACTTTAAACTTATAATTCATTTAGAAAAAAGCTTAAAAGGTATTAATTTTAAAGATCTTTTAAAATTCCCATTTTAAAAGTCAAAATTTCTACGATTACACACTGGAAGAAGACCTATTAATAAAAATTTCCATAAGAACAATCACATATAACATTTGTAATTTTAAATCAGCACATGCCTATGTCATGATTTTCAACTATGCCACACATAAATGACACATAAATCTGAATATAAAATATTAATACTGTACTCCTACCAGCTGCTCTGAATACTCTCCTTGATTTTAATTTATACTAGAGATATCAATAGGAGAATGAACACTAACATGAAATACACATTTGGTTTATATGAAAATTTATTTAAAATCAAGGCTGCTTTTCCTAAAAAGCTAAGACTTTCCATTAGGAAAAGTGCACATCAATGGAAGGCAAATAACCAACCCAGATGGACTCATGAAGATGCAAAATGCAACCATCATTTTGTATCCAACAAACTCATAGCTACAAGATGAAAGTAAATTCTCAACTCAATAGGATATCTTTCCAGAAGAAATAGAACATATTTTTCAACCCAATCATGGAAGACACTCAGGGAAATTGTATCCTGTAGCTCTGAATTTCTACATGATTCCGTTATTTAACACACATAAACTATAAAATGTGCATTAACAAAATATTTAATAAAACATTTATATGTAATATTTATATCACACAGGCTGTTATTTTATTTTAACCAACTAAATAATATGAGTTAAAACTTCTATTTATTTCATGCCATTTTAAATGTGCAAACTTTCACAGATTTTATTTGTAACATTTATTATTTTATTTTATAAGTGTAGAGCTTGCACGTGTATAAGTGTGCCTGTGTCCTGCAGTGCTCCCAGAGGTCAGAAGAGGGAATTATTTCCTCTGGAACTGGAATTATGCATAGCTGTTAGCTGCCATGTGAGTGTTGGGAATTGAACTCAGGTCCTCTGCAAGAGCAGTCAGTGCTCTTAACCACTGAGCCATCTCTCCAGATCCAACTTTCATAGATTTTATGTATTTTTGTTTAACAATTTAAATGACTGAGGGCATACATTATTGTATAAAGATACTTGCAGTACAAATATAATGAAAATATTTTAAAACTGAGGAACAATTATTTGGTCTCTAAACAGTAAGATGAACTACATGAAAATAGAACTATTAGATGTTTTGTTTTAAAAATGGCAATTTTAAAAGATTAGACTTTTTAACATAACAAAAATATACCAAAAAACCTATGAAGATATCTTGAAACTATCATCTTTTCCAATGTCAATATAGTTAATAGTAATTAACATTGAAGTCAGATTCAAAGCTATGCTATTAGTCAATATGACTATATTAAATTATAACTGGTTATATACAGAAGACATTTGGAATAAATATAAATGACAAAAGATTATTATTTAGAACCCTATCAATCATATAGAAGTTATCAGGTATTTCAAACCTCACATGCCCCCAAACACCTCTGAACTGGAGCCCCAATTCCTCATTATATTCCTCATTATATATATATTTTTTGGTCTTTCCCATCTTGACAAGTGGTGCCTCCACTGATCCACTATTCATGCCCCAAATCTGGGAATCATCCAAAGTATTTCTCTCTTCCCATATCTTCCATATTTATCTAATTTAACTTTATCCACCAAATATATTCAGAACCCTGAATCCTCTTGGCCTGCCTTCTTATGCTTTCAATCTCTTGCCTAGGACACTACCCACTTGAACTTGCCACATTTTCTCTTATTCATTATTTACAATGTCCTTATTATACAGATATTTTTAAATATCCCAACTTACGGTAATTTGTTAAAGTTCAAAAAACTTACTGAATTGCAAACTGCTCTGTTTGACCCTAGTGTCTGAATTTAAAAAAAAGAGAGATTTACCTATTTGCGTGTATTAGAGTGGGGGTCACACACAAGTGAGAAGGTCAAAGGAGAAACTGCAGAAGTCCATTTTCTCCTTCCACTTTGTTGAAACAGGGTCTCTCATGTTTCTGCCATAGTGCACTCCAGGTTAGCTGGTCCAGGGCTTCCAACTGATTCTCCTGTTTTTGACACCCAAACCCCAATAGGAATTCTGGGATTACAGATGTGTACTGCCACATTAGCTTGTTAAGTGGTTCTGGAGACTGAACTCGGCTCATCAGGCTTATGCAGCAAGCATTTTTGCCTGCCAAGTCATCTTCCCCAACCATTTAGAGTCTGAATTTTGATGTTATTATTTGTCTTTTTAATTTGTCTAAATATAAAATTTAAGCAAAAAAAAACGATTGATGAAAACTTTCATTTTAAAAAGGGAGATGAACAAATAAATATGACTCATCACTATTTACAGATGTGTTAAATGCTAAGTTATTGAACCCTATATGCAAAATGGTTTGGGCTGTAGAATGGGAAGCAGATAGAGCTGGCAGGATTGCTAATTCCAAAACTATGTTCCTTAGCATTTTGAACAAAGTAAACACTGATGATTCTATTCACCACTTTAATAAAATTGAGGCATTACCCATGGCATAATAATGTTTGCATAAGGTACTTCTTTCTGTGCCATATAATGTGACAGACAAGAATCAAAATACAAATACTAAGACATTCAATCCTATGAGTTAGACACTATTTGTATCCTCATAATAAGATGATTGAAAAGCAAACACCAACAGTCCGTCTATATAGAGCAGAGCTAGAATTCAAACCTAAGTAGTGTACCTGTGCTTGTAATCCTACCCATTTTACATAGGATTTAATAATGAAACACTTACTATCCTCTTAATAGAAGCATGAAACCAGTGTCTCCATACTTCATAACAATGGTCCAAAGAGTGAATGGCCTTTAAGACAATCGCACAAGAATGTTATTCATGTAAATACCATATGCTACTGTCCAGGTTCACTTGAAAAAAAGGCCTTTGATGTGAAATAAAACTTTGTTTTCTGAAAATTCAATGTGAAGGCTCTTTGAATATCTTGGCCAAATGAGAAAGAAACTGAAGCTACCTTGAAATCTATTACTGATTTCCTGGCATGTATTCATCTACAGTAATGCATAAGGCTAAATGAAAGAAGCTAGACACAAAGGATCCTATAAAGTATATCCAATTGGTAGTAAAATCTAGAAAACAAACAAACCTATAGTGCTAGAATGCAAATCAGTGTCCAACAGGTCAGGACATGAAGGGTCACATAAGAAAACATTGTGAATGATGGAAATGTTTTGTTGTTGTTGTCATGGCTGTGCTGACAGTTACATGAATGACATACACTTATCAAACACATTCAACTGGATGAAAGCCACGGTTTGATACTTATAGTCGGCTGCATGTTTTTGTAAAAGTTTACTAGGACATGGCCACAAATGCTTGTTTATAAATGATCTCTGGGTGTTTTCACCTTTCAACAGTGGAGCTGAACAGTTGAGCCAGATCAGTATACCCTGAGTATATGAATTAGTCATTATTTTTTAAAGGGAATTTGTCAACCCTCGCTCTTAATACTTATGTTCTCAGCTCCACTTTAAAAATGGCAGATTAAACACCCATGTCTGACTGATTATCTCCCTAAGTCCCCACAAAACTACAGTAAAAGATTTCATTTAACAAAGATATAACTCCACAAGGACTAGAAGAACAAAGCAGGAAAAAATGACATGTTAGAAGACAGACCTTAGATACACAAGTGATAAGTAATTTAGCAGATCTAAGAAAGTCTAATCTCAAACTGGAAGTGGAAAAGTTAGAACCAATTCTGCTCTAAGAATCCTCAGAAGCAAAGGGATAGGATTCTAGATACCACTGGGATTGAAGGAGAATGGGAAGCATATGCTAGAATTGGGCTGTTTGAGGAGCAGGTATTTCAGTGTTGTTAGACAAGTGACTTTCTACATCTTGGCAGGAAAGACTTTGAAATGGGGACATGAGAAACAGCTGGTATCAATTTCAAAAGAGAAAAAGGGAGACAAAGTAATTGCATTATTTTAATTTTTATGAAACTGGGGATTGAGCCCAGGGCTTCATATATGCTAAGCACATATTCTACCACTGATCTATACTGCCAGTCCTACAATATGCACACTCAATATGAAATGTAATGACAACCTCATCAAATCCTCCCAGTCTTGACCCCTCAAAACTTCCAGAGATTAAGCACTCAGATTCATTCTTCACTCAGAAGAGTGGAAAACTTCTTTGGGAAACCAAACCAGAGTAAAGAAAAGTGGTAAAGATATGGGTGCTTGGGAGCAAACATGAGAGAAAGTTCCCAGCATGCAGACCACCCTGAACATCTAACAAGAAAGTCAAGCATAGGAAGTCTCACTCAAGAGCTTCTTAATACTGAAAAATATTAGCAGACAGCTAAAGACTACTAGACATGTGAAGAAAGCTTACAAACACAAAATACAAAGATCATACAAAATAGAAACACTACTCAAAAGAACCAGATTTGGAAGAGCAAAAATTTAAAAACAAATCACAATTATCTTCAGAGATACATAAAACACAAAAACAAAAGGGCTATTTTAAGAATAGGAAGCACTTTTGCAAATACAAGCAAAATAGGAGAAATTAAACATTTAATGAAATATTGACGCTTAAGAGATGGCTCAGTGGTTAAGAGTTTATACTGATCTTTCAATGGGTTTAAATTTGGTTCCTAGCATGCATACAAGGTAGCTTACATTGCCTGTAATTCTAGCTCCAAGGATCTAACACTCTCTTCTGGAACCCACAAGCATCTGAATCCTTATACAGATTTTGTTCTTATCTGTACCCTATCATTTAATTTGCTACACAATTTTGAGAGATTTGCTGGCCCTTGTAGGTTCTGCATTTATACACAGGAAGTTAACCTGGGATGTATCCTAGAGTTGGCAACACTCTATTGCTGAGCTAAAGTCCCAGTTCTAACCTTTTCTTTTCCTTTTAAAAGATTTATTTTCTTTTTTAATATTTCATTTAGCTTTTATGTTACGTGTATGAGTGTATTGTCTGTATGTATGTAAGTGTGCTCATGTGTACAATGCCTGCTGAGGTCAGAAGAAGGCATTGAATTACCCTGGAATGGGAGTTGTGGACAGTTGCTAGCTATCACATGAGCGATGGGAACCGGACCTGGGTAATTAACAAGAGCAGTCAGTGCTCTTAACTGCTGAGCCATCTCTCCAGCCCCTTTATTTTAAGTGTGTGTGTGTGTGTCTGTATGTGGGTACGTGAACACGAATACAGTGCTTATAAAGGCGAGTGTGTTAAGTCCCCTGCAGCTGGAGTTACAGGTGGTTTTGAGCTACCCAATGTGGGTGCTGGCAACTGAACTAGGGCTCTCTGCAATATTCATATGTATTCTTAATTCTGAGCCATCTCTTCGGCCATCTATTTCTTAGATTTAAATTTTTTTTTTTTTTGCCTTTAGCAGATGTATCAGGAGAGAGGATTCTGACATAGTAAGGTCACATGGATAGCCAGGGTTCTTCAGAGAAATAGAATCTTGTTTTGGAGAGAAGGGTCAGCAGTTAAGATCACTTGCTGCTCTTGCAGAGGACCTGGGCTCAGTCCCCAGCACCCACATGGCAGTTAACTACCATTAACTCCAGTTCTAGGAGATCCTATGCCCTCTGTTGGCCTCCACAGGCACTACATGCATGTGGTACACATACATACATGCAAAGAAAATAGCAGCCCAGCTTGCATTTCCTTTTAATGAAGATTTTAAGCAAATGGAGATGTTAAACTGTTATTTTCTATAATAAAACCAGTACTTAGTACAAAAACCTTTTCATGAGTCTGTATATTTAGGTAAAATTACATTTATTGAAAATAATCTAACTTGAAGACTTTGAAGTTTCAGTGCTGTGCAAAAGTTTTAATAAAAAGAAGGTATTTTAGAATATTTCTATTCTCAGATAAATAGTTTACCTACTGTGAACCTAATTTCTCACCATCTAAACAAACAGAAAAAACCTGACACATTTTAATAAAATAAATTGATATATTTAATTAGCAGTTCTGATTTTAGAACAAGGGTGCACAAAATGTTTTCTTTACTGTCCATTAGAGGATGCAAACACAGTGCACAACTTTACCATTCTACTTAAAGATTTCCCATATATATCAATTTAACCCTAGTTAATAAGAAAACTATGAGAAAATTAATTAATTCATAATGACCCACTGTAAACACTGCATAATTTAAAAAAGAAAATTATAAATATACTGGTTTAAGAACTATATAATATTATTAACTATTATAGTAAAAATGGCAGTTGGCTACTTCCCAGTGTCTGATCCAGAACTTACATGTATCAACTCATTGAAATTTCACAATTACACTGTAAGGCAATGCTATGGTTCTCATTGTACAAATGCGACACAGAGAGGCTGAGTAGTTTCTTCAAAGTCAAACAGATAATCAGTATAAGCCAGGATTAGTGCACAGGAAGATTTGGTTGAAAATTCCCATTTTTTTTCAGTCCTGTGCTAATTACTTCTCTCTCCCACCTTTCTTTTTTCCATAGAGTTTTACAAGATGTCTCCCACAAGAAGCCACAGTTTTAACTTTCACTTTAATGCTCTGTTCAGAAATGCAGTTTAAATAGCCAAAAGTTTCTCCCAAAAGAGTTAAAATTTATTTAATTTCTGTTAGGAACATTACAAAATCAATGAAATTAAAATTAAAGCAGCCAATTTAATAAGAAGAGACAGGCTATTGTAACAGATAAATAAACTGTAGAATCTCAACCTTGCTTCTCTTTTAAACATACTTTCTTTGGTGAATATGTGTTTATTTAAGATTGAGGCTACTGAGGATTAGAAATTATGTTATATGATAAGATGTGACTAAGCATCAGATTATTAGTACATAAAATATTTTAAACTGAAAAGATAAATAAAGTCATCTTGGCAAACCATGAAATTTCAAATGTAGGATAATAGAACAAAAGCCTTCTAAACTTCACATGCACTGTAAAGACTGTCAGAAGCCAACTGTCACATAGTGACCTTACTGGCATCCAACTCACCTAACAGTATTTAGAAGTGCATTGTTTCAAATCAATAACTAATTAACAAAGTACAAAAGAAGTTGCACTGTTTCCT
The DNA here is from genome assembly GCF_000622305.1 of Nannospalax galili. Taxonomy (NCBI): domain Eukaryota; kingdom Metazoa; phylum Chordata; class Mammalia; order Rodentia; family Spalacidae; genus Nannospalax; species Nannospalax galili. The sequence goes on along the minus strand of NW_008334442.1, from coordinate 1,383,824 downwards.
TAGCTCCTTGTTAAAAATGGCTTTTGGCAGCACACGGGCAGAAAGGTCACTTTTATGACATCTCCAGGAGACTTTCAACAGCCTGCCTCTGTCAGATTAAATTACTTTTAGCAATTAATTGTCCTAAGTTAAAACAGAAGCACATTTGTTACAGCGGGCTGTCATAATGACATGGTGAGTAGTTGTTTTGATATGAATTTCTTCCACTGACTTTCTATCATATCTTAATTTTTGTGGTTGACCTAACTGGAAGATTGGGAGCACATCTTAGGCAAAAATGCATAGGCCAGATCTTGAGGGTCTTGGGATAAGACAGAAACAGATAAATGAAAAAAGGATCTGCAGATACACTGAAAAGCAGACTTTACAAAACAAAGAAATATAATTAGAAACTTAAATTAAAACAGAATTATTCTTAAGGCTAAAATGCAGACTGCAAAAAGAACAAAATTTTCTAGTGGTTTCATCAAGATGAGATTACAGTATCTTTAACACATTACACCAAGGGTAAACACCTAGAAATAGTTTAAGTCATATGTATGTCTTTTCATCTTCCTTATCCTTTTGACCCTGTTTCATTTATTGTTTCTTTAAAAGTTGCTAAACTCTAGATATTAAATAATTTTAAATATCAACCTCAGGTTGGAGATATAATATATATATATATGTATGTATCTTCTACATGATTAATGTATTTGTTAAAACTATAAAATCAGTTTCCATTGATAAATCCTAATCATATTATTTTCTTTATTCATCTGCATTTGAGTAAAAAAAAATACTTCTAATTGAGGAACATACTACTTTGTTGAATCTAGTAACAGGTCAGGTAGTATGTGTAACAGTGAATACTGCAGAAATTTTTCTCCAGAAGGTAAAATATTTTTATAATTGGTTTTTCTCCCTATTGTTTAAAGTTTGCTACATTCTTTAGCTATTTTGTTTTGTTTTGTTTAGCTATTTTTAAATTGACAAGAACTGCATGGAGGATAAAACACTAGGTGAAAACGAGGGCAGCTCAAAAGGACAAGAAAAATGAAAGCATGAGGATTTTAAGAAATTCTAACCCTGTGGAAACACTAATAACAGTAGCTATCATTTTCAAGTGGTCACTCTGTATTTGCTAATGCTTAATATGCTCTAATTCATTTAATCCTCACAATATCCTGGGAACTCACTATATCACCTTTGTACAGATAAGGCCACTGATACTTGAGGCATTAAAATAATTTCTGTAACATAGCAGCAGAGTCTTTTTGACCATATGGTCTTAAATAACCTTACAATAATTTTTATACATGGATACATATGTATATGGTTATATGCATATATGTTTTTAGCCTTACCTAAAAACAACTGTTTTTAGTTGTAAAACTGTTTCTAGTTGTAAAAATAGAACATAAGCAAAAGCATGAGTATATCTGGAAAACTGACCTTCAGTTTTTCTATTCATAGTCTCCATTAAGGAAAAGTAGAGCACTTAGCAATGATGCGTCTAGAGAGCAGGAGAACCCTACAACTAAAGCTTCCTGTCAATAAGAAAGGATGATAGGATGTTGGGTAAGATGTAGGTCTGCGTCCCTATTCCCTATTGGCAATTTGGGTAACCCCTTCAGAGGATGGCGTGATAAGAATAGGAAGCAGGAATTGGCTAGACAGTTAGGGTAAAAAGACCCCAAAGAAATGTAGGCATTTTCCTGGCTAAAAGTTGAAATGTCCTTGTCCCTGTAAGCAACATACTCTGTTCCAAAGGCCAAAAATGTCAAAAGTATTTAGGAGCATGTATCTAATCCTTAAAAGAATTAGGGTTAACTCTTCAGAGGGGGGAATGTTGGAAGGGAGGGAGTGGGCATGGATTTGATCAAAACACCTTATATATGTGTATGAAATTCTCAAAGTTTTTGTAAAAGTTAAAAAAAAAGATGTAGATAGCATGCGAGTATGTATTTGTGTTTGGTGTGGGTAATAACTGGCCTTCTCAAACATCTGATGGGATACATAGCATGGTCAGGTGGTATTAGCAGCAGAGGGGTCTATGAACTCTTGAAGGAAGAGAAGCTTGCTCTTCCAGTTTAGCTGTCACTAAATCTTCTGCTCTATGCCTATGATCAGTTTTCATGTCCATTATTTACATTAAATTAACTCAATAGTTTCATGGGACTCACCTTCAAACTTATGATTACCATGCTGTAAAAACAAAATCCAAGGCTCTTTTTAGAAAAAATGTCAAATGATAATTATTTTTTAATGTGCTATATAGCAGAGTAGGTGATAATACCATATATTTAGTATTTAGAATCAACAGTAACATTTTTTCCAGAACTACACACTAACTGTAGTAATTAACTGGGCAAAAATATTCTCTCAAGATAAGTATTGTGAAGGAATTTTTATATATTAGTATAAAACTCTATTTAAATAATTTTTATCTCAATATTTACAAATAAGATCTCTAAATTTGCACATTATAGTAATTGTATTTGTGGTTTACTGGGAATTCTGAGTCATGTACAACTATTTCCTCATGTACAACTATTTCCTCTGAATTGAAAGATTTCTTCTTTGAGGGAAGAGGGAGGCTTCTAAGACTCAGAAAGCTCAGAAAGTTACAAGATTACGAAGGTCCCTTCTTGAAGTTATATAAACATTAAACAATCACTGGGGAAGAGGAGGCTGTGGAAATGCCTGCCAAGTGAGCAAGGAGCTCCAAAGATGCAGCTTTCATAATTCATCACCCATGCTGGGGTAGGCTTTGGAGACAGAGCTGGCTGAGTGTCATGCATGCCCCTGTAAGGAACCCAAAAAACTCATTGGTTCACCAAGCTAGGCTTGGGTGAATTGTTGCTTTAGACTATTTGGTGCCCTATGAGAATTGAAGACATTTTTTTACGTCTCACTAGGAAAAGGCGAAGTGCAACACTTAACCTCGAATGAAGTCTTTTCTCCTGATAGTAACACAAATATTACATGAGTAGACAACCACTCTCTACTTGGATTTAAGGTACACTCCTAGAATGTAGTCCATACCTGACAGTGGTATCAGGCTTAGGAACCTGAGCCTAAACAGGTCAAAGGACACAGGGGAGAACCTCATACTAGTTAGTTATATTAAACTGACTCCTAATGACTCATTTTTCATACCCACAGATTAATGCATCTTTCAGCTCTCACTAGAGAAGTTCCCTTATGCAACAGATGGTGATTAACACAGAAACCCGCACTGGCCAAAGTGCAGAAAATAAAAAAGAGGCTTCAGTGTGCTTATCCCTGAATAAGACACTTATATCAAACCTGACCCCCAACGTTTAGGGATCATTGTGGAAGAGGGGATGGAAAGATTTTAAGAGTCAGAGGTTGTGGATGTCCACGAAGAACAGCATTTTCCAGACAGCTGGGCAGTTACTCATATAAACTCACAGCAATGGTGGCAGCATACACAAATCCTATGCAAACTCAAACTGGAAAAAAAATCCCAGCATAGACATGAGAGAGTGGGTAAGAAGCTCCAATACCACCTAAGGAAATTGTGGCAGCAGATGGCTGCTGGGAGGGGCAGAGACAGTCTCTTTCAAGCATGGGACTCTTGGTAGGTTAACCAAACTCCAGTGGGTGGACTCACACTGAAGGACATCTGGAGACACAAATTAGACTCTATGGCCTTATTACATAAATAGAGTACATTAAATTGGGTGGAGGACAATTGGATGGAATAGGGAAAGGAATCTAAATACCATTAAACTATATTGTATGAAAACTAAAAACTTCAGGAAAAAAAAGAATATTCAAATTTCAACAAATTGTGTTTGCAATGTAAAATGTTCTCTTATTTTTTCTTATCCAGAATATAACTCAATATGCAACCCTTTGACAGACTGTTACTAAGTGCCTATTAAGTAAGTGCCAATAGATGCTAAGAATATAGAGATGAGAAAATATAGGTTAAGTTATAGGTTGATTCTTCATTAAAATATAATTTTACTTTTTCATGTCCTGTAAAGCAACATATAAATTGTACAAAATAGCATAATCTGCCCGTTATCAGAGCTGCTTATTAACATTTTAGCCTCTCCAATAGATCGTGAGCTCTTGAAAGAGAAAGCACTCTGGTTCTTCCATTTTTATAGCTTTAAAAATTGTTTGAGAGTTTTATATATTAATATAATGTGTTTTGATAAAATCCATTCCCTCTCTTCCAATTTCTCTCACACCCCATCCCCCTTTTCCCTCCCAACTTCATGGACTCATTTTTTTTTTTAAAAAAAGTATTTATATTTTTATAAATTATTTTTATTTTATGTGTATGAGTGTGTTGCCTGCATGTGTGTGAGTGCACCCATGTCATGCAATGCTGCAGAGGTCAGAAGACGGCTTCGGATTCCCCTGGAACTGAAGTTGAGGATGGTTTGTAGCTGCCATGTGTGTGCTGGGAATCGAACCCGGGTACTCTGCAAGAGCAGTCAGTGCTCTTAACCGCTGAGCCATCTCTCCAGCCCCTTATTTACATTTTAAAAAGTATTTTATTTATTACTTTATGTGTAAGAGAGTTTTGCCTGCATGCGTGAAGAGTGCCTGTGCATGAAAAATCCACAGAGGCCAGAAAAGGTCCTTGGATCCCTTATAGCTGGAGTTAAGAACAGTTGTTAGTTCTCAAGTAGGTGCTGGGAACCAAACCCATGTTCTCTTCCAGAGCAGAAAATGTTCTTAACTGCCATCTCTCCAGGCCCCACAAGCCCCTTTTAAAACTTACTGAGTCCACTTAGTATTGCTAATATGTGTATCAATGTTGGGTGTATGAACAAGGGCAGTCTATCAGGGACCCATCTGAAGAAAACTGACTCTTCCCTCCTCCAGCATCCATCATTTGCCAATAGCTCCTCAGATATGGGTGGGTCTTGGTGAGCCCCTCGCCACTCCATGCAGGAATTTTGGCTGGCTTATATCTTATATGGGACTAACATGAAAGTTTTTTTTGTGGTATTCAACTGAACTGAAATGTATAGTGATCACTTCCAACATCTGACACTAAATAGGTTATGTTTCTTTGAGTTCAAGAAAAACAGGATATCATAATAGATTATGCTGGCTAATTTAATTTGTCTTGAGTAGAACTTATTTCATTCTCTCTTTGTATTTTTAGCAATATCTAGCATTTGGAACATAGTACAAAGTCAATGAAACTACGCTAACAGAATGCAACCGACAAGTGGTAGCCTAAATCTTAAAACTTATTTCATAAAACTAAAACTTACTACTGGTACACTGAAAGTTCCAAAAGAAAATTAAAAGCATTATACAAATGGGACATTTGGAGGCTAAAATGTTCATTTAATCCAATCATGTAGTTATTACTTCCTAGATTCACCATCTAGCTATATCATTTTAAGATCTCTTTTAAATAATATGATGTCCAGGGCTAGAAAGAATTAAAATCTGCTCATAATCTGCTTTGGCAAGTGAAAGAATATAGCTGACTACAATGATGCTGAAATAAATAAACACAGAGGGTCACTTCTTGTGAAACAGCAATCACATGGTATTTATACAACTTATGGAGTAACATATAGGGTAAAATGAAGGGAAAGGAATGCCCTTCTACATAACCTAAAGGCTAGTTTGTAAGTACATGTAGTGTAAACAGTATACAAATCTAGGAGATGCCAGATTAGACTTATTCCCTGAGAGTTTGACAGTGCGGTACCTCTGCCTTGTGAAATATTTCAGCCAAGATGCTTTCAATTCACAAAAAGCACCACTGTTTTATGATCTACCAAGAGAAAGCAAATGCCACCTATTTAAGATATCCCATTAATTTTTAAGATGCATCCCAAATTTCGAAGCATTATTAAATTAGGATACAGGGTTTCAGGATTAGTGTAAAAAGATGACAATGCAAGCAATCTTATATTGATTGAGATACAAACATATGTACATACAAACACACACACATAAAATTGTTCCTTTTATGGTAACATTATTAGATATGCAGACTGTACAAGAATTTCTAAGGAGTTTTCTTCACTCTTTTGGGTAAAAATACAATAAAAAGAATTAGGAGTAAATGAAGTGTAGTTAATCTCACAATTCACATATGATGATCAGGATTTTCATATCTGTATTCTTCATGTTAGATCCTAAATTTGGTTATATCAGGAATAGTGTTTTAAATAAACTTTTAGGTCCATGTAATCTCGAACAAGCCATATAATTTATTCTCAGTTTCTCTATCTACAATTACAAAAAAAGTAGATGAATTTGGAATGTCTGAAAAATAACACCAAGTTCAAGTATATTTTGGAAACTGATTCTGGTAAAAATCCTTCTCCTATAAATAATGTTATTCCTAAATACCCTTTATATAAAGCAGTCAACAAATGTGGGCTGGATAAAGTGTAACCTCTCCTTTCACTATGAAAAAAAATGCCCCACTGACAAAATGTAGAACAGCAAAATTACAAAAACCCCAAGTTCCTAGTCTCAATTATGAGTAAAGCTGATTTTAACTTTATAGATTTATTATCAATAAAAACCTTAATTCTACTGTTAAATTTTTAATTTGAAGTTCAAAATTTTTATTAGCTCATTTACATAGCTATAGAAATTGATACCATTATTGCTACAATAGAAATATGAATCTTTAGCCTAGAATATTTTAAAGATTTTCCTAAGGAAAAATAAGGACATCTAAAGGCATCAAATTCTGTTAGAGATTGTAAAATATAATGGTAACAGGAATGATGGAACCTTACAGTAGTTCTCCATATTCTCTGCTGGAGAAGAGGTTTTCTGAAATTGCAGAGAAACACAAATTATCAGACATTTATAAGCTCTATTAAACCTATTGTGAAAACATTTAGACAAAAAAAATTAGATTTAGACATAAAAATTATTCTTAGGACAAATAGAAATTAAGGAAATGCCTGATAAAAGATCTTTAAGAGCAATGTTTTTTGTTTTTGTATGTTGTATAAAAGAGCCACTAATACAATACATAGCCATGACTTTTCCCCTTTACTATATAATTAATGAAAACAATATTGTGAAGAAAATAATACTAAGTAGCATGAGATGAAATTGACAGTATTATAAGCGGTAATTTCTTGCTCCAGACAAGTAAATCTCAACATAAAATTTATAATGTTAACAATGCACAATATAGTTCAACTTGAAATGCAACAAGTCATTTAGTGAACATGTTACTTCTCCCTGTGATGTATATACATGGGGGCTGCAGGCAGAAGTGCTTACATCCACTAAGAAAGCCACAGCATGCACACTGAGTCTGGCTAAAACAGCTCAGGGTAGAGGTACAGGTTGCACCATGCAGACTAGATGATAACAAATGAACTTATCCGGAGACAAACTGAAATCTGAATTTCAGTTAAATAAAAAAAAATCACTTGTAGTAAATAAAGCACTTTTCAGTCAACTGCATATAACTGATATAGGCTTTCTCTCATCTCCATCTGTAATAATATCAAACTCTTATTGCTATGCAGTGTACATGCCCAGGGGACAGAGTGGGACTAAAAAAAGTAATATACACACAAAAAAGAACTTTTACTCTTAAGGAGAGAAAAACATAGGTTTCATATTCTAATATATCTGTTCACTGTAACCCTCTAGCAATAATCTTTGAATTGACAATTGTATTGTGGTGAATTTTGGCTTTTAAAATATGTTTAATTTTAATTTTATTTTTATTTGTTTTTATTGAATTTTTGTGTATTTCATACAAAATATCTCAAACCCTGTCCCTACTGGCATCCTCCCACAGCCCTCTCCCCGACTGGAGCCCGTATACTCTGTCATCCATGTTAAGGCCCACTGTGTCAAGTCACTGTCCCCAGACGTTCTCCAGTGCAAGTCCATCCACTGAGGTTTAATCAGCCTATCTAGAGTCCCTTGTTTTAGGAAGATCAGCTCCTCCTTACCTAGCAGTATTGTGGTGAATTTTGGCTTTTATAACGGCAACTGCCTTGCCAACCAAGAAAGGGGCAATTATTCATTCACATACCTATGTACATTGATATGTGCATGGAAAAAAGTATTTTTGTGTGTACTTTGTGTTTGCACATATGTACAGGTAGACATGTGTGGAGGCCACAGATCAACCTCAGATATGCTTCCTCAGGCACTGTGCATCATGTTTGTTTGTTGCCTTGTTTTGGGGGGTCTTTTTTGTTATTTTGTCTTTTTTTTTTTTCTTTCCGGAGCTGAGGACTGAACCTAGGGCCTTGTGCTTGCTAGGCAAGTGCTCTACCACTAAGCTAAATCCCCAACCAATTGCCAACTAAGCCATGCTGGCTTCCCAGTGAGCCTCAGGGGACCTGCTTGTCTCCACTTATCCAGCACTGGAATTTCCAGTGAGTGCTGCCATACCTCGATTGTTTTTACATGGGTTCTGGAATCAAATGCGGGTCACAAGAATTTTACTGAGTTATCTCCTCAGCCTTATTTCTTGTATACATATGTGTAAGTATGAGTGTGGAGAAGGGAGGATGGAGGAAGGGAGGAGGGGGAGGGGAGAGACAAAGAGACAGAAGAGAGGGACTGACTTTATAGAACCATTAGCACAAATACTATAGGTGATGTAGTTCAGTGGGGAAAGCAGAGACCTTGCAGTCAGATTTGGGCTCAGTCTTGATTGAATTATTCTTATTGGATTGGTGAATGGGTCCATTTCAATCTCTGAACCTAATTTTACAAATATTTTAAACTAAGTTAATACATGGCATTGCAAAGCCACCCCCCCCAACACACACATACAAAAACAACTTTCTTGACTAATGGACAAGGGTTGTAGATACAGGAGCAGGAAAGAGAAACAGGTTATAAATTGCTTCTTCTTCCCAATCAAGACATGAAAGCTGTAGAAGTACAGGGTACCCAGAATTCATAATCAAAATAAACAGAGGTATATTTTAGATAATTACTATCACAAGTTATCATAGATAAGACAGAAGGGGAACTCAACTTGGAAAACTATATTACTTAAAGGGAATGTCTGCAATAACAGTGCTATAGTTAGTAAACTTAAGTACATGTAAGCAAACAGCAGTACTTAACCACTTAATCACTGCAAAAATCATTGTAATTGAGGGTAAGGCAGACTTAAAACCAGAAGACAGCATCAGAAGAGGACCAGTAGACAAAGCAATAAATTAGATGCCACCTGGGAAGTAGGACTGATATTTTGGTCCTCTTAGGAAGCAAGAGGTCACACATTTTAGGAGAAAGAAGAGAATGGAAGCTATAGTTGGTAAAATCCAAAACAGATATGTGATTCTCCATGGATGCTTTCCATCGCAGCAGAACAGTAAAAAGGAAACTAAATCCTTCTTTGCACTCCACTGGTTTCCTCGGTGTGAACTGACATCTTAGTTTGAATATAGGACAGAGATGGAGGAAGAGAACAGGTGGATCAGTTCAAACTCAAAATCCTGAATCCAGAATTAAATGATCTTATTCCACTCTTCTAGTTTACACTGTGGCTCACCTGACTGATCTAGTTTTGAATTACCTAACAACCAACTGAAATATGGTTCTTAGTCTTTTGACTTCTTTTTTAATTGAATTCTTGCAAATTTCACACATTTTGATCATATTTAGACCCCGTCCCTTATCTGTACGCCTCTTATAGCACCCACATGCATACATACAAGATTTCATGTACTCGGTTGTACGTGTTAAAGCCTATCAAGCCAAGTTTGTGTCCCCAAATGTCCTTGGGTGTGTATCCATCCTCTGAAGCCTGGTTAACTAATCTAGCATCAGATAGTTAAAGAAAACCAACTTTCATTCTCCCAGTAGTTATCAGTTATCAATAGTTCCTCAGCTAAGATTGGGAATTTTTGCCCGCTTCCCACTTGTATGCTGAGATTTTGTCTAACTTGTGCTTGCCTGAGTCTTGTACATGCTACTGTCACTGCTGTAAGATTAGATAGGCAACTTCCCAGATATCTGGAACACTTTGTTTCCTTGTGGTCACCCACCACCTCTGGCTTTTACATTCTTTTCATTCCTTCTTCTACAATGTCTCTGAGCTTTGGAAGGCAGAGGTCTGACATAGGTACAGGACTCCATTGCTGAAGAAAGGACATAGTTTGAACATAGCTGGAAGCAATCCAGCTGGAACTGATTTGGAAGAAGCCCTCTCCCTGAAAACTAGCTAGAAAGTATCAGAAGATACTATGCAAGCTGCCAAAGGAGAAAAGCAATCAATAATTCCATCAAACTTTAAATTTTATGAATCACAAACAACAATAACTGGCCCAGCAAATAATCTCTACTGGTTCAAAAGTGGCACTTTTATCTTGTGGGTAATCAACAGCAGTTTAGTTGGACTTAAGGAACACACAATGGGAGGAAACTCACTTGTGGTAATGTAAACATAGCCAAATACACAGGATTGGAGATCAAAAAACCTACTTTTGTCACATTCCTAGAGCAATGTAATTTCTTACTGTAATCTAAATACATATCCTTCTATTTAGAGATAAGTGTACCTCTCACCACTCATCAAAGAAGCCCCTTTTTGCAATAGATGGAAACTACTACAAAGTTCCAAAACTGGTCAAATGCAGGGAGTAAGGGTCTGTGAGGTACTCAGCCCTAAGTGACACTTCTACAATGCAATCTCTACACCTAAGGCTCACAGAACATCACAGAACAGGGAGCAGAAAGATATTAACACAACTCAAAACTCTCACCTGCGAAGCATCCTCACGGGACAGATGGTGATTAACCCAGAAAGTCACAGCTGGTCAAAGTGCAGAGAATAAAAGATTGCAGAGTGCTTATCCCTGAATAATAAATACACTTATGATTGCTTTAAAGAAAATTGTTTCTATGTTCAACTCTAGAAAAAAGGGCCAATGGCTGTAGAAAAAAGGGCCAATGGCTCTAGAAATATAGTCCAGAAAGTCCAGGAGCTTCATGAAACTCAGAGTTAGCAGTGTGAAAATTATTTTATTATACTACTAAGATAGTGTCTTTTTCATTGTTCTGGCATTTGCAATAACGATTAAAATGCAATATAAGAATCGGGTATGGTGGTGCATAACTTTATTCCTAGTATTCACTTGAAAGGCCAAGGCAGGTAGAGTTCTGTGAGATTCAGATCAGCCTAGTCTACATAGCAAGTTCCAGGCCAGCTGGGGCTACAAAGACTGTATCAAAACAAAACAAAACAAAACAAAATAAATGCAATATAAGATAATGTTGCCTGTGGCTTAGCATGCATGAAGGCAGTGTCTCAAGCTACAATAATATATCTATATCTATACATAATATAGGGAAAAAAACTATAGCTGAAGTGGTAAAAATGACTTCTGCTTACTCTCTCTCCTGAGTACTCAATGCATTTTGCATTCTTTGGGAGATGAAGGTGCACATAGAGCACTGCATACTAAGTTGTGCTGCGACAGTTTCTAAAGAACAAGGAGTCATAGACTCCAATCAATTTTGAGAAAAAGTTTTTAATGGAAACCATTTTACCTATAAAAGTGATAGACAAACTATTATTATGAAGATTTGTTTATCTAGAAGTCATTTTCTCAAAAATATACAAAACAAGTCTGGCAGTCCAAAGCAAACAAACAATAGATGGAAACTGAGCTTCCCTGCTAAAGTGTGAATTTAAGGAAACTTGTATTTTCCTGTTATGCTTGACAGTTTTTCAATTCTTAAAACTTTTCTGATAAGACAGAGTAATAATGATGGATAAATCTTTTACTCTGTATAGTGAAATGTGTCAACATTTGAATAGTCTATATAACTCAGTGAAATAACACTTTCCAAATGACCAATCTGTGATGCTAGAAAATCATTTATGGACAAAAAAATCCATTCAAAGCACAAAACAAACCAGTGGATTTTCATAAGAGTGCAAACTGTGTTTTAGACTGTACTCAGCAATTAACCTTTAAGAAATGCATTACATCTTATTGAGTGTTGGTGTGACATCGAAGAAAAACATACACAGTTATCTTTAAAAGCTATCAAAACAGCCCTTCCTTTTATAATTGCATAATCTTCTATTGGAGACCAAACTGTCTTTATACTTATCAATGAAGGTAACACATTATCATAGTGTGAATAGAGAAATTGATGTAGCTGTGTTCTATTCAGCTAGATATTGAAAATACTTCCTAAAATAGCTCACTTTGATCAGTCTTTCGATTGGGAAAATTTAGTTATTTATCATAAAAATGTATTCTTTATGCCACCACATAATGGGTTTACTACTAGTGTTTAAAAGGTATTATTAAAAATTTCACAATCTTAATTCCTTTAATGGTAAACATTTATATTAGTTCACAGTACTGTCCTATAGTCAATACTCAGGAGAACAAGGAGGATAAAGCTTTATTTGAGCTTACAGTTTCAAGTACATGGTCACCTGGAGTCATGTACTTAAGTAGAACATTACAGTAGTGGGAGCTTATGGTATAAGAAAGAGCAACAAGAAGTAGCAAGCAAGGAGATAAGCTCAAGAACCAAGCTCTGGTTACCTACTTCTTCCAAGGAGGTTTCACCACTTGTGTCTCTAGAACTTCCCAAAATATTGTGAGTAGGCAGAGACCAAGCTCTCAAAACATGAGCCCTTTTGGGATACTTTATATCTAAACCACAACACCAGTAGCTATAATCTATAAAACAAAAACTCTTTACTGAATTAATAATATTTAAGCATATTTTAATATCTTAGTATATAACATTAAGAACCCAAGGAAAGACTTCTGCCATAATTCTTCTCATGTTTCTTAAGTGGAAAAGGCAGAGAAAGAAGAGACAAGAAATATGGACATACTGTATTGAATCACAGGCATGCTGTTGACAGCTTTCATTTAAAAAAAAAGACATACTTATTTTTACTTATGTGTGTGTGTGTGTATTTATGTGAGTATACTCCCTGTGGGTGTAGGTACCTATGGAGGCCAGAAGAGGGCACTGTATAACCTGAATCTGGAGTACAGGCAATTGTGAGCAGCTCAATATGGGAGCCAGAAATTGAGCTTGGGTCCTCTGAAGAGCAGCAAGTGTTCTTAATCTTGCTGAGCCATTTCTCCAACCTCAGGCAGCTTTCATCTTGTTATTTTCATTTATGTATTTATTTCACATATGCATCTAAGAGGCAGCGGCAAGCAGATTTCTGTGAGATGAAGGCCAGCCTGGGATGGTCTAAATGATGACTTTCAGGCCAGATTGGGCTACACAGTAAGACCCTGTCTAGAAACAAAAATAACAAAACAAACAAAAAAGAAACCCATGCTTGAATGAAAAATGACTTTCTTTAAATTATGTATTTAATAACCACATAATTAAAAGAAGCATTTCATTACAAAAGTAACATCCAGTCACAATTTCCAGAGCTAAGATGCATCTCTTTCAAAACTGGCTGTAAATTTTTAGGTTTACAGTTGAATTAAAAGTTATACAAGATATTGTACTCAGTATAAACCCTATAAGACATAAAATTAAATGAGGTTTTAAACTTTTTTTTTTAACCTTTAAAAAAGATCTCCATTTCATTGTTAAAATATACTGTTTCATACAGAAAAACTCATTTTTAATGCAACTAACACTTAGATGTTCGCACATGTATCTCTAATCTCTACATATCTGATTGTTACTAATCACATTCGGTTACTTTCTGAGCTCCCTGACACCTGAGCATGGACATAAAGTCATCAGGCAGATTTCAATGGTAATGTTTTTCACATCTACTAATTAACATGAAACAAATCCTTAGGCTTCTTCCTCAAATACAACTTTTTATTTATTGATTCTTCTTGGTGTGTACTTCATACAGAACATCCCAATCTTATTCTTCTATATACCTACATCCCAAGGGACACCCTCTCATGCTCGTCCCCACCCCCCGCTGGAGCCCATTTACTCTGTCATCCCTCAGTTGTTCCCCCAGTGATTGTCCATAAGCTGAGTCTAGTCAGCTTATCTATAGTTACTTGTATTAGGAAAAGCACTAAGAGCAATGCTGGGGGGATTACTATACCAAATTTCAAACTATATTACAGAGCTATAGTCATAAAAACAACATGGTACTGGCACAAAAATAGACCCATAGATCAATGAAACAAAACTGAAGACCCAAATATGAGTACATGTAATTTCAGCCACTTGATATTTGACAAAGGAGCCAAGAACATTCACTGGAGGAAAGACAGCATGTTCAGCAAATGATGCTGACAAAACTGGATCTCCACCTGTAGAAGACTGAAACTAAACCCCTATCTTTCGCCCTGCACAAACAACTCCAAATGGATCAAAGACCTTAATGTGAAGCCTGAAGCTCTGAAACTGTTAAAGAAAACATTGGCAATAACCCACAAGATATAGGTGTGGGAAAGGATTTTCTAAACCAGACATCAATTTCTCAGGAAATAAGGTCAAGAATCAACAAATGGGACCTCATTAAACTAAAAAGCTTCTGTATATCAAAAGAAGCAACCAAGGAAGTGAAGAGAAAACCCACAGAATAGGAGAAAATCTTCACCAGCAGCACATCTGACAGAGGTTTAACATCCAGAATATATAATGAACTCAAAAAACAAAGAATCAAGAAAGGAAGTAACCCAATTAAAAGATGGGCTAAGGAGCTGAACAGAGTTCTCAAAAGAAGAATTAAAGATGGCTAAGAAGCATCTTAAAAGGTGTTCAACATCATTAGTAATTAGGGAAATGCAAATTAAAACCACAGGAGTACAAGGGAAGCCAGGGAACAGAGAGGGGTCATCCAAAGGAAAAGTTGTATAAAAACCCATATGATAAGAAACCAGTACTCAACCTAAGGAACTTTTGGCAGTTGAGGCTTCTGAGAGGGGGAGAGACAGTGTCTTACAGGGATAGGCCTCTTGCGGGGGCCCAATGAATGAATTCACACTGAAGACCATTTGGGGACACAACTCAGACTCTAGAGGCAATGTTACACACAAACACACACACACACACACACACACACACACCAGAGTTCATTAAATTGGGTTGGGGGCAGTGGGGAGAAGTGTGGACAGGGGAGGGGATCTAAATGCTATCAAACTATATTGTTTGAAAATCGCAAAAATTCAATTAAAAAAACGTCATATGGAGGGTTACTACCTCACAACACAATTAAAAAATTGAACTGGAAGGACAGTATGATATGGAAGAAGGGAATATGGGCATTAAAAGATTATGTGGCTTAGAGTAGAGTGATGGGGAGAGGACGGGTTATTAGGTGAGTTAACCAAAACTAAATACATATTAAAAAACCCTATGGAGCCCCATTAGTTAGTAAGCTAATTTCTAATTATTACAAATAGAAAAGAATTACCCTGCATAGGTGGACAATGCTGTTCCCAGAAGACATGGGTTATTAAATGACAATCACAGTACAAGGAGTAGTATATATTCCTAGGAATTGTGGTCATGGAGGAACCAGAGGCCTCTTAAACAACATAAGCTATTGCCACTGCCCTTGGTTATGCACCCTAACTACACGGTGCTATTGCTGGAGACCCCACACACTTTGGATGAAGGACATAGAGAAATCAATCTCAAACCAACAAGGGAACTTCCTCCCTGCTGGCTAGCTTTCATAGTGCCTAGAAGGTGCTATTCAAAAAGACACCAATGGTATTACCCAGTGATGGACCCTGCATGCTATAAATAATATTGATCTGCCAGGCAAGATGTGTTCACTGACAGAATAGTGGAATAATTGTTATGGGGTAACTGTTTTCTGATTGGCTTTGAGGCATGCTCCACAGGAGAGAATTTCAAGCCTGGTACTATAATTCTAGTCAAAAGCCCATGGTTGTGGAAGTCATAGGCCCTTGGGTAGATCAGTTATTGTTTTTCTGCTCAATGGTCATGATATTTATTTGCCTTGTAAATATTCATGTTTAAACCCATAGATCTTGGCTGCTCTCAACCTTGTCAGAGAAGCTTCTTTTGCATTGGGTAGCAGTCAATGCAGAAACTCCTAATTGGTCAATGAGGTGAAAATAAGAGACTGAGTGCTCAACCCTAAATGGACAAGGGCACCTAGAGGAAAGGATGTAAGAGCTGGAGGATAGGAAGGAGTGGTGTCTTTGAAACATGACATGGCTATCACACTGATGAACTCACAGCAGCTGTGGTTACTTACACAAGATCTGCACAAAATCAAAGCCAGACAAAATCCCAGTATAGATAGGAGATGTACTCTTCAAGTTTCTCATTGAGGAACTATTGGAAGTTGCTATTGGCAGATAGCTGTGGGAGGAAGGAGACTCATTCTTTGTGACAGTGTGGCCACTGGTACATTTTCCATGCTCCAGTGGATGGCCCTTCACCCATGCACACATGGGTAGTGCTAAGCGGACTTAGTAGGTTTTCAAAAAAAAAAAATACAACATGAAGTTGGGAGGGAGGAGAACTTCTTTTAGAGGAGGGAGTTGAAGTGGGGACATGGGGATGGATATAACAACATTTTATTGTACATACTTATGAAATTCTCAAGAATAAAGAAAAATTATTCTTCAAAAAGGTAAACATGTCAGTGGTGCTGTATGCCTTTAATGCCTTTGATCCCAGCACTGGTGAGGCAACAGAAGGTTAATCTCTGTGAAACTGAGGCCAACCTGGCCTGCATAGTGAGTTCCAGTGGGGCTGGGGCTATAGGGAGACTCTATCTCAAGCAACAACAACAACAACAAAAATTGGACACGTCTGTGAGAATACATAAACCATTTACATAATGTACTTTAAAAATATTTTTTCATATTTTAAATTTTATGTGTATAGGTGCATTGCAAGTATATAAGTGAACCCATGTCATGCAATGCCTACGGAGGCCAGAAGAGGGCACTGGATCTAAATGGCTGTTGGCAGTTATATGGATGCTGGGAATCAAACCTGGGTCCTCTGCAAGAACAGCCAGTGATCTTAACCACTGAGCCATCTCTCCAGTCCCCAATAATGTAGTTTTATGCTCATTATTATAACTATCAACTAAGCCTTTTCCCCCCTTTATCCAGTTATAGTCTAAAAGACTTTTGGGGTAAACTGGAGTTACAGAAAGTCATTAGCTGCCATGTGGGTGCTGGGATCCGAACCTGGGTCCTCTGCAAGAACAGCCAGTGATCTTAACCACTGAGCCATCTCTCCAGTCCCCAATAATGTAGTTTTATGCTCATTATTATAACTATCAACTAAGCCTTTTCCCCCCTTTATCCAGTTATAGTCTAAAAGACTTTTGGGGTAAAGAAAGCAAAATATGCAGTACTTGGTTCTAAGGAAAGCTAAATCCAACATGAATAGCAGCAGACCATGGTGGTCCAAGGAGTAAAAATAGTGTATCTGTAGTTATGGGGGTGGAAATATGGTTTTTAAAAGAATATATGTACATATTTAGCTATTTGACTCAGTTCTCAACCCAACACATTAAAAAACAGATGCTTTAAAAAATGATCTGTTGGCAAGATGCTTGTTAAAATTTTATCATCTGAAATATTAAAATTCATTATGAATTAATTAACACATTATATAAAAATAAAATGTTTTTGTTTCATCATTTTACAAAGTACTATAACCAGTGGTGATTAACAGTGGGAATTTTGTGTGTCTTGATATGTGTTGCTCAGAAAAAAAAACTAAATTTATAGAATTACCACTGAATTGATGACATTTTCTGTCTTCACTCTTGAATTCAGTTGGCAGATGTTTTCGAGAACAAAAAAATTCCATCTTGTTACAAAACACATTAAGGTTTTCCTGCCAGGCATGTCTGACATGATGTTTATTGCCTAGACCAAATCAATCCCCTTAATAAGCCATAATATATGATAGCAAGTACATTATTTCATAGTTAAGGAAAGTTGCCACATGAAAGAGTAAGCCCTTTGATCTCTCATGCTCTATTCCTAATGCATCAGAAATGTGCACACAATCTACTATTTAGTTACACCTATTTACCCTCATTTAGTAATTAAAATATACTTTACTAAACTTAAAAGTTTTAGGTATAGATGTTACTTTAAGCTTGTCTATATACATTAGATGCTTCCATAAATTTGAAAGAATTCTGGTTATTTACTAGATGCTAGAGAAGATGAAAATGCAAATACTTGAGTATGCAAGCTGCTTACTGCTAAAAAAATATTTGATTTTACAGAACTTCAGATTTTTGGATTTCTTTTGACATTATGGAATTTCAACTTGTTGAGTCTACAAAAATGTCCCCAAACCTGAAAAACTCCCAAATCTGTTCTCAAGCATTTTGGATACAGAATGCTCAACCTGTACTATGAAAATAAGGTGGTTCCAAGAATTAAAGAATGTTTATAATTTAAATAAACTGACTTTGTTGCTAAAATACTAGATTTAAATGACTGAAGTGACATCGGTAGGAAGGTAGGATGGCATTTATCAGCCCTCATTAATATGGTTCATATACCAAACACACACATCAAAATTTCATTTTTTAAAGAAATCTTCAGTTTTACCAAAGTTGGCTTTCTTAACAATTGCAAAAGTTTAAATTAAAAAGAGTGAGACAAAAATTCAAATGAACGCTTTAAAAATCAGTCAGAAAACTAGACAACACAAAATATCTTGTATGTTAAGAAATAAGGCTTTTGATGGATGTCAACAAGCAATCAATCCATAAATATTTGAGTATCTTCAATGTGCAATGCCAGGCTCTGCCAAAATTCCTGCTCTAGAAATGTCTCCTTCACATGTGGACTTTTCATTTTATGGTTATGCAACTTTCCTCCTTACATCCAAAGTCAGTATCTCTTCATTTTTGTATTATTTTACAAGTTGAGTCTAATCCTTCTTTACTGCCCGTTGTCACAAACCATCACTTATTCTCACCTTAGGAAAGAGATGTCCAAGTAGTTACAACTCAGTGTTTGATGATAAGCATCAAGTCACCTTAGCCCATATTCTACCTTTATTCTAAAGAGTTCTCAGAAGAGGGACTAGAGAGATGGCTTGGCCGTTAAGAGCACTGGTTGCTCTTGCAGAAGACCCGGGTTCGGTTCCCAGCATCTATATGGCGGCTAACAACTGTCTATAACTCCAGTTCCAGGGGATCTGACACCCTCTTCTGACCTCTGCGGGCACTGCACAACATGGATGTTCTAACACTCATACACATAAAATTTTAAAAATAGATAAATTTTTAAAAGTTTTCTGAACAGATCTTCTTAATCTTGTCATAAGCTCCAGTCTGACATCTAAATACCCTTCATTTCCATATTGTAGGTCCATTTATCTAGTTATCTCTAGACCAAAATCTCGTCTTCTTGGTATGATCTCCTTTTAGAGACTTACCATTTCTGATTCTCCCATAATGTGCTTTGTAGTATTATAAAGTGTCATTATTTGCTTATTATTAAGAATTGGCATGCAATACAAAAATGAATAAGCATGCTTAAAGATTGAGAGAATTACAGGGCATCTATGGAGAGAAATAAAAGATAAACTTTAATAATATATATTACATGTAATATAATAAATATACCAGACAAAAACACAAGGGATATCTCAGCAAGGCGTGGTGGTGCACACCTTTAATCTTAGCACTTTGAGGGCAAAGGAAGGTGGATTTCTGTGATATCAGGGCCAGCCTGATCTATATAGGAAGCTCCAAATCAGCTGGGACTATAGGGAAACCCTGTCTCAAAAAACAAAACAAAACAACAACAAAAAAAAACCAACCAACCAACCAACCAACCAACCAACCTACCTACCTACCAACCAACCAACCAACCAACTACCACCACCACCACCACCACCACCAAGAACAACCAACCAACACAACCACCAATGAAAAACATACCAAACAATACCTACAACAACAACAAAAACCCAACCAACAACAACTACAAGAGACAGTTCAAACTACACATGATGAAATTCACAGAGATTAACTACTCATAATTATTTCCATGGGTCCTAGTAAGGACAGATTAATGGTTATAGTCACAGAGGAGGTGCTAGTTCATCTGGGTACAACAGCATGAGTAAAACTGGGGTTAAGGGGAAGAAGAGGAAGCAAAGTTATGGATTCCATCAGGTACCAAGTAAATGTGTAAAGCAAAAAACATTAGGAGAAATATGAACAAATGTGTGAAACAGAACTAGCACTATGTCAGGATGAAATATTTGCACTTTCATCTATCTTACCATTCTGACAACATATTTAAAAAAGAAAATAGGACATTCAATCATATACTCAGATGAAATGTATAGACCCATCATCAATGATAAATCTTAACGTACTAATTATATTAATGAACTATTACTTTACTTTTGGGAATCTAATCTTGGCCACTGGAATAGGTAGGAAACAAGTACTACAGTTTTGTTTGTTTTACTTTCAATGTCACCTCACCAAAAAAACTCAAGCAATGTACTTTAACAGTGTAGGATTTATTTAAAGTGAGTAATTGTTACTTAGGATTTCAATTGTGGTCCTACCACTTTATTCAAGATTTATTGAGAAGACTCTGTTCTACAAATGGATATTATGATAGGTCTCCTCTTGGGTCAGAGCACACTGCATTGAGCAAAAGAGACTGTATGCCCCATAGCTCATGTGACCTTCACCCAGTCTCCTCATCTATAAATAAGGATCAGTATTAGTAGTTCTATTAAGCAAGAAAACTATATATTACCTAATAGTTTATAAGTGGTTAAAAATCAGTCTTTATTGTAGGTCTGGTGAGATCATTCAGCAGATCAAGGTACCCATGTAAGATTGAAAATCCGAGTTTAACCACAGGACCCACATGGTAGAAGACAACCTACTCCTGAAAGTTGTTCTCTGACCTCCACATGCATGCCATGGCATCCCACGCATGTGCACTCACACAGACAACACACATAAAATAATAATACCAAAAGAATGCATTCAAATGATTTCTAAAAAAGCACTTTTAAAGGGTTTTCTATTCATGTTTTTTATAAATATTTTAGTTATTATTTATTATTTTTATTTCTCATGTGTAGGAGTATATTGTCTGCATGTATTTAAGTGTACTCATGTCAGGCAATGCCCATGGAGGTCAGAAGAGGGAGTTGGATCCTCTGGCTTCAATCTACAGACTGTTGCTAGCTGTCATGTGGGTGCTGGGAACTGAACCCTGGTCTTCTGCAAGACAGCCAGCAACCTTAACCACTGAGCCATCTCTCCAGTCACTATTCATTTTTAATGACAGACAAATACTGTAAAGGCACAAAAACTCAATAAAAAATTATACATTAAAAATAAATAATAAAA
>NW_008334442.1:1351772-1362378 GCF_000622305.1 Nannospalax galili | reverse complement strand
GAGACGGTTGTGTTATATGTGCTCTGTCATTTAATAACATAGTTGTGAATTAAAAATACTTTTAAAATCTATCTTTGTCACCATCAGATGTTATTATACCATATCATATTTTTACTATGTGTCATTTAATTTTTCTTATTTCAGTTGAACACTTTATTTACTTTTGGAAGAACAATGTGGTAACAAAGAATGGAGGTAAAAATCTATAGTAATTACATTATCTCAACACTTAGTTGAGTAATTAAATCATCTCATTCCTTAGCTTTGTGATCCTAGACAATCTGTGCATCAATTCGCTTAACTACAAAATAAAAATAAAATGATTTTGTCCCCCAAACTATTATGCTGTTGCAAAGAAAAGATGAGAATTTAAAAATATAAATGATTAAGAATATAAATAATAGTTAATTTCTTTCCATCATGCTCTGGATCTAAAAATGGCAATTTCTGAAATACGTAGAAGGGAGAAATAACTTCTTGAGTGGATCAAGTTTACCTAAGAATTAATGCAGTATTCACCAGATGAAATATCCTTCTTTGCTTTGCCACTACAGGACAAAGTCTCACTATGTAGATGCATGCTTGAAGAACTGCAGCAGGTATCTCCTATACTGGACAATTTTAAGTGGAAGGGTGTCAAGAAAAAATATTTTACTAACTCAAAGAGTCACATACACACCTGCACTATTTAGATGAGTGTTTCATATGGGAATTTCACCCGAGACCAATGGGGCAAAAACTGAAAGGTCAACCCTCCTTCTTCCCCTCAAAAAAAGATGGAGCTGTAAAGTAGCATATAAATTCTCAACTCTAAAAACTGTATTCTGACCAAGAACATCCAAAATATTTACTATCACAAGTCAAAAGAATTAAGTAGACTATAATACTTGGTTTTGAAAATTGTATCCCTGCTTAATAATTATTTGAAATAATTGTCAGATTTAGAGTCCCTAAATAGTGTCTTTTTTCTACTGTAGTTGCATTACATCTTTCTGTGTGTGACCACAGCAGGGATATGATAATGCCTTTTAGTCTGTTGGTAGTCCTAAGTTTCCTACAGTATCATCCACCAATCTATAAACCTCCCTTACAGCTCTATCATGATTGATATTATAGTAAAATTTCTACAACAAGAGGTTAATCATGAGCTAGAAGATAAAGAAATAAAAACAGCAGCAAAAGCACTTCCCCTCAAAGATGGTATAAAACAGTTTTTAATCATATTTTTAAACATACATGTAAACACAAGCAAGCTGAATATTCTGAAATGTTACTGCCATTGTACAATGTAATCTATAAAATGTTAGAACTGGTCCTGGTGGCTCAGGCTGTAATAACAGCATTTGGGAGGCTGAGACAGTGGACTGCCATAAGTTCAATTGAAGCCTGGGCTTCACAGTGAGCTCCAGGCCAGTTTGAGCTACATAATAAACCTTGTTTATTCACACACACACACACACACACACACACACACACACACACGCACACCCTCCCCATTATAAAATGTTAATCTGTCCATGTGTTAAGTGTACTGAATTGCTCGCTTTTGAAGAACATCCAGCAGCATTTTTGACATGCTTTCCTGTTAAATTCTAGCATGCACAATACAGGCCTTCAAAATTGCACAGACTTGTGTCATCACAAAGATTATGTTAGAGTGCAAATATGATTGTGTGCATCACAACAGAACTGAATATCCTTGGACTGCACTGCTGCAACAGTTTCATGATGCTGTGTTATGGGTGCAAAGGCTCATTGGGTACTACAAAAGCAAACCTCTGAATGATTTTACCTTAAATATTTATTAGGATATTAATCACTTTTGCTCCATACCTGACTTCAGAATTTAGGCTGCATCACTGTGGATGGACAGTTGTTCAAATATCTATCATCTAATAAAACTAATCACCCACGATGAAGACTGTTTTGTACACTGCTTTAGAATTATTATGCTATGTGAACTCTCTTGTGTAAAATATACAATATAATACCTTAAAAGAACAAACATTTTGGGAAACAGGATTAAAAGTTTTGTTCCTTTCTCATGTATTATATTAAAATTTTAGAAATGGTTCCTTGAAATAACAACACAGGAGAAAACAGCATTTGCTATTTCATAATTTTAAAAATTCCATCCAAGTAGACAACTATGAAAACAAATGTTTGTTAAAAACTAAAGAATTTTGAAAACAGCAAAATAACTGATACGAAGTGAAATTAAGAGAAAGGGAAGGAAACAATGAGGGGAAGAGTGCTCTTACTCACTCTGATATACAATTGCATCATTTCTTTTTCTCTTTGGGGGTTGCGATACTTCTCATAGAAATCCCGTCGCTTCTTTGTTTCTTTAGAGACTTTATCTTTTCTTTCCCGCTTTTCTGCTGGCTCATCTGAGCTATCAGAAGATGACTGAATGTGCATTTTTGGCTTTTCTACTTCAATATAGTTTTCATTGGGATTCAGCACTATCACTCCATAACCCTCCTGTTTTGAAATGAAAGAAGGTCGTATGATTAGTGTCAGAGTCCACTTCAGTTCATGAAGATGTTTTGGACATCTTCGGCAAAACAATTTAATGGAATTGAAAGTTAACTAAAATACTATTCTAGAAAAGACTGTGGATTAAATTTTGAAAATAAATAGAATCTAAAACTATTATGCATGTAAGCAAGCACGTATTATCTTTAAGAAAAAAAATATATGGGTATGACTGCCATGGATAAAAAGAACAAACCTAAAATTAAAAACCATGATTCATTAGGAACATGATTAAAATAAGTTATCAAACAAGTATGAGTTCAAACCATATTAATGTTCACAGCATATATTTTGAGAAAACAATCCCATTGAAATTGAAGTTTACAATTCAAGATAGAGTTTTAGGATTTTTTTCTTTATAATTTCCCTGTAGTGTTTTTATTTGCTTGAATTATATGAAAGAAGTCAGTTAAAAAGAAATAAATCTGATCTAATAGTTTCCAAATTTACATATTTACAATATCAGAAACAAATTATATCTACCTGTGCACCTTGGAACTTATTCAGCTCTTTCTATTCAGGAAATCTAAAAAATCACAGAGCAAAATAAACCAAGTGGGGGATGTGCAGAAACAACTGCTGTATCTTGCAAATTGCTTCATGTTTCAAATTACCACAACAAATTATCTTCAAGTACTAATACTATGAAACTACAAGTTCTAAATTTTTTAACTATCAAGGCTTCAAGTTTTTAAAACATTTATTTTCCTGACTGATTTATTTCTGACAAGGCAAACATTTCTATGACTACGATTAAGAAAATCTTTGATATTTATAAGGGATGGGCTAACTTCCCTAGTCATTAGTGAGCAGAGAACAGGCAATAACCACTGACAAGCTTGAGGAACAGAAATTTCCATGTTCTTACATATTTATCTCTTCAGTTCTATTGTGAGTGTTCCAATTGCCCTTGTAAAATCTTCGAAGGCCATCCTTAGAGATGTAATATATTATCACAAAAACATAGAGTCTGTATAAAATCTTCATCCTTATTAAAATGTATGCTGTTCTTTTAAAACTATAACCATAGAATTTTCCAACTGAAGTTCAGATATCAACTTTTTTTAAAAAAAGGAAACCAACAATAAGAATGATAGTTTTAAAAAAAACATAATTGTAGTAGTTTAAAAATATCAGTATTATTCCAGACTCAATTGTCTTATTTTAAAATACGTAGCATTGTGATAAGTGAAGTTTCTTGTTTGTTTTTGTTTTGATGGTTAATTTCTTAAAAACATTACTGAGATTCTTTCCATTTTTATCTCTAATAAGATGATATTACTGCATAAATCACTACTGTTGGAAATTTCAAGATCACTGAAGTTCTGATTTTGTGATAGGACTATTAATTAAGACATAATCCTTTAATACATGTGAAAACTACATAATAATATATGCCAAAGCAATTAATAAAATACCACCCATTCTTCCATATATGTTCCAATACAACTTTTCGATAAATTCCTCTTATGAAGACCTTATAAACTACAGTTTTAAAATTTAAACATTATACCTCAAAGTAAGAGAGAAGTTGATTTTTTTTTAATTGGTTAGTTGTCGAGTCAAAAGTTTTACCAACAAAAGATATTTTATTTGGTCCCGCTTTATTCTAATCTGTATAGCTATTCAAAAGTCTTGTAATTCATTGTGATCACTGTCAGGTAGACAGATTGTCACTTGGTGATTTTCTACAGTTGGACACACTTGACTAATTATTAAAATCACATTTAAAGGAAGTTCCTAACCCTCTTCGTCGTGCCTCTTACTACTTTTCACGCCCTTCTCAAATTTCAGCTATAACTTCTCCTCCCACCCAAAGTAAGTTAAAGAACACTGCTACACTCTGCTACACAGGGTGAAATAGGGACTTTCAGTGCACTGTCTTTCGTATAAGGAACATAGTCAAAAAAAGGTCACTATAGGCCACAAAGAAAATTGCCTCCTCACTAGGTTTTGCACCATGAGTAAGTGGTCTCCTGTCATGTTTCTCCCCACTATCACTGATGACTTACACACACACACACACACACACACACACACTTCTCATACTCACAAGTTAGCTAGAAAGCCTAAATAGAACCTTTAAATTCTTAAGACTTGCAAAAAGTTGTATACAGCAATGTAATGCTAATATGAAAAAGTCCAAACTCTAGACAACCAAGTGACACTTTAATTAATGGACATAAGGTGAGCACTATCACTGATGACTTCTAAATGGAGGACAACTCTTTGAGCAAAGATTATGGTACCCGAATTACCAACTCAATGTATAACTCATTAGAAAAAAACATACTTTCATACTAACAGACTTATATGAGCACTTTTTATCTCATTTTTGGAAACCTAATTGAAAAAAACTTGTTCCTAGATGATTTTAAATAGATTCTGAAATTTAATGTGTCCCATCTAAATAAGCATACACTAGACAAACATAAATCATTAAAGTAGTATTTGTCTGGGTTATTGATTATGTAACTGAAAATTACATGACTCATTTATTCAATTTTCTAAAGGCACAATGTCAATTTCTCACTGAAGCATCAACAGAAGAAAAATCGTTCTATTTTTAAATCACCACAACATAAATCAAAGAATTTTTATCATTTGGATTTCAACAATGAATGCTGAAAACCATAAATTAATATCTTTTACCCAAATTACTTAGAAAATATTTTATCCTTTAGATGTTTTAAACTCCCAATTTAATTTTTAAAAATGATGAAGAAATATCCAGGAAAGTTTTCTGCAAAAATGAGGGATGCGTCTTATAAATGTCTTTTGAAAATACAATTACAATTCTGTTAACAAAACCCTAGCACTCTGAATTCTAATACTTTATTATAAGCTAATTGAGCTGCTATTCACATAGATAAATTATAACAATTTTATAAAAAGTAGAAGAAAGCCAGTAAAGAAACTATTCTACCTATATTTCTAACACACACAGCGCCAAACTTCTCCTTTTTCTTCTTTTATTCAGTTATATATAGCAATGTCAAAAATCCCTTTACATAAGACACAAAGATTTTGGCAATGTCAGCATTACTATATGACAATGAAGGAGTAAAAAAAAAAATAAAGCGAAACTAAGCAGAGACAAAAATATAGCAGTTCAATTGTCTTGAGTAGAACTTACAACTTCAAAAATTAGAAAACAATTTTAAAACTAATTCTATTTTCAATAATTCAATAACACAGAGCAAAAGGGTACTAGTATAACCTTTCATGAAAGTAAGATTTTATGAAACTACAATTTAAAATCAGACATCAAGTATAACAAAGAATTATGTATTGCTACTCTTAACAAGGAAACAGCTATAACATCAGCTTAGAGTCTTAAACATTGCATTGAAGCTTTATTTACATATTTACTTGTTCCTTAAGTATGTGAAAATCCCATAGGATGAAAAGTTGGGAGCATAGCAAATATACCTAGAAACCTCTTCTGTAACTTTTAACACAATCAAATGATCGAACTGGTTATCTAACAGTGTATAACTACATACAATTTAAAGCATGTTTGATAATGATTTACTCAAATCACTTCCAATATGCAACATTTTAGGCAATAAAGCATACATAAAGTTGGTAATTAACTCTTAGGTTTGATTGGGTAATCTAGCACATGGAGAAGGTGTTCAAGAAGACAGATGTGGTTAAGGAAAGGTTTAATGCATCAGACTCCATTTCTATGATTGTGTAACTATAGCGGTTTCATTTTTAGAACAGTGCTTATGAGGTCTAAAGTAAAGAATCTAAATCTGATACCCTCAAAAGTTTACTGCTATGATATGGTATTTTGTTTAGCACAACTATTTGCTGTGATTTCCATAAAATACACAGGACTCTGGTCCTACTTTACTCTGAAGGCTATACATGCACTTACTGATAAATAATAGCTAATTTATCATTCAATCGGCAGATGCTGGTTTAGGTCCAAGAGGTCTAAAACAGACAGGTGATGCCCAACACAAGGAACCGAACATGACACTTTGCAAGAGAAATTAAATCAGCATAGAAACATAGAAATATACTTATCAAGAAGAATCTTCAGATAAAAATCTAAACACAACTGACGAAACCCAGATTACTTATGATCCCAAATAAAACTGTATAAAAACTAAAGATTTATTAAAGCTTGTGCACTAATTACCAGCTATGAAGAGAATAGAAAATGGGCGGGGGAGATTCTACAGTTTTTAAAATCTCTTGTGAATGTCTTAAATTAAAAATCAGCTGAAAGTACTCAGCCCTGCATATTAACTTGCCAATACTGGAAGTCACATGTGACCAGAGAGGTCAAGGGCCACACTAGAGTCTTTTGACCCACGGAACTATCCATTTTGGTCTCCAGGCAAAGCTCTGCAAGAGATCATTTTCCATAGATTTATCAATCAGATTCTTCAAGTTCAGCATTCTACCTGCTTCACTTGAAAGAAGACAGCTGTTCCTCCTCAAGGGAAATGAAACTCCACGTGTCTTATCTACACACTACATATACCCATGGCTACAATGGACAAACAAGTGTTCATTTCTCTTTTCTGAAAGAGTTATGTTTATTATCATCTTCACAAGAAGGGGATGCATATGTCACTGTTGCAACATCCTAGGTGCAACAGTGAGATGAGGTCATGACAACCAATAAGAAGTCACTAGTGAAGCGTTAAAGTAAACATAGCTGTTGGAGCTACAGCTCTGCTTGAAAAATGCCCCCTCCATTATTTCAGCAATTTTCTCAAGACGTGACCTGGGAAAGAAGTGTCTGAAATGTCACTTGACTTCATTTTATGCTTCTTTTCAACATGCAGTAAGGTAAATGTGCTCTCCTAATATTCTAAATATTCATCCAGACCACACTTCAAGCCACAGTTGCAAAATTCTAATGCTGTGCTCATGGTATAAAATATAAGTTATATGGACCAACAGAGTATCCTAGTTAACTCTCCGACTTCAAATACCTCATCAAGTTAGTCAGTAAAAGAAAACACGCCACAAAAAGTTTTCAGAGGACCACCTGTTGTCTATTATTTTTACATAGCACTTACTCATAAATCATAACACAAGGTAATTAATCAAGCTGTCAAAGAGAAGGTCAAAGGTTATATGGTAGAGTCAGAAGGTCATACATGGGCTGATAGAGGTCAGGGTCACACTGCATTCCTCATTATCAAGTTGGGATGAGAGACGGCCCAAGCAAACAAAAGTGAAAGCAGATGGAGAAATGAGTGGATATAAAAAGAAGAAAAAGAAAGAAAGAAAGAAAGAAAGAAAGAAAGAAAGAAAGAAAGAAAGAAAGAAAGAAAGAAAGAAAATTTCAGAAACAAAAAGAAAAGTGAAAGAAGACTGTCAGCTGCCTAAAAATTCAGAATGGAAAAGAAATAAACTGAAATGTGCTCAAAAGAGCTCAAGAGCATCAAGAAACTACAGTTTGATCAATTAAATAAATTGACTACAACTTTTCTTGGTAATTTTATTAATGCACACTAAGAATATCACAGAACACATTTTTGTCATCACTATCTCTTTTCTGGCTAGTATGCTCAAGATCGATTGTAGTAAGACAGAGTTCCAAGGATGAAGCCTGATTTTCAAAACCAAAACAATGAGTTTTTTTTTTTCTTCTTTAATATTGTTTCAAGGTTACAAGAGATGCAAATAATTTTAAACCATAGGACAGATAATTTCTTGAGCATGATACAAAAATATTCACAAACATAAATGCATCATAAAAGTCATTTTGAATAACAAAACAGTTATAAAATATTCTATTATTACACTGGCCTGAATCAGATGCAGAATAGTGTGCAAAATTAGCTGTCACCCTTTGCTCAAAATCTTTGTTAATCTCATTTTGAATGTTTGCAGCTTTATCAACACATGCATCAATGTCAGCTCCTTGGTTACTGAACCGCTGTACTTGGAAGAAGATATAATTAAAATGTTTTGGCACAGAAAAGGTGAAATTGTATCTTCCCTTTTCCCCTTAGGAGTCTGTATAACATGAAGGGTATATTGACAAACACACGCCCTTGTCTCAAGTTCTGACATCTCAGGTCATCTAAGTACTATTTATTTTAAAACATTCACTTGGCACTTACCCAGAGTATCACTTGCTCTGTTTCTAACTTTTTTAAAAAAAGGTTTTAGGACATCATGTTCCTTAAACTATAGATATTTCTTGTAAAAAAAAAATCAATAATTTATCTATGGAAGCAATCCAAAAAAGCATACCACCACTATAAATAATACTATCAAGGACAGAAACAAGATTTAATGCTACAGTTTTATGAAGAATTTTTTATTCTTTGTTGCTTATAAAATGACACAAACAGACACCTGCCTTTCAGCAAACTAAAGTGAAAAGGAAAAAAGAGCTGTAATTGGTACCCAGTCACTGACAAATCCAAATCCCTAAGTAGATCTAGGGAACCCAAAAGAAACATCGTTATTAAATAATCCAAAGCAGAGTTGGATGTTTAGATTTAGCTCTAACACTCTGTTATTCTGCATATTAGTAATACTTTTATATTTTAGACTGCTAAATAAAGACCAATGTTCTCCCAGCTTCCTATTAAAATTATGCTATAAAATATGTAAATATCAGTTATCATGCATCCTTGATAGGCAAATATTCTTTAAAATATTATCTGTTTGACCCAAAAATACACTGCACAAACACATGCTGAAGTTACTCGCAAAACCTTCTGGGAACTATCATTATATACAAACCACTCTATCTTAAAATATGCCATCTTTCTTTGTCTTTCTCCCTACAGTTAAAATATCACATATTTGCAATAATTTTATTGTTCAAGAATATATTGCACTTTCCTTGCCTGGTTCCATTTCCAAAGATGAAGACTTAATGAAAAATTTCAAGTATTCATTTGAGTTAATAGTGTGTTAAATTCTGATTATACAACAGATATTTAATAAACATCTAGTATCTATGATGCATTATGTTTAGTATATGTAAGAATATACCCATGTATTATACATGACTCAATTTTCATTTTGAGATGTTCCTATTCAATAGAAAATTTCAAACCAGAATAAGTACAAATCTCTAAAAAGTATAAAAGAAATCATTTCACTTTTCAAGAAAAAGAAGGATGTGAGAAGGAGAAGAGTATAATATTAAATGTTTCTATCTAAGAAGACTTTAAGGATGAATAACTAAATGGTAAGCTATTTTTGTGATTGTTATAACAGTATTTAAGCATACTCTGTAACAAAGAAACCACACTGTTTATAATGTCTATTTGTGTGCATGTCACTTTATATATATTTAGATAATTGTTTAAGTGGCATCATTTCATAATCTAGAAGAAAACCTTCTACACACATTTACCTCTTAACAAACAGGTGCAAGTGAGTATCGCTATGAATTTTCCTTCCCACAGTGACCTATGTCACAAGACCGTCTCATACTTCTTCTGCTAAATAATTTAATTACTTATGAGTTATGGTTTCTTTGTAACCTTTTAAATGACTAGCTCATTAAAATGCAAAAATATGCAAAACATGATGTCACTGGGTCAAACAGCTGTGTTGGTAAAATTATGGCTGTGAATGTCCCCAAGAACATGAAAATATTAATAATTTATATTGCTCATTAGATGGCAAAAACTCTTTAAACAGATTTAGAGACAGATTAATTTTATAATCACAAAATGCTACACTACCTCATGATAACAAATCTTTCCACCATCTGTGACCCTTTGGTATACATAAAATATATAAAATTCATAATGCCTCAAAATTTTTGCATCATAATACACAGTCAAGAAAAGATGTCCTAATATTGATTGTGAAAAACGAAGGTAAAGGACTTTGTTAAAAAATAATTATTTGTCAACTTTAATCGAAACTTAGTATTCTTTCAATGAGTGAAGACACAGTAATAGCAAATAGGTTATATAGCAAGAGAGTCAACAAGTCACACTCCTGGCAGACCACTATGATGAGATAAAACTGTCTTGCACTTCTTAAAAACATGTCACAATATGACTTTAAATCTTTTGTAAAAACTTCTAAGTGAATGGCATGGAATTATGGAAATATATCA
>NW_008334442.1:1319272-1346772 GCF_000622305.1 Nannospalax galili | reverse complement strand
CCAGTTTTCATGCTTTAATGCAGCTGCCCTGTGGTTCTTAGCTTTGACATTGAGATCTGCACGGCCACCAGAGATAATTATTTCAACCTTCAGGCCATCAGGCATTCATTTTTGATCATGGATATGTAAGAAATGTTTTCTGCTTTCCAAGTCTCCAAGTGGGTATCAATAAAGGGTAAGAAGGAAGGAAGCAGTCACATTTGAAAAAAAAAAAGGCTTGAACACTCTGAATTATAGAAATGTAAATTGTTTTATCAGTTATTATAAATACTTGTTCACCTGATAGCTATCTAGAAGTTTCATATTTCCCAAATTTTAATACAGAATTAATTGCTGATACTACACTGATGATAGAGGCATAAAATCTGTTTAAATATCTGTACTGGAAAAAAATTTCACATATTTCACTCGAAATCCAAAGCTATGATAGCATAAAAAAATCTATACACTAAAAACATTAGATTTAAAAATTATTTTCATATTGCAACATAATGTACTTTTGTGAAAAACTACAACCAGGAATGTCATTCCACAAAAATATGTGTAGTCCCAGAAACCACTAAACAAAGTAATCTGATAAATTCTTGAAACACGGCTTAACATTTCTCTTCCTAGAATGTATAGAAAAAGCACTAGTTCCCATAAAACTTGGTATAAAAATTAAATCAGTCTAATAACACTAACTGATGACATAAAATTTCAAGTATATCAGATACCCTAAATTTTAATAGGATTTAGTGTTTCTTCAAGAAAAATGTTGTAATTGTTCAAAGAGCAGAGTGTCAATACTATTCAATATGAAATCTATGTCCATGAAACTTAAGGTAAACGACTGAAGACACGATTATGGCTACCCTGAAAATAATTGGTCTTGACTACAAATAAAGCTCAACCATCACAATTATCAAGACAGGGTTTTTGAAACAGTACTACAATGTAGATATATAACAAGGGACTACACAATTCTAATAATTTCAGAAAAAATGGAAGTAGAACTATTTTATCTACTATTTCAGTGAGTTTTAAGTTTTAGCATTTTCTTCAAATGTAGACTTTCAACTCTTGTTGATTCTTAATTCAAATGAGAGGTGAGGTCCAGAGCCAGCATCTTGAGGAGGTTTCTGCAAACTGCTGAGACATACTCATCCCATCTCAGCCCAAATTGATGCTAGCTAGGGTAAATGATAAAAACTAAGTGAACACCCTCCTCGGGAACTGTACGCTTTCACATTCCACAGAATGCTATTTAAATAAAATTCCAAGAAGTTTTAAAAGCATTAGATCTTCAGTCTTCAGAGCTTTCATACGTGAAAGTTTGTATCACATAAAGCAAAGTGTAAGCTGGCACATCCAAGAAATAGCACTCATTTAGTATAAAAAGTCAAGGTATATACAAAGTAAAATCACTTCTCATTCTCCCAGATATCAATGGGTAGGAATGCCTCTAATACACGGGACCCAAAACAAACAAAAAGTTATTGCCTTCATTAAAAGCAAGCAATTTAAGCTAAACACTGAGGTGCATATCTATAATTCCAGCACTCATACTTGCCAGGGGCAGGAGGATTATTGTGTTGGAGCCACCCTACATGGGGAGATCATGTCACAAAAAACAAGACAAAACAAATTTCAAAGGCAAACTTGTCCCTATGCCTTTTTTGACCCAGATGATATTACAAGTAAAAGCTACAAAATACTTGCTAATCAAAGTTAGTTGTATTAAAATGCATTCCCTTAGGTGGTTTATAGATAAGATGGAGCAAAATGTATATTACAGAAAAGGACTGAAAAAAATAGGAATTGTAGAAAGCTTGTAGGAGAAAATACATTTGTACTTTAGATTTTCCTAATTTCATTTATTTCCCCATTGGCCTGGAGGAGCTTTTCTCCTTTCTGGCTGATTCTTTTAAACTACCCAACGGGGAAACATTGGGAGGTCGAAGCCCAGCCAATGGGGGAAGGACACAGTTCTACTTGTGTTAGAGATAAATGTCCCCCAAGCTTCTGGGTCTGGCGTGTACTTACTGGATCTAACTGATCACGCAGGTCACCCTTTTGCAAAAGTAAAATCTGCCTTGCTGAATTAAAAATAGAAAAGATTGCATCCAATAATTAACTAAAAGGCCAAAAAGACTCCTGTCACTTATTAAAGTACTTAGTGCATAAAAATCTTTTTTATTTTTTCCCAGAGATAATGAATGTCTCCCTATGAGTCCTGGCTGACTTGGAACTTGTTATGTAGACCATGCTAGCTTCAGAGTGACAGTAATTACTGGGATTACAGGTTTGTGCATTCTGAGTGCTGGGATTACAGGCTTGTGTTGCTACTTCTGGCCTCATGACTCCAAATTTAAAAAAGTAGTTTAAAATGGTGAAAATCCATTCATAGGGTAGCTAATAAAGATATAAGAAAATATGGTATCACTTACATATATACATTTACATATATACACATACATGCATGATTTGGGGGGTTGTGTTATATGTGTTGTGTGTGTGTGATGCATATAGTTGTTAGTGTATGCACACACCTGTATATTCATGTGGAGTCCAGAGGTTGACATCGGGTGTGTTTTCTCTATCACTCTCCATTATTGCTCTCTTGAGATGGGGTCTTTGACTGAACTTGAAGCTCACTGATTTGACTAGGCTGGGTGCTAGTGAGATTCCAGGATTTTCCCATTCTCCTCCCTCCACCCCCAGCACTGGGGTTACAGATGCGCTGCCACACTGTTGCTTTAGCTTTTTATGTGAGTGCTGGGGAGCCAAACTCAGATATGCATGCTCATGAAGCATTTGCCTTCTGAGGGTGCCAACCCTCACCTACATATTATTATGAGGTACTAGCTCATAATATTCCACAGAAAAGTAACTCTGTACCAGTCCTATAGTTTCTTAACCTACATACTGTTAGATCCTCAGGCTAAAAGTTCTTGGAGTAGAGACAATTGCTTTCCTGTAAATAAAATCATCTGTCAGATTTTTTTTTTAACTACACTGGGAAAAATCAAGAGTTTTAATTATAGGGTCAAGACATGAGAATTGAAATGTATAAGGCTTATGATTGGCCTACAAGAGATTCTAAAGGTACCAGCCATATTCTAAAGGTACCACCTCTATCTTTATAACTTAAAATTGTAAGAAAAGCCAGGAATGGTGGCGCACGCCTTTTATCCCAGCACTCGGGAGGCAGAGGCAGGTGGATCTCTGTGAGTTCAAGGCCAGCTTGGTCTACACAGTGAGTTCCAGGACAGCTGGGGCTACAGGGAGACCCTGTCTCAAAAAGAACAAAAAAAAATTTCAAGAAAAATTCCTCTCCTCCTTTCCTCAATTTTTGCTGCACTATGTTCTGATTCAAGTTCAAATGAACATCCTGAGTCATTCTAGTAATTAGAAAGCATCTGTGATTTGAGTGTATTATTGTGTAATCTATGCTTCTAACAGTGAGTACACATCTTCCCTTTTTCTCTGTCCAAGAAAAAAGTTAGACTTTCATTAGATAAATACTGCTAGGGTCAAAATGAGGTGTACCATGATTTCTAGATATGCTATTGTAAATACTTTTTAAAATTATAATGTTCTTATCTGCATGTTCTTTTGATAATTATCCTTATGATAGTTTTGCCAGTGCCCATTACGAAATTAAAAGTTCTCAGCTGGATATACTGTGGCAAGCCAGACCTTAAGCATGACTATTTCCATTGTTCCTAACAGACACCTATGGTACTTGGCTGTTCCTCACATGGACCTTTCTTCCTGTATATACTTCTGTTTTATATACTCCTTATTCATATTCCATTTTGTTCTCATCTTTCATTTCTCTTTTGGGGGACTTTGTTTTAGCTAGTGGATGTTCTCGGTAATAAACATCCTTACTGATGCAGAATATAATTGGGCAATGGTCCTTACAGGTAGAATAAGTAATGTCAATGAAATTCATTTGGTATTCTTTCTTCTTAGAGAACAAGAAGGTATCTCAAGTAATTTTAACCACACATGCACAAAACATGCTGAATGCCACTACATACCCATTAGGAATCCTAATACTTGGCACAAGAATGAAAAATCATAAATAACAATAGCTTGCATTTATTGAGTGCTCATCATGTGATGGGTACTTTAAGCACTTTACATGCATTATCTCCTTTAATCATTCCTAACACCGTGCAAGGTAAAGATACTGTCAGTATCCTTATTTTAAAGATGTTAACACAGCAAACAGTGGTATAATTAGAATCAGAGCATGCCTGGTCAGAGTACCGACCAATATGAGATGTCATATGATACTTATTGCTTTTACTGTGTGGTAAGTGATTCCTAATTTTGATTTTTTTTCTTTTGCTGCTTTTAAATTCTAAAACAACAAAGATACTAGCACAGATAGAATGGCGGTATTTATGGCTTGGTAATGACCATGTGTCACCCCTAAGGGTCCAAAACCTTTTAAAAGGTGAAATTAGAAATGGTGGGATTCATTAGTTTTAAAAAAATTGCTTTTACTGTGTGGTAAGTGATTCCTAATTTTGATTTTTTTTCTTTTGCTGCTTTTAAATTCTAAAACAACAAAGATACTAGCACAGATAGAATGGCGGTATTTATGGCTTGGTAATGACCATGTGTCACCCCTAAGGGTCCAAAACCTTTTAAAAGGTGAAATTAGAAATGGTGGGATTCATTAGTTTTAAAAAAGCAAGCACCAACATCTCAG
Organism: Nannospalax galili; assembly: GCF_000622305.1. NCBI lineage: Eukaryota > Metazoa > Chordata > Mammalia > Rodentia > Spalacidae > Nannospalax > Nannospalax galili. The sequence goes on along the minus strand of NW_008334442.1, from coordinate 1,342,064 downwards.
TATTAGTAGCAAAAACAATGAGTCTTTCTGCAAGAAACAATATATTCTAAAATGAAATGGAGATCTTTTTTAGAGGTTAAAAACTCATCTGACTATATTCACCAGAAGGACAAGTAGTGGGGAATGGCTGGAGTTCCCAAAAACACAGCAGTCAGTAGCAGGGATATCAGAGTTTAAGGGCTCTAGTGAGGGGAGGGAGGCTATGGGAGGGTGCTACCTGGGAAGTGGTTATATAAAAAAAATTCTTCAAAGCATAAAAATTTACTCCTTAATAACTAGTAGATGTGAAAAACATTACCACTGAAATCTACCTGATGATTTTATATCCATGCTCAGATGCTAAGGAGCTCAAAAAGTAACCAAAGGTGACTAGTAATAATCAGATATATAGAGGTTCAAAAATTTTAATGTCAATTGCATTAAAAATGAATTTTTCTGTATGAAACAGTGTATTTTAATAATGAAATGGAGATCTTTTTTAAAGGCTAAAACCTCATTTAATTTTATGTCTTGTAAGATTTATACTGAGTACAAAATTGTATAACTGTATTAATTCAACTGTAAACCTAAAATTTACAGCCAATTTTGAAAAAGATGCATCTTAGCTCAGAAAATTGTTATTGAATATGTCAATGCTGGTGTAATGAAATGCTTCTTTTAAGTAAAAAAAAAAAAAGCAGCTCATAAACAACAACAAATCTACCTACGTTGCTAAAATGTCAGCTGACAGCAAGTATAGTAGGTTAGGTGGTTTGGGTGTTCTTTATTCAGACTTCTAAGAAGACACCTAAGACAAAACCTTCACTGCAAATTGTTTTTCATTCCCCAGACAAGATTCCCTCTATAATCATGAAAGAAAAAAAAAAATGGCAAGGATTCCATTCTGACTTCTGCAAAAATACTTTGATCACCAATGTAACAGTAGAAAATTGACCTCCCATGCCTGTGAGCTCCCCAACTATGGGGTCTAGGCCAGATTTATAGTGCCAAGAATAGTACAGTTCTTCCTGTGGAAAAGGCCTTAAATTCAATCAGAAAGTGGTTGGTTATCCCTATAACATTCATGCCATTAATGCACCCATGGGCATAACATGCCATACTGGTCACTGTTACAGTTCAAAGGGTTCACAGCAGAATTAGACTGCTGATGGCTTTCCCCCCACAAGAGCCTACATAGCACCTTCCAACATTATGAAAGCTAGCCAGCTGGAAGGAAGTTTCCTGGTTATCATCAACTTGATTTCTCCATGCCCTGTGATAAAACTATGGTGGCATCTTCAGCAATAGGGTCTAATCATCAACTTCTGGTGGGAAACCAAGAGTAATGGCAATAGCCTGTATTGTTTTGGGGTTTCCAGGGTATCCCTGACCAACCACTCTACGGGAGGTATCTCACACCTGGCACTGAGATTTTTATTTGGCAATTTATGGCTTCTGGGAAGAGTATTATTCCCTGTGTATGGGAATTCCAATTAAATATGAATGTGTGTGTGTGTGTGTGTGTGTGTGTGTGTGTATGAATGGAGCTTATAGAATAGGTTTCCATATGGCTTTTTCAAACATCCTCAGTATTAATTATTCCTGCTCCTACTCTCTCCTCTGCCTACCTTTTCCCCACTTAAACCTCCCTCCCCATTATTCCTCCTTGAGACCATTCCTCCCCTTCCTCACCAATGGTCCCTTTCTACTACTACTGTTATTTTATCAAATGGAAATAATATCAATCAGCTCTCTAAGTTTGTATGTCTCTATCCATAGATTAGGGAAGCTCTCAGACCTCACTGGAGAAGTTTCTTCATGTAGTTAATGTAGATGCTCATATTCTCTGATCAAAGACTGAGAATAAGTGTCAGCCACAAAAGGGACATGTATATCACAAGCCCCTCCCAAGGCCCAGGGACCATCAAGGAAGAGGGAACAAAAAGATTGTATGAGACAGAGGTTAAAGAAGACTAGAGCATGTTCTTCTGGACATGACACTGCACTTATGAACTTACAGAAGCTGTGGTTCCCACATAAGCCCTGCACAAGATCAAGCCAGTAAACATTCTAGCATGGAGGGAGGAGGGGCTCATGAGCTCCCTGCCCAAATGAAGAGCTATTGACAGTTGATGGCTTTAGGGAAAGGAAAGTCTGTTTTCCTTAAGCATTTACTCCATAGTAAGTGGACTATACTTCAGTGGATGATCTTGTAGCCATGAGTATATAGGCAGCACAAATTGCAGTGGGTTATATAATAAAAAGGACATGAAGTTGAGAAGTGGTGGGGAGTTAGGATGAGAAGTAAGGGGTAAATATTATCAGAATACATTGTATGCATGTATGAAGTTCTCAAGAATTAATAAAAACATTATACAAGTGGCTTTCAGTTTCAGGTCTTGAAGACATACTGTAAAAAAAAAAGTAAAAAAAATACACAACTATTTATTATTTTGTACTGGCTTTCCTGGACTGCACTTGAAAGTGGCTCATTGACACAAGCAGAAAAAGTTCTTTTGCTTTGGGTTTTCATTTGAAGCAAGAAGCAAAGAGTGAGGACATGAATTAGGGGATAAGAGTGCCCTGATCAGCTTTAAAAATCTCTATAAGCTATGTGATAGCTCAATACAATGGTTTCTTTTATAGCTACACTCTAAACCCAAGAACTGCATTATATACATGTGATTTGATGATACATTTTTAATACTGGGTTTAACAGAAAAGGCTGGTGAAAATGCCATTGTATGTTACTCTGGTGTTAGTTGTTTTAATCTTAATGATATAATTCTTGACTTGTTCCTATCAGTGCCTAATAGAATACATGAAAAGCCATTTTTAAAAAGAGTAAACATAAGCAAAGACATGTTCTATACTCAATACATACTGTTTAGATATACTAATTGGCTCTAATAGAAGAAAAACATTCAAGTGAGAATACAGGTATTGACAAAAACATGATGTGATTACTTTAATGAATGCCAGATAGTTGATATATGTTTAGTGATTTCAAAAACAAGCCAACAATGAACATATCTTCTATGGATCCATTCATCAATTAATCAAGCAGTTTCCTGAATTGCAACTATATGAGGATTATAATAGATTGAAAGGAACACAATAATGAGTATTATTTTGTAAACTAAAAATACCATCTTGTACTTTTTAATGTGAGGAAAGCACTCTGCTTCAATAATATCTAATCCAATTTAAGGTGAAAACAAACAACAGACTATACCCTTAAAAATAAAGATGCAATGTACACTCATGGTACAACATAAATGCTACCTACAGACTCTGAAGTTTACATCACAAATCATGGTAGCACAAGGTGTTAAATAACTAATCATTTTAACTTAGAAATATAAATAACAATATTCATGCTTACCACTTATAAAACTGAAGTAAAACAGCAAAAATAGAAGAGAAATTAAGCAATAGAAAGCAAAATTAAATTCTGTCTTTAAAAGTTGGTTTTAATAGTAAAATCTTCCAGGGATACAACCCAGTTGGTAGAGTGATGCCCTAGCATGCACAAGGCTCTGGGTGTGATCCCCAGCACCACAGAAATTGGGCAAAGCGGCATCTACCTGTAATCCTGAAGCTCAGGAATTGGAAGCAGGAGTATCAGACGTTTAAGGTACTCCTAGGCTACATAGTAAGTTTGATGTCATGAGATAGACCGTCTCAAAAAATTAAAAACAAATTTCTAAGGTTTGATGCATGACTTTTAGAAGAAATGCCACAATGGTAATTATCTGAGAATCACTCTTGGTTTATGCACATTCCAAAAGTTTAGGCACTCTCTCTGGTTTAATCTTCCTTCATTCTTCAACTTTAGCAGCTCTGGTTCCTTCCTATTCTTCCTCTTACTTGATATATGAGAAGTGGGTTGTGCTCCCTGATATACAAAGGCATCATGATAGTACACAACCTTTTAGAAACATGAATTTCACATTTAAAAACACTAATGACTCCCTTTTGTTTAGGCTCCATTTGAATTTTAGTAAACAGGAATGAATACTTTTTAAGAATATGCATTCAAAAATAAAAGGCAAGATCCTGGAAACCTAATTGCAAGAGGGAACATGCAAACCAGAAAAGAAAATAAGGCAAAATTACCTTGTTTTTCAGGGGAACCTAAATATGAACACGCAGAGGGGAGTACTGTGCAAGTCAACAGGACACTCAGCATATGGTGGCACAGAAGGTACCCCCCAAAAATCAACATTATAGGACTTAATTTCCATCAAATTAATAACCTCCATGACTAATCGCTGTCCACTTGTTAACATGCCATTTAGTAGTAGGAGAATCCATAGAAAAATATGTTCATAAATACAGACTTATAAAAACTCCATGGACACTTAAAAGTTTTGAATTTTAACAGCCTTCCAGAAGTCCAAGTGCACCGCGCAGGCTTAGGAACTTTCCAGCTCTTTCTTTATTTGTTTGGCCATTAGTGTATAAAATATAAAGAATATGGAAGGTGGTCATTGCATTGGTAGCTGGAAGATCAGATTGATAGTTAATCTTTAAATATGATCAACCTATGATCAAAGCTTATAACTTCTGATACATTTCTGTAAATTGCTAGGCTTGCTTGATCCCAGGAATGATTATGTTAAGAATGGTACTGGGAAGAGAATAAAAAAGGTGACAGTCGCTGAGAGTTATATGACACATGAAGTAACAACAACAAAAACTAGAGAATTAACAGGATTAGTCAATAGTGTTTCAAATCTAAACAATGGTAAGTCTAGAATAGTATTGGAAAGGCAGTTTATTAAGAAGTATTCTGTACACAAAGAAGCAGGGCAGTGTGCAGAACTTCAGATGTAGTAAGAGAATCAGTATAAAAGTTATGCATGCATTTATCATATTACACTAGGAATCCAATAGGCTGTTGACTTTCTGGTTTATAGTCTTCTATCTTATCCAAACAACAGAATATTCTAAACAAATCATTGTCAAAACCATTCCTACAAGCCACAAAGATACTTATTACAGTAAAAGAAAGGCTACTCTAAATGTTATTCATTCAAATAAAGTCACACTACTAACAGGTGGCTAGTTGAAAACATAACCTTTGTGAAGAAGCATTTTAGTCATATATTTGCTATCTAACTGGGAATTAGTAAAAAAATAAAATAAAGTGAATAGTAAGTATGTAGATTATTTGTTCTATTCTATAAAGGGTAAATAAAGCAGCCAGGGCTTGAGATAGGGTACAAAGAACGTTTCCATGGTTACATGCTTTCCCATATCAAATTAGAGCAGAATTTGTGTACAAGAGGTTTGTTGACAGCCTACATAGGCCATAAAAAGAATAGAAGGCTAGGAGTTTAAAATCTAAATATATGCTGCAAAGTCTGTTGACAAAAAGTTGGGTGAAGAAAGCAGCATCAGGAGAGTAGCAGATTAAGAATATCAGATGTCATTTCATAAAAAGATCATTTTTCTTTCAGCTGTGGCTTGTAAAAGTCTCTCCAAATGTATGATTAGCTACTCTTTTCTCTTCATTTCCACAAAAGACACCTCAATCTGGTGTCCACCCAAGCTATTAAGAAGAGCCATTATTTGGCATGCAGTTAGAAGCATCAGCATCACCACCTGCCCAATCTTGCAGATGTCACTTTGCCATATTCAGTCTTTAACATGGGGCCTTCAAAAGGACAGTTTAAGGGCTGCTCTCCCACAAGTGCTGACCAAGCAAATCTTTGTCATACACCTGCCCCTATTATTCTTACAGCCATTTCGTAGGAGTAATTCTCTTTTTAGCTGCTGTTGGAAATCCAAGTTGGGCTATACAATATCTTACAAATTATAACAGATGCATGCTCAAAGCACCTCTCAGAAGTTATGAGAGGTATTCATAATAGACTTTTCTATATTCGTCAGTAAAGAGATCCAGACATTTGGGAAATTTCAAATATTGTGAACTGACCCACAAAGGATTGAGATATTGTACTCCTGTTTCATGCATTTTACCATCGACACCTGGAAGTAAAAGATTACTTTATGATTACTAAAAAAAGAATTTCAACTAATAGTGCTACTATTGCCCAGAATTTGCTTTGTAATGTTGTCATTTATCATTAAGAATAATCAGGTGAAAATATATCACATATCTGAAATAATTTAACAGTTTATAAGAACTAAAATATGTACCCATAAAAACACATCACATACACCCAAATAATTATGTAATTTCTCAAAACAGCCCACAAAAACTATCCAATTCTTTGGTATGCATTTATCAGTAACTATGACAGGCAATAGCATATGAATTGTTGGTTTCCTATAGAAAGTTGTGCAGAATGAGTATGGAACCATTCATGGTATACTGAATAAATAATCAGATGATTCAAATGAACAAATGGACTATTAGCAATCAAACAAAAATACTATATTTCTAGTACAAATATTTCTACTTCCAGGAGATTTTTTCAAGTAAACTTTATACAACATTTGACATGGCTCTTTAGGTAATTTCAGACTACAAAGTAAAAACAAAAATAGTGGTGAACACTTAACTACCTTTATTAAACACAATTCTCCCCTGCTTTTATCAGCTTTTGTTTTGTCTTGAGTAGCTTCTTCTTTTAATTGTTTCTAAAGGCTTATTATTAATATTTTAGTGTAAAAAGGGCTTCATTATGACATTTCATTCATGTGTGTATCATTGTATTTTGACCATATTCACCTTCCCATCTCTCACTAGCCCCAAATAGTGCCTTCTGCTTTTATGTAATGAATATTACATAAATGTATATAATACACACACACAACTGTATATAGTTAAATCTACATCTCTTATACAGTGATATTTGCCTTTCTTTGGACTTTTACGTGAATTATTCCAGAAAGAGTGATCAGAGTATGGGGAGGTACAGGCAGAAAGAGATTATTAAAAACTTGTAGCTTGGGGCTAGAGAGATGGCTCAGCAGTTACATAGTGCTCCTGTAATGACCTGATTTGGTTCAGGATTCATGTTGGGTGGCTAAAAAACCACTTGTAATTCTACCTCCAAGGAATTTTCAGACACCTGCACTTGTGTATACATACTACCTACACACACATACACACACACACACACACACACACACACACAATTAAAAATAAAACAAATTGGGGGCTGGAGACATGGCTCAGCAGTTAAGGACACTGGTTGTTCTTGCAGAAGACTGGGGTTTGAATCCCAGCACCCACATGGTAGCCAATAACTGTCCACAACTCCAGTTCCAGGGGATCCGACAGCCTCATGATAAAGAATGAAATATTCATAAGGTAGGAAAGGAAAAGTGTGCAGGTGAAGACCAGACCACTGTACACTGTGTTGCTAAGTCTCACATTCATTCATGTGTCCATGCTAACAGCTAATGGTAATTTGAACAGCACAAATATCAAAATTACATAGGGGGGGAAAACTTTTCTAGTATATACTAATGATGAGATAAAATGTAAATGCTTTAAAATTATTTGTGTTCAGTACATTAAGACTTACATACTTTAGCCTGTAACAGCTGAAGGGTAATCTACTAACACCAACAAGACTTCCAAAGTTTGTAATTGACAAAACAAAGAATCTTTAGAAAGCCAAATATCCAAGCAGAATTTTCAGGGGAAAATGTTGCTTTATCAAGCAGGAGAAGGAGCGCTATTACACTATAATGCCCTCTACCTGTTCCCACAGTCCACACATCAGGCAATTCTCCTTGTGGCCAGTAAGTTGTGGGTTCTACTTCCAAAAATTATAGGCATAATATGTATATAATGTGTAATGCAAACATCATACACATACATGTAAGAGTAACCAAATTCAAAGTATGGTTCAGGATGTTTCACAGACACAAAAATGTGCTGCTTCACTTTGGCCCTGCCAATATACTGGGAGTCAGCCAGTCACGGTACTAAGAAAGTCTTCTGTGTGGGCCCTGCTGAGAAAGCACTCATAATAAGAGATCCTCCAGCACATGCTTAATTTTGATTCTGTAACTCGTAATGCATTACGAGTTACAGAATGAAATGCAAGAAATCTGCGCACTTTAAAAAGCCATAAGGGTACAACAACAATAAAAAAGTTTACGTCATTTCAATCACCTATGCTCAAAGGATCTAATTTTCAGATACTAATCTTTAGATTTAGATTCCTTAAATGTAATTCTCAATTTTTTTCAACAGTAGTAGTAAAACTCCTAGCACACTGTATCATTTTTCTGAAGTTATATCAGCTATAGAAAAACAATGGGATTTGGAAATTTAGGTTTCTATAGTACAGGTCCCATAATTTTAAAACTATATAAGTGAACCACTTACTATCCTCTAGATAAAAGATTGCTATTTATGCCAGAATATTACTTATAGTTTCAACATCCCTAGACACCAATGTAAAGTCAAAATTGTGATAAATTATTTTTAAGGGGAAATCCCTCATATATTTTTATAAGTAAGATTAAAACCTGCTAGTTGTGTCAGGAGGAAGGCAGTTATATTTTCTTTTAATAATAATTCTTCTGACTGGAAAAAATATTTATTCTTACCAATTTTAAATGAATGCTATAATTTGTTGGCTTAATATTGGTTTGCATTCAACATATTTATTTTAATTTATTCTTTAATATGATAAAAATACTAAAATATAATAAAATTCAGAATACCTTTTTGAAAAGGCAAAGAATTGACAAGTTAATATGATGTTAATACTATAGAAAAATTGTTTTGCTATCACCATCTATTTAACAGATAGTTAATCTCAATATATTAACATGAACCAAATTTTAAAACTGTTCATGTAGATTCTAAAATAATTCTATGTACACAGAAAATACTCCATAATTGTTTGCATGAATATAAATTATTGAAAACTTTAAAGCTGCATAAGAAAAAAAGACTGCATTACTGTCTAGACAGAGAACTTAGTTCAAACACTTTACTTTTAAAGACATTTTCCAAATATGAAATGTTGAGCTACAATAAAAATGTTAGCCAATAATTTCAAATTATACTTTGAATTATAAAATATATTAGCATAACTGTGATGATGAGATATAAATTTCATTTCAAGAAAATTAAATTTATACTTGCTACCATTGTATGGTAAAATGAAGTTATAATATAAAAGTGTTTTATGTCTACTAGGTCTTCAGTAATTAAACAATTATTCTAATGCTACTTTGAGGTGTTGAAACTTTAGTATAGTATTTAATTATAAAGTTTCTTTACAATCTTTTCTAAACAAGTTATTTCCTTTTGAAGATTAGTAATGGGAGAAGATCATGTTAACTAGTAAATCTCAATTTTAGGTAGAGATTATTGAAATAAAAGTAAAAGAATTCTGCTGAATGTGAAGGGTTACCTTATTTAAAGAATCATCTTTGGGCTAAGGGTTGTATTTGTAAATACCAACTTTACCACATTCTTTCTACAATGTAAGAGCTACTCTATAGAAAGAGAGGAATGAAAAGGGAGAGGCTGTCTTCTGGGATTGCTGCTGGAATGAACAAAAATGCCTTGAATGTCAGACTCAAGGATTAGGTTTTTTTTTTTTTTTTTCTCCTGACAAAGTGACACAAACTTTCTGATGGATCCCAGGAAAAGATAGCTACTTTGACAGAGAAATCACAAATAACAAGTACATCTCCAAAATTTCCAACATAATTTTAAGTCCACAATAAGAAAACTGAATATTGTGAGACATCATTAGTGATTACCACAGGAAGTAATTTGTCAAGAAAAATATTTAGTGGACATGCCAGTAAGCTTTTTCTTTCCCAATGTGCCACTTCAGTGAAGAATACCAATTTGTGATGCTAAAAGAAAATGTGAAAATATGTATAAAAAGTTAACTTTCAAATAAGAGCTGCATTAAATTAGATTAAGATGTATGATTAACTCATCAATTATCCTTATATTTCGAATGAACCCAAACAAAGGCAGAATGGATAATCTTAGAAAATGAAAACCTTAAATTACTGATCCTCTACACAAGTTTGATATCTGAGACTACTGAAATAATGATACCTAGTTCTTGTGCTCAACTTCAAAATAATCCTTTTCCTCCCCATGATCACTTCAGCCTACTGCCACCCAGAAATTAAATATACTCAAAAATGTTAAAGATGGCAAATACTGGAGGTATGATGCAATACCTTTAACTATTTTCAAATGTCTAAATGATCATTTAAGAAATTCAAAGTTGGAGTTGGAGAGATGGCTCAGCGGTTAAGAGCACTGACTGCTTTTGCAGAGGATATGGGTTTGATCCCCAGCACCCACAGCGACTATGAACCGTCCTTAATTCCAGTTCCAAGGGAAAGCAAAGACTTCTTCTGACCTCCGGGGCATTGCACGACAGGGGTGCACTCACATACATGCAGGCAATACACTCATACATGTAAAATAAAAATTATAATTAAAAACTATATAAAAAAAGAAATTCAAATTTTTCCTTTCCTACACACACACACACACACACACACACACACACACACACACACGTGTAGAACAGTCAAAAATAAAACAGTCCTACCTACCAAATTAAAATATAGAATGAAGAACAAAATTGATGTAAATATTTTCCTATTTGGTGGCAAGTAATTACTTAAGCAACTATTTTTAAGCTTTAAAAAAAGGCATTTAGCTAAGGAACTATTGGTAATCAATAGCCACTGGGAGAGTGACAGTCAGTTTTTTAAGGTTGTGATGCTGGATAAGTTAACCAGGCTCCAGTGGATGGACCTACATTGAAGGGCATTTGGAGACACATATTTAATTTAATAGGCCTTAATATATATATATATTATATATGATATATATTTATATATGTATATATGAGTACATGAAATTGGGAGGGGTATTAAGAGGAAGATGAAGACAGGGAAGGGGGTCTAAATAAGATCAAAATGCATTGTATGAAATTCACAAAAAAATCAATAAAAATGAAAAAAAGAAAAGAAAAAAGATACCTAATTTTTTCAAAGATAATAATTATGATTAGCAAAATGACTAATTCTCAGTGATTTAAATCTAATGAGATAAAAATCATTATATAGAAAGAGAATACATATTAGCTATATAAATATAATTAAAAATTGATTCTTTGCTTTTAGACATATTTACACATTTGTAACTACAATAATTTGGCTGTCGGCTAACACAGTTGCATATATTACACAATTAGAAATACACAGCATTTCCTTCATTCATAGATTTTTCCCAGTAAGATCGAGTGGCAAAATAAAACACAACACTGTTGCATACATATAGAGCAGAAAATAAACTAACATATACATACTTATAACTTGCTATTCTTTATTACCTATTCTGTGATAATGATTCCCATGGGTGGCAATTATACAACTTATATAATTATTCATAGACCTTGAAAAGTACATCAAATTCAAGACTGAAATACTGGAAAATTATGTACATAATGTACAGTATTTCTTTTTAAAATTCAATAATATATGATGTCTCATAGTCTGTTTCTAAAATTGTTCAGAACAGTAATTATGAGACTATGAAAATGCCTTAAGTTAATATGTAAAAAGTATTTTGTTGGGCATATTACTTAAGTAAAAATATGCATTTTTCCAGATAGCTTAAAAATAAGAGCAAACCCCCCAAAATCCACACGTATTCCAATAACAAAAGATCTCAACAATGCATTTTATCCTACTTTAGTTTCACCAGACACATTTGACCAGATCAGAAATAGAACATTACACTTTTCAGATATAATGTGTTTGCTATTGTGACATATAGCTAGCACAAAAGCTCTTTCTTTAATCAAGCAATCATAATTGTCAAGGCATATGCAAAGAATGAGACCTAAAATACAGTTAACATTTTAAACTATGGGGGAAAAAAACATTATTTCATACGTTGTGCTCTCAAGAAGACATTTCTATTGCAATTTTCTTACTGATATTGTGACAGGGGTAAAAAATTCTAACAGCTTCAGAATCATATGTATTCAGCTTTTCTGAATATCCATTAAACATAAAAACAGTTTAATGTTCATTTCCTACAAGAATTCATATCCAGAAGAGAGCCATCAAAATTTACTACATGTGAGATAAGTAATACTGACAGAGTTCTCTCTAGCTTAACATTTCCCTGGAATCTTCTCATTGTTGTTTAACATTACTGTATTCTGGAAGAATACATATCTTTTTGTTATAGTGTGCCGACTTACAGCATTTAAAACAATATTAAGTTGTCTATAGGAATGCAGAAAACTCTGATAAAATTCAAAGTGAAATCTCTGTTATGGAAATTAAGAAGCTAACAGCAATAAATTGAAGGTCTGGGAAAAGGGTAAGAAGACCTGGAATATTGTAAACTTAAATTTGACCACTGCATATTTTTCCCTTTGGAGTTATATATCTGAATACATTCCCAAGATTTCTTTAATTAAAAAAAAACACTATTATTTGGGTTGGATTACATTTGAGATAATTTTGTATATATTCTTATGGTACTGACCTCATGCTAGAAACTTAACCACTAACTTAACCTAAAAGAAGTCTTCTTTGAAAATCTGTGAACTACACAGAAGTGATTTAGATTTTTAAAAAGATAATTTGAATGCTTTGTGTTTTCTGAAATATTTTTTTACATAGGAAGAACATGAGACCACACAGGAAAAGATTCACCTTTCTACAGTTTATGTTGTTTATTGAATGAGCTACTGCACACACACACACATACACACACACGCACACATACACACACACACGCACACATACACACACACACACACACATACACACACACACAGAAATCACATCCCTAACAATGTACTTTCTAATCAGCATTTGAGATCTGAGTTATTGTATGTTATTCTTCTCTGCCTTTGATCTTCCTCAGCACTCAGCTCACTGTTAACTGTCTTGGGTGGTCTCCCATCAGGGCTCAGTGATCAGTGCCCCTCCTTGCTATTGGATGCCTTCTAGGAATTCCCATCAGTTGTATTCTTACACACATCTGACAACTTTATTAGCTCACTCAGATAGTGGTTTGGAACATCTCCATAGCACGTACTCTTTCTCAAACAATCACACTTTTGTAGTTGACTCAGAACAAATAATTATATGAACACTTCAGCTGTTATACTCAATAAATAAAGTCGAAATGAAGAGAAATTTCACATTATGTATAAGTCCGAGCTTGGATTTCATGTTCAGACTAAAAAAAAAAAATCAATTCCAGATTGATTTTTGTGTATATATCGTTATTGTCAGAGGATTAATTGATGAATTTTTCATTTGATGAGTCAGGTGGAATGAGCTCTGAGGCACTTAGTGAGCAGAATTCTAATTTTCTCTGGTTCTTCACACTGTAGTAAACTCATCAATTTTGATACTTTTTTCATAATTTACTTGTACTCAAGATGTCCAGACTAAGGTTCCAAGCTAGAATAAAAGGTATTTAGAGTTGTGAGTAACACTGTATTTCTAGGTTACAAGATGAATGTAATTTGGAGTTTAAAATGTGTTTATGTTTAGAAAGATGTCAAATCTCCATCTGATTTAATGTGTCCATTTAAAGTTTTTATTTCACTGGAATCTAAGTCTCTACTACATAGGTCAGTTTCTATCCCCTTAACTAAAATATTTTGCAAAACAAATACAGTAACAGAGCAAATATGTCATATTAGGACCTGGCAATGTGACTGTAGATACAAAAATTATGGAATTAATTTTGTTTCCAAAAAGTCATATTTTTATAATCAGTAAATTTTCTTAAAACTCTAAAGGAAATACTTTTTAAAAATAAGTGGTTTTCTTGTTCAAGTATTAGATTAATAATTAAAATTTTACTGCATGCTTTCAAGTGCTTCACATGAATAAAGGAAAAACACTTCTTCCTATTCATACTTAGCACAGCATAACAATCTTAGAAGGTAGTTGTGATTTGCAAAGGTAACCTAATATACCTCTAAGGTCTTTTATACATTAATATTTCATGTAAAGTAAGATAGTGTTTGAAAATGAAAGATTTTATACATATATATTAATAGCTTTGAGAATATATCCTGACTGTCACAATCAGCCATATCAAAGTTCTTTTAAAGTTTTTCTGCCTCCTTCTGTAGTTTCTTTTAGGTTATTTTTTTCAATAACATCTTCTCATCCTTACTATTTTCTATATATTTTCCATTTCTGTTCTTCTTTCTGGTGCTAACCATGTCCTAATTCTAATGCAGGTGATAACAGATGTGGCAGACTGCTCTGATTCTATACAGTTAATCTTCCCCAAAGGTCCCATATGTGGAGTTTCTATAGTCAAAAGTGTTGGAACAGCCTCCTTCTGCTTTTAAACTAATCAACAGGAGTCTCCGGAACGCAGAAGAGAAGTCACTCATGATGCTCTTACTCTCCCAGGGCTGTGAACTGCCTTCACAGAATGATCAGGATCAAGGACAGGGAGCGAGGGTTCATGTTCCACTAAGACTAATATAACCTCCTAGTTCTCTATTCTTGCAAGCTTCTCCTTTTCTACCTCTATGACCTTGTCACTTTCCTTCATTACTTTGTCCTCCTCCAATAGCAGAGCCAATAACAACAGCATCTGCACCAGAGAATAGCTTGGAGCATGAACTGAATGAAAAACTCACTTCAAGTCAGTTTTTGCTGGCCAACTGCCTACCTCCTTAGATATGAATATAAAAATCCTGGGTTACCTCAGTACTAAACATGTCCCAGGCACAGAACTGTGCCTCAGCACTAAACCTGCTCCAGGTACTGAACTGTATCTCAAAATTCCTACTCATATGGTATAAGCATAATGGTAGGATAAAATTTCCAGACACCACAACTTTTCTATTTATTCTGAACAAGTATCTTTTGGTTAATTCATATCAGTTTCTTAATATTTACCTTTGTGTCTATATAACAAACTAGAGTTGACAACTTCTGGTGTGATATTAACCTCTACAAATTTTGTGTTAAGGCCAAATGTGCCAGAAAAGAAAATCCTTAAATGTATTACAGTTATTAAACTATTTTAATACTGAATAACTTTAATCCCACCAATTTCATGCAAAACTATTTTAATTAATAATATGCTAAAAGAGCTCAGTGTCAGATTATGAAACAAACGCCAAACCATATTCTCAAAATGAGCCTGCATAAATACATCTGTTTGCCTCCAAAGACGATTCTCATTACTAGTCTGACAATCCCACTAATTTAGACTTCTCTATCTACTCAAGACAGTGTGAAAAAAAATCAAAGTGAGTAACAAAATATGATAAACCTGCCAAGTCTTAAAAAGTATAAAAAATGGTCAGGTGCTGTTTGGAAATCTGAAGCTTTTACTTGTTAGTATTACTTTAAATTCTGTTATCATAGCTAATATGGAGCTATGAGTACTATTTCTGAAAACATGTTAGAGAACTGTATATAAGAACCAGAAAATAAGACAGTAAATTGGCTTTTAAATCATAGTAGTGCAATACATACAGTGTAAATGCTTATAAAAGTTAACAACACTGAAAGGCCCAATTGGAATACATACTTCTTATTCAGTTGTACGCATCTATTTTTTGAAATACAACAGCCGCTATAGTAACGGTATCATTCAAAATAAATTGCTTCTATGAGTGCTTGATTAAGTTGTGAGAGAGTAACTAGGGACTGAATTTGAAACACCTAGTTAGACAATACATTTGAACGGACAAAATAAAGTTCTTTAACTATTATTAAATAATTAGAAAAATCCAGTTCTTTTGTAGAAAGTATGACAAGAAAAAACAATCACAACTCTTTTTATCTCTACAACACTAAGCTTATACCCTTGATCATGAATGGTGTGAATTTCATTTCTACCTAAATATGATCTATATAGAAACTTACTGATACAACTAAGCAAGTAGTAGTCTGAACAACTGGGAGTTAACGGTTAACTTTTGAAACCCAGATTTCCATTTCAACTTGTGAAAATCATTGTGAAATGTGTTACATCCTAAGTAACTGAGTAGAGCTAATGACATTTTGGTATTTGGGTAATCCATCATTTTAATGCCATAAACATGAATGGTACGGAATACTGGACCAAACATGGCAGAGACCAAGAGCATTTATAAAATTTGTTTTCTTGATGTTTACCTTCTTCTCATAAATGTTAAATGTAGGGAAAAATGGAAAGAGTCCAAATTACATGACATGGTTACTACTTTACTAAATGATTTATACATAAGCAACTTTCTCCTCAGTTCTCTCGACTTTCATACTGTCTTCCATACTTCAACAAGGACCATGAGTTTTTCAGCTACAGTCAGAAGCTTCCTTTATTTGTTCTGGAAAACCAAGTACTCCATTAGTTTGTTTACCTTTATGCAGTAATACTGCCATCTTGTGGACTTAAAAATATATCTGGTAAACAACATCAAAGGCCAGTTGTATTTTTATAACTACAGTCATAAACACATATTTTGTGTCCTTGCTTTAATTTACTTCTGTATGTAATACAATCTGGTATGCACTTGAGCATGCCCAACAATGAAGAATTTATTCTACACTGAATAGACTTTTATCTGGTCATATAACTAATCAAGATCGATATCTGGGTTGAACTAGGTAAGCGGAAAGGAGTCATCTAGCAGATATCAAATACATACTCAAAAGTCTTCAAAGAAAATTCAATAGATTTATGAGAATCATAATAAAATGAAGAAAAAAGATATAATTTTCATATTTTTCTTTTATGTAATTATTTCTTAAAAAAATTTGTGAAAGCCAAGAATCCAAGAACCATTAATAAAGACAATGAATATGGTCTGGAGGAACAAACTATCTTTAAGAAGCTATGGCATTATTATATTAATTTTCTACTTCTCCCTCCTGACCTTCAGTTAATACATGCATATTAAGTTTTCCAAGTATGGACTTTAAAAGAGAATGAACTTGATATGGAAGAAAAATGCTTCAGGCTTGACAACATGTTTAACAAAATCTCAAAAGTGCTCATGAACAGACATTATAGAAAGATTAAGGAAACCAACATAAAGGCAAAGAGATGGACCCATAGCTAGATTCTATCATCAGTTGATAATTGTTCACAATACATATGTCTTTTGTCAGTATTCTCAACCTATGTTGTGTTCCCAAGGATGACTATGCTTGGTGCCTCACACATTGTAATGAAGTTGACACACAGGTATTATCCCTATTTTATACACAAGACACTGTTCTTGAGGGGCTGGGGTGATATCTCAGTAGGTAAAGAACTTGTAAAAGCATGAGGACCTGAGTTCAACCCCCTGCACCCTCATAAAAGCTGGGTGTAGCTGTGCATGCCTGTAATCCCAGCACTAGAGAAGATCCCTGGGGCTTGCTAATTAGCTATCCCCAGGTCCCAGGGAGGAATGCAGTCTCTTAAAAAAAAAAAAAAAAAAGGTTGGTGGTGGTTATAAAATTGGGAAAGGACATGTTGGAAGCATATAGGGAAGAATTCGAGGCGGGAGAAAGGGGATAGTTATGATCATTTGTTATTATATACATATATGAAAATCTCAAGAATAATGAAAATTTTTAAGAAGGTGGGGCTGAAGGGTAAAGCACTTGTTGTGCAAGCATGAAGACTTGGATTGAAATCCCCAGAACCTAAAAAGCAGGAATGAAAAGATGTCATTGTAACCCCAGCACTGGGGACAGGGAAGAGGGCAGAGACAGGAGGATCCTAGGGGCTCAGTGACAAGCCATTCTACCCAAAACATGAGACCCAGGTTCACTAAGAGATTCTGTCCCAAAAAATAGAGGAAAAGGGGAAAGATAGAGGAAGACTTCAAGTTGACCACTGGCCACACCTGCATGGTTGCACACACCCACATACACGCATACATCATAAATACACACACACACAAACACACTCACACACACAAATACACAATAAAAAGAGAAAGAGAGAAAGGTGAATGGCTCCTGAGGAAAAACACCCAAGGTTGACGTCTGAACTCCAAATGCACACAAATATGTACACATACCAGCACACAAACACACACACACATACAAATACACATGCATGCATGCATGCATGCACGCACGCACACACACACACACACACACACACACACAAACTGTTCATGAGTCTTCAAACAGGCAATATCACATATTATTAAAAATAATTTAATGGCTCACGCCTTTAATCCCAGCATTTGGGAGGCAGAGAAAAGCGGATCTCTGTGAGTTTAAGGCCAGCCTGGTCTACATAGCGAGTTCCAGGTCAGCTGGGACTACAGGGAGACCCTGTCTCAAAAAGACCAAAAAATAAAATAAAATAACTTAATAGACTAGTATGGGCACACACTTTTAATCCAAACACTGCGGAGGCAGAGGTAGACAGATCTCTGAGTCTGAGGCCAGCCTAGTCTACATAGCAAGTTCCAAGCCAGCCAGTGCTACATAGCAAGACCCTATCTTTCAGGAAAAAGAAAAAGAAGGAAATAAACAAACAACCCAATAAAATAAAAAGATGGGCTAAGGACCCAAAACACAGAGTTCTCAAATGAAGAAATAAAAATGGCCAAGAAACACCTTAAAAAGTCTTCAACATCCTTAGTAATTAGAGAAAAACAAATCAAAACCACTTTAAGATTTCATCTTACCCCAGCCAGATTGGCTCTGATCGAGAGAAAAAAAGACACCAAATGCTGGTGAAGTTGTTGAGAAAAGGGAACACTCATTTACTACTGGTGGGATTGCAAACTCAGGAAACCACTATGAAAAACACTGTAGAGAACGCTTAGAAAACTAAAAATGAATCTACCATATGATCTTGTTGTCCACTCCTTGACATAAATTCAAAGGACTCACCCCACTATAGAGATACTTGTACATTCACTTTTGCTGCTGTTCCTTTCACAATAGCTAAGAAATGGAAACAACCTAAGTGTTCATCAACTGACAAATGGATAATGAAAATGTAGTACATTTACACAGGGGAGTTCTACACAGTGGTAAGAAAAGACAAAATTATGAAATTTGGTAAATAGATGGAACTAGAAACTGTTACTCTAGCTGAAGTAATACAGACTCAGAAAAGCAAGCGACATATGTCCTCTCTCATTTGTGGATCTTAGCACCAATCCCTTATATGTGAAGATATATCCTGGTGTAACTGCAGGACTGAGGAAAATGGAAAGGAACCATGGAAGTAAAGGGAAAGAAAGAGCCCGAGAGACGGAGATAGTAGGAAACAGATATAACCAAGGGGGAAATGAGGAAAATGGGGGTATTCAACTCGGAAGGGAGGAGGGAAGGACATACAAGGAACCATGGGAGTAAAGGAACAAGAAGGAACTTAAGAGAAGGGATAATAGGAGACAGGTATTATCAAGGGGGCAAATGGGGGGACTTAAACTGGGGAGGGAGGAAGGAGGTTAGATAGGGAGAGAGAGGTAAGATAAAGCTTATGTAGTATGAAAAGACAGAGGAAAATATATTAACTCAATCCTCCTCTGAAAATACACATACAATATCTGAACATGAGTGCATGTGTATACCTGAAGGCTATATAACAAGAAACACAGTGCCAGACAGGGGAAACATCCCTTCAAGTTGTTGGTCAGAGTAGTCCAAGAGACTCTCCAAACAACACAGGCTACTGCCACAGCCTTTGGTTACCCCTGAGAACTTGAAAGTAAGACCCTATTATTGAAGACAGGACATACGTCAGACACAGGACTTGGAGCAATGGAGCTAGAAGTAATCTGGAAGCCTTCTCTCTAAAACTAGCTCTCATAGTTCTAGAGGATACTATGTAAACTGCTAAGGGAGAAAAATCAATCACTGGTCCAACCCAACTCCAAAGCCTAATAACTACAACAACAGGCACAGCAAACTATCTCTATTGATTCAGCAGAGGCACTTTTATCAAGGGGGTAATCAACAGCTATCTAATTGGACTTAAAGCCCTCTCAATGGGAGGGAACTCATGGGTAGCACTGTAAACATAGTCAAATACACATGACAGAGAAAACCCTGTCCCTGTCATATTTCTATAGACAAATAAAATTTCTTACTGTATGCTAAATATGGATCCTGATATTTACAAACAAGTATATCATTCACCACTCATCAAAGACATTTCTTTTTGCAACAGATAGAGACTATTACAGAGTTCCGTAACTGGTCACACACAGAGAATATATGTCTGAGAGATGCCCAGCCCTAAGTGACACATGTACAGTGGAACTTCTACATCTAAGGCTCATGAAACATAGTGGAACAGGGAGTAGAGAGAATACTAATATATCCCTCAATCCTCACCAGTGAAGCTTCCTGTGATGTACACAGAAAGCCACAACTGGCCAAGTTTTAGAAAAAAAGAGACTGCAGAGTATGTGTCCCTGGATAAGACTCCTGTATTAAACGTCACCCACTCATGGCTCAGGAACCATTGTGGAAGAGGAGGCAGAAAGGTTGTAAGAGCCAGGACTGGTGCATGACACAAGGAAACAGAGCCTTTCAGGCCTCTGGGAACTTGCTCATATGAACTTGCAACAATGATGAAAGCATGCATAAGACCCATACTTATTTAATAAGACAAAAACCCAGCACAGAACTGGGGAAATGGGCAGCAGGGCCTAACCTTAGCTGAGGAATTACTGACAACTGATTACCACTGGGTGAGGGAGAGTAGACTTTCTTTAAGGGAGTGACTCTAGATAGGCCAACTAGATTCCAGGGAATGAGCTTGCATGGAGGAACATCTGGGTACAAATTCTTGACCAAATAGGCCATAACATATATGACAGAATACATAAAATCTGATGAGGGGGCTATGGTTGGGTGTGGATGGGGGAAGGCATCTAAATTTGGTTAAAATCTATTATATGAAATGTACAAAAACTTAATGAAAATATACATAAAAACACAAAACAACAACAATAATAATTTAATGGTATTGAGCACTCGGGATATAGGGAGATCAAGGCCGCCCAGGCTACATAAGAGCCCTGTCTAAAAAAAAAATCATTTATAGCAATTAGACAAGAGAAAGACATAAAAGGATAAAAATAGGAAACAAAGAAGTCAAACTACCTATTTGTGAATGACATGATTCTATACTTTAAAAGACTACAGAATCTACCAGAAAACTCTTACATCTATATAAACACTTACAGTAAAGTTGCAAGATACAATATCAATATAAAAGGAGCCTCATATATAGCAACAATGTACTCTCAGAGAAAGAAATTAGGAAAAATACCCAATTCATAAAACTTGCCCCCCCCTCCAAAAATTAGGTACCTAGGAATACATCTAACCAAAGAAGAGGAAAACCTCTACAATGAAAACTTCAAGACATTTAAAAAAGGAATCAAATAAGATACTAGAGGATGGAAAGACCTTCCATGCTCCTGGATTGGCAGAATTAATAAGATGGAAATGGCTATGCTACCAAAATTAATCTTCAGATTTAATACAATAACTATCAAAATACTGATGTAGTATTTCACAGAACTAAAAAGAAAAGAAAGAAAGAAAGAAAGAAAGGGGTCTGAGGGGCGCTCTTAAAAAAAAAAAAAAAAGAAAGAAAAAGAAAGAAAGAAAGAAAGAAAGAAAGAAAGAAAAAAGAAAGAAAGAAAGATAGAAGAAAGAAAAAAGAGAGAATTCATATGGAATGACAAAAGACCAGGAATAGCCAAAGCAATCCTAAGGAGTAAGAGCACACTGGAAGTATCACAATATCAACCTCAAATTATACTACAGAGCTACAGTGACAAAGACAGTCTGGTACTGACATAAAAATAGACAAGTAGACCAATGGAATAGAATAGAAGGTCTGGAAATAATCCAAAAAAGCTGTGAGTTGCTAATTTTGACAAAAAAGAGACAAAAACATAACATTAGAAAAAAGACAGTCTATTAATAGATAGTGCTGGCAAAACTAGATATGCACCTGCAGAAGAATAAAATTACACTTATATCTTTTACCTTGTACAAAATGAATTCAAATGGATCAAAGACCTTAACTTAATATCTGAAACACTGAAACTTCTAGATAAGAACATAGGAAATCTCCAATACACTAAAGTATGTGAGAATTTTCTGAACAGAACTTCAGTAGTACAAGAATTAGTATCAAGAGATGGAACTACATGAAATTAGAACATTTCTGAACAGCAAAGGGAACTATGAGCAGAGCACACAGACAGCCCATAGAATTGGAGAAAAATCTTTATCACCCATACTTCAGACAAGTGGGTAATAACCAGAACTTACAAAGAACTGCAGAAAAACTGCCAATCAACAAATGGGCTAATGGATAGAACAGTTTTCAAAACAAGAAAATCAATTTCATTTTATCTATGGAACCAGAGTGTTATTTCCAAATGTAAAGCTTGATCTTCCATTGCCCTAGTACTTCTAACATGAAGCCTTCAAATTCTAAAGACTTTTTCTATCTCAATGTCTTTGGAACCTTTGCTGGCTCTCAAAAAGAGCGATTCTTAACATGGGCTGCATAATGTCGTCACCTGGGATATTTTGAGTATAATGATGCCTGGTTGTTCCCCCCCCCCCCCCCCCCAGTTTCTGGTAAAATTAGTCTAGGTGCAACTTCAGCCATGAATAAGTGGTTCTAATATGCAGCAAACTTTTAGAACTAATGCTCAAATCTGAACATTTTCTGAACATCCAAAAAGAAAGAAAGAAAGAAAGAAAGAAAGAAAGAAAGAAAGAAAGAAAGAAAGAAAGAAAGAAAGAAAGCCAGTTCCTGAGGTGTCAGCTACCAATATTTAAGGGGTTCCCCCCAAAATTCCAATTTCATCAAAGTTTAAAGGAAAACAAAGAAAGTTTAAGA
>NW_008334442.1:1305031-1319207 GCF_000622305.1 Nannospalax galili | reverse complement strand
TTGGATGGGAAGGGAGTAGCTGAACTTAGAATAAAAATTATCTTTTTATATCTATACAAAATTTTAAAAACTTCATTAAGTTAATACTTTAATACTTTGCTTTATCTGTAATGGCACTAAAAATAATTTATTTCATTAGGCGTACTGTCACATATGTGGAAGAGAAAAGGCAAGCAATTTTAAAATACTGTGATTTATTTTTTATTTTTTGGTTTTCTGGAGACAGTGTCCCTGTAGCCCCAACTGGCCTGAACTCACTATGTACAACAGGTTGGCCTCGATCTCACAGAGCTTCACCTGCCTCTGCTTCCTGAGTGTTAGATTAAAGGTGTACACCACCATGCCCAACCTAAAATTGTGTGTCATTTTAAAATATTTTATTAGCATGGCATAGTAAAGGTAAAACTAAAATTTTATTTCATTGAGATTATGGTAAAGAGACCATGAAGAAAAATGTTATATTTAAGGTGAAAACTGAAGCATATAGTTACATATCCCAGGCAAGAGCAACTGATAATCATTTATAAACTAATGGTACAGATTTGAAGTTTGTAAGTTGTACTACCAGCACAATTCTATTCTTCACAACCTTTTTTTTTTTTTTCTTGGTCTTTTTGAGATAGGGTCTCCCTGTAGCCCCAGCTGTCCTAGAACTCACTATGCAGACCAGGGTGGCCTTAAACTCACAGAGATCCACCTACCTCTGCCTCCCAAGTGCTGTGATTAAAGGCATGCGGCTCCACATCTGGCTCTTTGCAATCTTTTCTTTTTTTTGGGGGGGGGTCTTTTTGAGACAGGGTCTCCCTATGGCCCCAGCTGTCCTGGAACACGCTATGTAAACCAGGCTGGCCTTGAACTCAGAGATCGCCTGCCCCTGCCTCCCAAGTGCTGGGATTAAAGGCTTGCGCCACCTCAATCTTTTTAAGGTTCCCTTGCTCAGAATACTCCACGTGTCCAGCACACAAAGCTTTGTGGCATGCAAACAATCTACAGAAGCTAGATAAGTGTTGTCTGTGGAATATTAAAAGTGTTCACAAAATCTTTTATAGTCTTCCCATAGACATGCAAGGTCTAAGACTACTATTCTGGAATCTGGGCTGCTCTTAAACTGCTTTCTTATAGAGCGCAATGAAATGCAAGTGACACTGGCATTTTTAGGCCTAACTCTGAGGAGCACTGGTAGTTTCTGTGTTCTTCCTTACATAAGCAGTCAAGTATGAAGTCTGGCACAAGGCTGCCATGGCATGAAACATGAAGCTATCATCACTATTACTCAAAATGCCAGTTTTCAATGAAACAATATCATACTCATAGTGCTTCTAACTCATGAAAACAATGTTCCCTGTGGGCAAGGATTTTTGCCTGTCACTGATGATCCCCAGTGTCTAGCCCAGTGCCTATCTGGCCTGTGAGTGGTGAGCTGTGGTTTGTGGTTCATCTCTTCTTCCTCCTCCTCATCCTTTTCTAATGAGCATTAAAAAAAGAACCTCATCTTATCTCATCTCTTAAGAAAACCATAACTCTGACAGGGTTAATGGGGGAAAAAAACAAAACAACAAAACAACAACAACAACAACAACAAAAAACCCATCTCAAATGAAGACCACATAAAATCTGAGGAAGCATCCTTATTTTAGAAGGATAGGAACTATAAGCACTTTCTCCCCTAAGTTCCTTGGGTCAGGGCCTTTTATCATAGCAATAGGCAAAGAAACAAAGACATGAACCACCAAGGACATGAATTCCATGGGATTCGAATGCAGTTTTCTAAAAGGACTTGGACAGGCCAGGAATGAAACTGTAGAGCAGAAAATATGTAAGCAGTGAGATGTATAGGTTTACCACAAAGGAACAGAGTAGCATAACATAAGGAAAGATAGAGCATAATGCAGGTGATTCAGCACTGGAATTTGGGTCACTGAAATAAAAATGTTCATTCCCAAAGAACACAGCCGAGAGTCTGCCAGAAACAAACAAACAAAAATCCAAGGCAACTAAGAGAACTAAACGTTGGCAGTAAGCAGAAGTATATGAAGTAAAAAGATGAGGCAAAAGGAGCCCAGAGACAGAAAGGAGAAATTATAAAATGAATAGGCTCCTAGAGCGGCGCCTTAGAGTCTTTTACCACCCTTCCATCCAACTCTTCCTAGAGGATCAGAGAGGTCTGATAAAGCAGTTGGCTGTGGAGTGAGATTTGAATTATGGACCTCCACTCACTGGAGAAGAAAGACAGCCCCTTATGAGCTAGACTCCATGTAGCCTGGTAATCACCAATTTGCTCCTCCTTATCTTTCTTCCAGTGTAGGGCTGCCATCTGTGAGTAAGAGACTCTGGTTTACTCTCTGGTTAAGCCACTTCCATTCCCTGACTCCCTGGCAGCCAGCTATCCATAAAAAGCACACATTTTTTTTTAATGTTCCTTAGCACTGTAAGATTCACATGGGAGGGCCTGCAATTGAGTTTGCCTAACTCTCAGATGATGTATAAGCTGGCCTAGTTCAATAACAGATATACTTATTCTCCCATTTATTATTTATGAGATACAAATTATTGATTAGTTACATTGATCTCCACCCTCTCCTTGTCTCTCAATATTCTCTAAATTTGAGAAAAGACAGCTACATCTAATTTGAGGTGTTAAAATATGAAGACATGCATCTTAGAACTGACAAACAATAATTCAGTGCCACAGAATTAGGAATGGCTAATTTGTGAGTGAATGTATGTAAATAAGGCAGTAGGGAGAAAAGGTGAGAAAGAAGAGAGAAATAGAGAAGAGGAACAGAGATGACGAAGGTTCAACTATCAATTATCCAAATAGAAGCTTATCCACACAAATTGCTAAATTCTCTGTAGACGCAGTTGCTCTTCTTCAGTTTCAATTTGAAACTTGGATTAATACAGTTTTTAATCCATTATGAGTTAGAAACTGTGAACAGTTAATGGTATAGATCTACTTAGTTAGGCTTAGAAACCAGGATGACTTCTACGAACTTTTACCTCTGATTAATTTTCTACAATTCTGGAAGAAATGTTGAGACTAGTCTTTTGCATCAGTGCTACTACAATGCTATTCATCCAAAATACAAAAACAGAAAGTGCAGAATTATTTAAATGGAAAGAGCAGAGACAATTTTAGAGTTTGTTTTTTCACACCGAGACTTTATGTGATCCAGGTGATTGAGTATCCTGCGTGCCCAAGGAAACACACAAACTCCAAATTCATTCAGAGGAAAATAGAAATGAGATTTAGATATTCGGTACTAGTATCTGCTCTTGCCCTCCTTAAAATGTGGTGGCCTTAAGGTTTTCCTCATAACAAAATTATGGATTTTACACACTTTCAAGTAAAACACAGGTCTGCCAAGCATAATGAACACAGTAAGTAAAATACATTGACATGAACACAAGTTGTGTGTGACTCCTTTAAAAATCTCTAGGAATGGGAAAGGAAATCTAAATGAACATATCACAGAATTTGATGTAATTTTTTTCTTATGTTTAGGTGGCAAGAGTTAGGAATCTAGTTTAAATCTTTACCTATGCTAATATATTACTGACAAATACATAGAACAAAAACTCTACTCAGTTAAAACAGTGTTTTGCAAAGTCACAAATTTCGTAAGTAACCCAAAGTCAACCAGTAGTCTATCTGGTGTATAAAAAAGAAAAGTATTTTTTGTTTGATTTGGTAAGTCTTTTGTAATAGTCTCCACATTTTTTTTTAAAGTGAGAAGTAATTATAATGCTTATCTATGCTACAATGGTTTTTTTATCATCAGAAAAAAATAGAATCGTTTCAAATCATGCAATAATTCCTACACACTGTAAAATAATTTTCTTCTCATATCAATACATTTTCACTTTTACTAGGACTAATTATGTCTAAATAAATGATTCAGAGATGTCAAAAGTGGCTCTCAGGGAATGTTTCAAGAGGTCCCACTTTCCTGAATTATAGCCTAGAACATCTGCTTAGCAATCTGGCACGCAGTACGTAGCCAAAACAGTGCATCTCATCTATGGGGGCTGTATCTGACCTCAAGAATGTGACAGCGGGCTACTTGCCTATAACCTTTATACTGTAAAGATCTAAAATTCTACATGCAAGAGAGACTAGTGGAAAAGAAAAAGTGTGCCAACACCAGGAGCATGAAGTGGACAGAGAAAACAAGTTCTTTTAGGAAAGTAAAAGTATTGGCTATTTCATGCCAAAGGAAGTATAAAGCATTGTTTAAGAACTTTGCTTCTCAAAATGTCAGTCAGCAGTCATGTCACTTCACATAGGCTCTTTTTAAAATATTTTTATTTATTATTTTATGTGTATGAGTGTTTTGCCTGCATGAATGAAAGTACACCTGTGTCGTTCAATGCATGTGGAGGTCAGAAGAGGGTTTTGGATCCTCTGGAACTGGAGTTACAGACAGTTGTTAGCCACCATGTGAGTGCTGGAAGTTGAATCTGGGTCCTCTGCAAGAGTATCCAGTGCTCTTAACAGTTGAGCCATCTCTCCAGACCCCACATAGGCCCTTAAACTGCACATGAGCATAACTGTTGGAGGATGTCTTATAATAGGCCTTGCAAGTATTGTAAGAAAGCAACATCATTCTGCCACATACACCAGCAGTCTCAGCCTGAGCCTCACCAATCAGCAAGGTTATAATGCTAATATGACAAAACAGAAAATGACACTTAATTGAGCAGAATCCAGAATCAAAAAAGTACAGATATCCTACAAGATCTCTGACTAGAGAAGGAATTTGAAATTTCCCATTGCCTGCACGTTCATGCAATGCAAAATGACTTCAAAAGTGACTGTAAATGTGCTTCAGACTATGAAGGTGATGACAAGGAATTTTCTGGGTACTGGTATTGAATAACTATAATAGGGACAATGGAAATAACTGGTAAGATGTAAACTGGAAGCAGTATTTAATGCAGTCGTGGTATGCTGAAACAGCCTATGATCCAGCAGTCACACTTGTCACTCTGAATTGTGTGGTTCTTCCCAAAGATACATCTGACCAAGTTCACACTAATCAAATTTTTACATAGTAGAAGATATGCAACTAGGTATTGTTTTTTTCATGTATTCGTTTCTTTTCTTGTCATTATGAAAGAAACAACTTAAAGAAAGAGAGGATGATTTGGCTTATAGTTTCAGGGACTACAGGTCCATCATGATAGGGAAGGTAGGGCAGGTGGGGTGGTTCTATTTTTACTTTTAAGGTTAAAAAAATTAATTATGTGTATGCATGTATATCTGTGTCTGGGTATGAGCACTCAAGTGCCTGTGAAGGCCAGAAGAGAGCACTAGATGCCCTGGAGTTTGAATTATAGGTGGTTGTGAGCTGCAAGACAGGGTACTAGGAACCAAACTGTCTCAAAAATGTCTCATGTTCAATCACATGAACCTGTGGAGGAGATTTCATATTCAAATAATGAGATGATTTTTACTGAAATCATATCAAACACAATTTAAAAATGACTTATGGGGTTGGGAGTGTAGCACAGATGATAGAGTGTTTGACGAGCATGCACAAAATCCTTAGTTCCATCCCCAATGCTACATAAATTGAACTTGGTGGTGCATATCTATAATCTCAACACTCTGGAGGCAGAGAGAAAAGGATCATAAAATCAAGGTCATTCTTGGTTATGCAGTGAGTTCGAGGCCATTCTGGGTAAATGAGAAACTGACACAAAAAGAAAAAAAAAGAAGACTCATTTATAAAGTGGTTTCCATGAATAAAGATTAGGAAGAAGCCTTTCAGACAGACGTTTACATGGTTGCCAAGCTCAACATCTGAAGTTATTGTGTATTGGGGGTGGGGAGCAACCCAGACAACAAAAATGTAAGAACAAAAGCAGCATAATAAGAGCAAAGGCCAAGTTACAGGAATAGAAAATATCTCAACTGATGCAGAAATACATACAAAAGAGAAAACCCTTATATCAGAGAGACCACAGGCAAGCATGGCATCGTTGGCTGTAATGTTTGAAAAGCAGTCTTTAACATCTGATTCTATTTGATTTATTATTTGAATGTTCTCGGACCATGTGTGGTCAAACTGTTATCTAAATAAAATAAGATCAGTTGGAAAAGAAAGAGAGAGAGAGAGTGAAAATCCAAGTCTCTGAGAACTTAGTGGGCTTCCATTGTTCTCAAATGACCTTAATCAGTAATTATTCCTAAAATTAACCAAATGTCAAGCTCCCATACACATATTCCAATATATTTTCTAATATACTTTCAATTACAATATCATAAATACAGAGAAAAGTGCACAGTTACTCAGTGTATGACTCAATTCTTTCACAAAACAAATACATCCACAGACTAGCATATTTTAAAATCAATACTCTCTGAAGACTCCCATCATAGAGTCACTCCTTTAAGAAATAACTTTATCCTGATTTCTAATACTATTCGCCAGTTTTGCCTGTTTTTATATTTTGTATAACTGAAATTAGGCCATATTCTTTGTGATTGACTATTTTAACTCAAAAGGAAATTTAAAAGGTTTATCCAGGGTACCGCAAGGAATTGTAAGTTTGCTATTTTTATTATATTATTCTATAATATAAATATAACACAATTAGAATTCTGAATTAGATGTGAATTTGGGTCGCTACAAGAGCAGTGTTCTTACTGCTGAGCCATCTCTCTAGTCCCTGGACTACATCTTTAATGTTAGAAAATAACTTTATGTTGTACTAATATTTAGTAAATGAACTACTGGCTACGTACTGAAGATGTATCAATTTCAATGCTCACAAATTACTGGTGAAAGTGTAAATTAACATTCAACACTTGGAAGACTGTTAGAAGTATCTATTAGGGCTATGCATGGTGACATATGCCTTTAATCTCAGCACGTGGGTGGCAGAGGCAGGCAGATCACCAGGTGTTTTATTTTTAATATCTGTGTTTGAAATAAGTAAAGGCTTAGGCACTCAAGCGTTTGAAAATACACATAAAGGTTTAATATAAGCACAATGAACTAAAAGTAGTAGTAAAGGGTAAATTAGGTAATTATATCATTTTATAGAAACCTGTTCCTTGCCTTTGCCACTAGAATTTCTTCAATTTTTCTCTATGTGTACTCATACAATATTCTAGAACTTATCACCCAGAAAGATTAACTTCTACCTATGAGTGTACATTCTACTATTTAGGACTTGGAGCATCAAAGACTAACATGAGTATGGCTAAATGTTATTTATCTGAATAAGGTAAAGTGAGGAAATTGGAGTGGAGAATTTCTTAAAAACTATAATAAATTCATTCTATTTTCAAGAATAATATCTCATTTTTGTAAGTGATTTATAATAGCAAGCCTTGAATGATTTTAAAAATATGTCATTTCCTGAAAAAATTAACAAGTTACTCCATTATTCAGTGTGTATATGTGTGTGTGTGTGTGTCTGTGTGTCTGCCTGTCTGCCTGTCTGTGCAGTGTGTGCATGCATAAATATATTTTCCAGATTGTCAGCATCTGAATGCATACCTGGTCCTAAAGAAGAAAATTTCTTAGGAAAGAAAAGCACTTTTATTTCAACTGAGTTAACCTACACTATCAGTAAATAAAGTTAACTATGTTTTTCAAATCTCCTTTGCAGTAGCTAAGAAATATTTTTGTGAAGCTGATACGAAAGGGTAAATCAAAGCATCTTTAATAAAATTCATGTCACTCAATGAATAAAGGAAGTTAGGTAAGGTTTCTCTGACTTTATAGTAATTCATAATAAAGACATTCACACTGTTATCAAATCTGAGCTTATAAATATAAAATTCTCCATGTGTGTACTTGGAAACTATCAATGCTACAAGACACTTTCTAGTTCACCTAAGTATGCCATCTGTATTTTACTGAAGGAGAGAAAGAAAACTAATTATACTCAATAACTTTTCAAACGTCATGAAGTAATTTGAAATCAAACATATTAAGTGAGAGAAATGTGATGATAAGCCACTGCTGTGCTATGCTACATTTCCAAAAATAACTGCAGAGGCAATGCAGGACATAGGCAGGGATGGATGCCAGGAGTGGTGGCACACACCTCTGGAGACAGAGGCAGGCAGATCTCTGTGAGTTGGAGGCCAGCCAAATCCACATAGCAAGTTCCAGGCTAGCTGAGACTATATAGTTTGAAGCTGTCTCAATAAGAAAAGGGGTGGGGGGGTAGAGGTGGTAAATAACAACTAGTGCTAGAAACAGACAAATGCAATAAGCTACAGGAAATAAGCATATTTTTAATTCCAGCAGGAATGTACACATTAAATCTCACAAACAGGTTCTTCCTGAATCCTGATTCTTTACTCCCACTTCACAGTTTACTACCCACCATTCTCTTGATTGTCCATCATCCAGGGATGATCATTCAAGTGCCTGGCTAGGCCTTTCTAAGTTCTATGTATAGAAGAGATCTCTACTTGATTTCATAAGTCTGTTGCCTCCATACCCATTCTTATTCAGAGACTATCCCTATGAGGCATTTACTAGTATCTGTCTAAACACGGCTAAGCCTACTACTTGCCTACAATTTTGAATTGAGAAATACAGACGCAGTAAAAAGCTGCTACATATGTTTGTGTGTCAGGTACCCCGCTAGTTCCACATTTTCAATTAATAGCAACATTGTATTACATCATTCCCCAAGCAGTTAATAATCTTTAATAAACTAATCAATACATAAAGACTCAACATTTGAATAAATCTTTTACAAATGTTTCAGGAAGAAAATTTTACTTTAGAAGAAAATAGCATTAGATTAATTTTCAAAGGGTAATTAAACCTTTTCTTATATTTCAACTTCTTAAAATGGGCCATACCTATGTAAAGGAAAAATCTTACAACAGTAGAATATGTAGATCTGATGGGGCAACTCAGCAGAGAAACGTACACAAAGAGGTGGCAGAATAGAATTGACTCTACAAAGTCATCCTCTAACCTCCACACACACTGTGGAATGCATGTGCCTCAAACGCCCACATCATGCACACCACATACACACACAATAAAACTCTCTCTCTCTCTCTCTCTCTCTCTCTCTCTCT
The DNA here is from genome assembly GCF_000622305.1 of Nannospalax galili. Lineage (NCBI taxonomy): Eukaryota > Metazoa > Chordata > Mammalia > Rodentia > Spalacidae > Nannospalax > Nannospalax galili. The sequence continues at coordinate 1,310,146 of NW_008334442.1, read as the reverse complement.
CTCTCTCTCTCACACACACACACACACACACACACACACACACACACACATGTCTTTTTGAGATGAGGTCTCCCTGTAATCTCAGCTGACCTGGAACTCCTATGTACATCAGGCTGGCTTTGAACCCAGAGATCTGCCGGCCTCTGCCTCCCAAGTGCTGGGATCGAAGGTGTGCACCACCACGCCCGGCTTCATAATATTTTTTAACTTAAAAAAAAGTGAAATTCATAAAATCAACTTTGAAAGTTGACTTGGAAAACCAACATTTATTTTTAACTTTGATCAACGTTTATAATAGACTTCATTGTTTCAATCAATTGTATAAAATATTAATGACTATAACTTAAATGAGAATTTTAACATTCAGTGCCTGAACTCAGAGAAGAAAAACCAAATTTAAATTTATGCATGTTAACATAATATGTTAATATATAAATTTGCATATGAACTTTAAAGTATTATAAGAGAATGGGCAAATGAAACTCAAATAATTTCATTAGAACAAAATCTGGGAATGACAAAGTAATGGCAGTATAAATTCAAAAAAGAAAATTCACTATGTAAAATTTATGATTCTTAAAAAAAGATTGTATACTTGCGATTTTTATTTTTATTTCTATACTTTATTTTCTGAGAATTTTGTATGAGCATTGTATTTGCATAATTTCTAATCCTCTCAGTCCCCCCTCCAACTCCTCCCATTACCCACTCACCTCTCTCAACTTCTTGTCCTCTTCTTTATCATGGTTACATATACATACTTTTGTAAATATATATACTGACTCCATTTAGTGGTATTCATTTATACATGAGTTAAGGGCTGATCATTTGGGATAAGATAACCTCTCAGGAAACTAGTCCCTAGAGAAAACTGATTCTCCCTCTCTCTCTCTCTCTCAGCATCTACTGAGTACCTACAGCTCTTCATCTTGAGGTGGACCCTATAAAATCCCCACCCCATCCACACTGGTATTTTAACTGGTTTTGTCATTGTGCAGATCTTGTTAGCCTACCCTACTGTGGCGATTCCATGGGTGCAGCTTCCCTATTATGTCTAGAATGTATTAGCCAACAGCAAGTATCCTGTTCCTCTGGCTCTTATAATCTTTCTATCCCCTTTTCTATGATGTCCCCTGAGCCTTAGGTGTAGAGTTTGCATTGTAGATGTATTAGTTAGGGCTGGGCACAGTCACTTATTATGTGCATTTTGACCAGTTGTGGGACTTTGTAATATTCTCCATCTGTTGTAAAAAGATGTTTCTTTGAAGAGCAATGAGAACTTCACTTGGCAAGACCAATGTACAATGTGCAACATATCAACATCATTAAAGAGATGTCACTAAGAAAATATACCTTCTCTATGATGCAATTTCAAAGGTTAAACATAGCAGTCATTGCTTTGGGAAAGAAAATCATGAACAATATTAAAATATTATAAATGCTAAAGGTTTAGATGTTAGATATCCATACAGTTGATCTTTTTCTATATTGTTATATAATGGTACTTAGACAAATTTCATTCAATTAAACACATGAAGCACTGAAAATGTTTCTCAAGTCTCACTGTAAGTTTTCTAACAGTATGATAACTGCTGCTCACAATTTTTCTACTATCTAATGAACTCCTTGCTTAGTAGCTCTTCAACAAAATATTTAGAGAAAGAAAGCATAAAAGTAACATCCAGTTAAATCACACTGTAAGTTAATTGACCTGACATTAGAAGATACTATTTAAAATTAACTAGGCCTTTTCTTTCAATTTCACAAGAGGATTAGACTCAAAACTACATTAGTTCAAAGCATCTGCATGATAAAGTACATCTATCACTAAAAGATAGTGATGGGAGCATCAGAAAGTAGCCTAGAAGACAATATGTGAAGCAAACTGTTTGGGAAGCACACATTGGCATGTACAACTCAAAACCTGTCTAAAATAGTATCCTTAACTCCTTCACATTCTTTATCAGTACTGCTAGGCACAATTAAAACCACATAGCTTAGCAACCTATGGGTCATATTTCAGTATTCCATTTCCTCCACTTCTCAAGTACATCAATCAAATCCTGTTGCTCTGTTCTATTCTTTCTCCCCCTCTCTCTAGCTCTAGATATGTCCACTGGCTTTTCACTTCACTTTTAATTACACATGTAATTCTTCATTCTTTTCTCTTTTTTGTTGTTGAATGTGTATTTGTGCCATGAACTTGTGTATAAACACAAGTATGTGGGTACATGTGCACATGTGTGTATGGATGTAGGATCCTGAAGTTAACATCATGTGTCCTCCTTGATTGCGCTCCCGTTTATTTACTGAAGGAAGGGCTCTTGCTGAACCCAGAGTTTGCCAATTCTGTCTAGACTGGCTAACCAGACCCAGCTTGCCCTGGGATCCGGTGTCTCTGTCTCTTGAGTGCTGGAATTATATACAGGTGGGCTACTAAGCCTGCCTAGCTTTCTACATGGGTTCTGGAAGGACACTGGTCCTTATGCTTGCATGGCAAGCATTTTATTCAATAAGTCATTTCCCCAGCCCAACATGTAATTTCAGTAGCATCTCACGGGTCACCCAAAACACTCAGAACTGTACTAGAATTTACTTTTAAAACATAGACCTGACCATGTCATTTCCCTATTCAGAAATTCTTCAATGAAGCACCATTTGAACAATTTACAAATAACTTAAGAGAATGTATCAGACCCAATGATCATTGCTTTATATTCCTTCCTTCTCATATTAACTCCATGTTCAAGAGCTACTCAACTAATTTCTCTTGTCAGAATAACTCTCTAAACCTCTAAGTGGCTACTTACACTTGAAGACCCTAGACAAATTATTCCTAGAGTGAAAGATGGAGCTGAGAAATGCCTTCAATATGGTCACTTACAGTATCCTGTACTTTTAAGTTTGGGTAGACAAGTAAGGCTTGTCTTCCCTCAGCAAACTACAATGTCTTAAAGAATATCTGTTCTTTATTTATTGTTGTGCCTCCAAAAACAGAGTAGTCATTTGCCCTTAAACACTTGATAGATCTATAGATAAATTTCAAGATTGACAGGGAGTTAGGAGAATAGATTTGACAGAGTAAGAAGGTAAAAAAAATTATTGGCATCAAGAACTCTGAGTTGGAAAAATCATTTTCAAGATCCTTATATTTTGACTTTCTAGGTACAGTTATCCCTGGAGGACAGTGCTAGAAGGCTAGCCAAACTGCCAGAATAGTGCTAAGATGAATTCCCACTTAAGTCCTTAAAACAGCACACAATACAGATCGAAACAACTAGAAAGGAAGAAGAGAGTCACCAAGTCATGCTGCTATAAGGAAGAGGGCACAGAGCAGCAATGTTTGTACAGGAAAATGGGGGAAAACAAACTAAACAAAAATAAAATAAATACCATTTCCTTTTTCTTTTTATTATTTTTATTTTATTTTATGTGTATGAGTGTATTGTCTACATGTGTGCAATTGCACTCATGCTGTGCAATGTCCATGGAGGTCAAAAGAGGGTATCAGTTCCCTTGGAACTGGAGGTATGGACAGTTGTTAGCCACCATGTGAGTGCTGGGAACCAAGCCCAGGTCCTCTGCAAGAGCAGTCAGTGCTTGTAACTGCTGAGTCATCTCTCCAGCATAAATAATTACCATTTTCATCACTATTCACATTCATTAAGCATGTGTTATATGACAACCATTACAATAAGACTTTGTATATCATGTTTTGTTCAAAGATACTGGAATCTTACACTATTGTCTTTTAGTAGATTTAACAAAAAGAATGGTATCTACCAGTAAGTCATCCCATCTTTCTCTTTTATTAATGAAAACTCATTTATTCTTTCAACCATTAAAAGTTGTATGAATCACAAGTTTTAAGAACAATAGCAAATGCTTCTCACACAGACATATCTATCTTTAGAGAATACAGTGGAATTGCTACTATAATACTACTCATTTTACAAATTAGAAAAGTGGGTCAGCTGACAAAATCAAATAGTGAGTTACAAAGCTAAATCAGGTAGCTAGGAATGAATAGGTCCACAGCCTATGCTCTGATCCACTGAAGTGTACTGCTAGGTTATAGTAAAAATGAATGCTTTCTGTTCTCGGTGGGTTTATAGATTTATGGGAAACAGAGGCACACCCATAAAAATGTATCAAATGGGATAATTTAAAAAATGTCAGTTGTAGCAGGTATAGTGTGATACATATATTTTAAACTAAGTAATATGGTATTTTCTATAAAACTAGATCATTAAAGAGGCTGGACTGTTCATTCCTGAATATTATGAAAGTAAGAAACTGAGAAGAGTCATTGTGTGACTTTCTTCAAATGCTTCTTTAAACCAACTCTCAATGCTAAAATTGTGTTATAAAATAATTTAGGACTCCGCCAGGCGCCCTCGCCCTTCCATCTCCCCCGCTGTTCTCTACTCCTAGCTTGGGCCTTGTGCCATTCCTAGTCTTGGGGCCCCAGACACCTGGGGAGCCACTGCTGATTCCTGACCCTGTTCAACCCACCGGCTTGGTGCCTTCCTTGGACCCCAGGAGCATTGCCTCTAAGTTATAAAATAATTTAGGACTCCGCCAGGCGCGCTCACCCTTCCATCTCCCCCGCTGTTCTCTACTCCTAGCTTGGGCCTTGTGCCATTCCTAGTCTTGGGGCCCCAGACACCTGGGGAGCCACTGCTGATTCCTGACCCTGTTCAACCCCACTCACTGGCTTGGTGCCTTCCTTGGGACCCAGGAGTACTGCCTCTAGACCCGGCCCCGCCCCCACCTCTCTCTGCTTCCCTGATCCTGCAACACCCTCCAGCCTCTTTCTGGGGCTGACAGCCTCTTTCTGGGGCTCCGAGGCTTACCTTGCCTCTCCCTGATCCTTTGCATCCAGTACAACCCAACTACTCAATCCACTCCCTGGGAAATCTTGGGGCTTATTCCCACCCCATCAGCCTTTGCATCCCTGCGAGGCACCGTGACAGCCAGGGTCTCAGGTCAGTCCAACACCCAAGTTCCTGAGGCCAAAATCATTCTTAGAAGATTCCAGATCCAAAAAGAAAGTCTGAAAACTTCTGACCCACATTGGAATTGGGCCACCGCGGAACTCCTGAAGACAAAATC